>NC_135367.1:29180000-29525130 GCF_051622035.1 Arctopsyche grandis
AAAAGAACACGAAGTTGAGAAGCCAGCCCCAAATGACGATAAAACAGAACTCGATACATATGTACAGTTCTATTTTGCGATAAAACAGAACTCCTAAAGGCGTTAGTCAGTACTTTTCAGTCATCGGTTGATTGCCGTTCTTCAACTTTCTGCAATATTGGTGGACTTTTCAGTTCCGAGTGAGTGATTACTTTATTTATACGTCCATTGGTTTACCAAATGATATGAAAATAATCGAATTTGATTGATCTCATGTTCAGATTATCTGAGGCTTGGTAATAGGTATTTAAAAACATTGTACGTACATGTCTTCGACTTCGTCGAATCAAACTGAGAATCGAGCAATTTTCGAAATAATATGTGTTGGTTCCAAAGGATAGTTGAAAATAAAATTGAGATAGTACAGGACCAGTTATACATATGTATGTATGTATGTACATATATAAATAATGTAGGTATACAAAATATATGTAGGTATACAAAATATATTTAGGTATACGAAACGTAAAATAAATTATTATTTATTCAGATACAGACATATGTATGTACAGTGGTGCAACAAAGGGGAGTGTGGGGTGGAAATGGGGGCATCAGTTTTGAGGGCGCCCGCTTTCTATGTTTGCCACAAAATTCCAAAATGCCATATTTTGTAGTAATTTATGTTCACTTCAAAAAGTACAATGTCAGAGGGTAACGAATTCTTTGAAAAAAATTGGCAAAAATCCGCCCGACCATGAAAGTAGAAGCTGCATTTGCAAAGACATATTGTACAAAAGCGTAAATACTTTAACTACAAACTATAGGTACAAAACTACATACTTATATTGGTCCTGTATTGTTTGCCTTATAGACTTTTTCTATTCTTCATAAATTATTTAAAGCATGCAATATATTCATTCACTGCTTTTGATACTTTCGCAAATTATTCAGGATCAAGTATCCAGGTTCAGTCATCACGTATCCAGGTTCAGTCATTTCGACTTGTACTATCCCCGAACAATTGAGAAGTGAAATTATTCCATTTTTTACTCATGCTAGATATTGAAATTTCACTTCAGGCGTAACCAATAATTTTAACAGCATTATAAATGTCATATTTTTCAAAATTACAATAACGATTTATTCTGTGTAAATACATGCGCAGTTAATTAAATATTGTAGGATATTAATATAAAATGATTATAATTATGTATAATGATGTGGCTCATGCCGAACAGTTGGTATTATGCACTGTATGTATTAATGTTAAGGTTGGTACTACCGAACCTTGTGCGGTAGCGACAGTAGTAGGCGTCGCGCCTTGACGCGCCGGTTGCGTACGCGCATCGATTACCTATTGTTCTAAATAAACATATAAGATTGAATTGAGATCGCTTTTACTTGTCTCTCTCTCCTGCAATCCTCCCTACTACCCAGCGGACTTCCTATAATATATTTATATATATTTTTTAATCGCATTAATAGGACTCGAACTCGCGTAATGGTGCGTCCTGACTAAGCCAACGAAGGCAAACGGTGTGAATTGACGCTCGTTGGGAACATTGGCGTACAAAATATCGAAATAAAATTAAATATCGAAAATTAAATTGAATATCAAAATTAAAATTATAATTATTGTTAAATTATTAAATATCGAAAGTTATAATAGAACATACACAATGTAAATAAATTTTTCAAAATTGAGCTAAAACTAGATCATCAACAATCATATACAGACTTACGACGTTTCGACTTATGTACATACATATGTACATAAATTTGGAACATGCATATGTACATGTTTTATGTTTACATACACAATTGCAGCTCAATACATCACCAAATTCTTGTCTATTTAACACATCAAAGTGTGTTAAGTAGACAAGAATTTGTATTATAAATATTGTAAAATATAAAAAATATCCCAGGATTTATATTTTTAAATCAGAATTGAAGCTCTTTTTTTTGTAAAATCTGGTTTATAAAAAAAATCTTCTTTTTTTCAATTGCTCAATGTTTATCGATTTTTATCAAGGTTACATACGCTAGAGTTTAACTCAATTCACTCAACGATTCTTCTTATGAAATGGAACCAAACCAAGAATCTATGTAGCTCGGCCCTATTTCAGGACAATGGAAATTATTCTATCTTTTTGGAGTGTTTATTTTTGTCTTTGAGTGTTGAAATAATTTTGATTCATATTAGTAGGAAAATAATATTTGAGAAAAAGATTAAAATAGAGTAAACTGGTTATTTTATGATATACATATTGGGCTTATTAATCTTTTCAGATATTTTTGTTATTGTATTTTTAGGGTTAGTGAGAGGAGGAAAAGAATCGACGCGGAGCGGCAAAAAAAACAGGAAAACAGATTTCATATACAGCAAAGGGAGATTAAACAGAGATGCAATCCTTTCGAATTCAATCAGGTGGTTCAAAAAAGATCCAATCCAGTCCAACAAAATATAGTGGTACAACAAAGTCAGAACAGAATAGAAACGGAGTCGCGAAGAAAACAGGGAGACGGATTTCGCACCGAACACAAGGAGATTCAACATATGTATATCCAATCTTGTCGAATACAATCGGGTGATAGCAAATAAGACCCAAAACAATCCAGTGATACAAAAAAGTTCCAAACCAATCCAACACTATCAAGTGGCTCAGCGAGGATCCAATTTAATCCAGCACAATACATCGATACAAAGAAGGCAAAACATCAATGAAAGCATACAAGCGATAGAATCAAAATTAGCCAAATTGAACATGGGTAAATGTAATGATGGACTTCTCAAAAAGATTCTACAAGAAGAAATATTACAAGAATTTTTCATACACACTGACATAACTGCTACAGAAAAGTGCGAGGTAAACACAGAAGACAGAAACTTCGTAGAACTTCAATTTAAGAATACAACATTTCAAAGTGAAGAAAGTAGAGAGAGTGCAAAATCCTTACCTGAGAGCTTGTTTTCTGCTACGGAAAAAGGAGTACGAAATTCGTTATGGAAAGAACAAAGTTCAAGTGGACTTCCTATTTCACGGAACAGGACAACACAATGTACGTTCAATCCGGGAGGAAAATTTCGACTGGAGACGTCATGGGAAAGCCAAAGGCAACATATTCGGGAAGGGGGTGTCTTTAACCCCAATCTATGCCAGTAACTATAGCGGTAAACACGATAAGTGCATGTTCGGTGTAGATGTGCTCGTATCAGTGATGTATGAAGGAAACAAACACATGATTTTTCCACCCGTGTATGACTTTAAAAACGGATCTCGTTATGACACAAGTGCAAAGCCAAACGGTCAAGTCATAGTCAAGTACAGAGATGATGAGTTCTATCCCACTTATATAATTACCTTTACGGGAACCACAATAAGAAATTATACTACAAAAAAACATCAAACTCGTTGACCGATGCAGCTTAAAGCAAACACCATGGATTGTATTAAAAAAAAAGGGGAGAGACGGGGGAAGGGGATATTTAAAAAGTAAGGGTTATTTTATGGAAACGAATTATTCCTATTATTAATACATATATAGGTACAGATGCATGCTTAACAACAAATATGTGAAGTTGTTTTCAAATTTTCTTAAATACATACATACATAAGTATGCATATATACCAAAATATGATATTTATAATAATATTGTAATATATGAATTTTTATTAATAATTAGAACATACATACATATGTATGTATTTACAATTTCTAATAATAATTTTAGCATACGTATTATACATCTAATAATTGATTCTACTGGCGAAATTTTTTTTAATTATTACGAATATTATTATTAACAGTTTTTTTTCCTTTTTTTTAATAGTAAACTTCCCGGACATGCATTCAACAAATCCTGAAAGTTCCATCGTAATCGGTTGAGTGGCTTAGTAGCCTATACGAGACAGACAGACAAACAGACATTCATTTTTATATATATAGATATTTAATAATTATTATTATTTGTATACATAATATGTATTTTATTGATATAATACTTTAAATTTGATAATTACTGATGCAATAATAAAAATTTATTAATTTAATAAAAAAAATGAAAAAAAGACAAAAATTTGTTTGTAAATGTTAATACATGAATATATGAATGTATGAATTATGATTTTTTCAAAATCCAGGGTTGTAATATTATACTGGTTGTACTGGTTGATAGGGTTTTCTAAAATCACCGGGCCCTTTGTTGACTTTCTCGAATCGAAAAAAAGTTTTTAATTTGAAATTGATATTAATGAGCTCATTGATTTTAACGATCAAAAAACATTCAGAGGGCTGGTATTACATTCAAGGGTAAATAAAAAATAGCAAGCACGATCGCAGTTAGTAATTCGGAAGTCGAAAGAAGTTTCAATTAAATAAATTTAATGTATGTACATATGTATGTAGTTGTAAAAAATAATAAGAAGTAGTCTTACTGTAGACTTTGCTGTGGTTGAACTTATATTTTTGTCAAATATATAATCACATGAAAGATAAGTGTTAAAATAAATAATATTTGTATCTTGAATGCATACATGCAGTTATATACGTGTATTTGAACTTTGAATAAATTTTATTCACTTGTTTGTTTTTAATCAAGCAAATATTAAACGTTAAATTCACTATCAAAAATATGAGTCCATACAATGATATCGTTCGCAAATGAAGCCCAAATTTTTAATTTTTTATCTGCTGTCGTCAAATTTTCATTTTTCAAATGTGTCATGTGTTGAATTTTTCCTTCACGTGTGATAAATAAATTCGTTTGTTTTTTGAATGAAGTCACTGTTAATTTTTAAATTAATTTAAAAATGTAATTCTAAATTACATTTAAAAATAAATATCAGTGTTTGTTAAATATGTATAATGACACCTGAGTACTAATTTATTTTTATGATACTATTTTTAATATTTTGGGTTTCATTGAATGTAAAAGATTTAATTAAACTTGCGGATATAAATCACCAAAGTACAGGCCCCAAACGCACTTGCGATTTTCTGTCGCACGATCGGTTTTTCGCGCGACAGCAACTGTCGCACAAAAATATTACGAACAGTCGCAACGACTAAACCAGTCGCAACTTTTTCAGTTTCAAAATGGATTCTACAGTTGTGTTGCGGCTTTGTTGTTGCGCTTAAAAGCGTAAACAACAATATTGGGTATATCCCCTTATTATTCAGAGGATTCTAAAAGGAGTTTTTTTTGTCTGTCTGAGATAACGCACGCCGTACTATAATAGTCGTTTCGATTCGACATACAATGTACGTCACAGCTAAACCACTGCCAAAACGTATAGAAGATATAATAACAAAAGAAAATAAACTTCTTTATATACTGTTCGATACCAATGTTTCCTCTAGGCAAATAGACGGCGCCAAATCTCGAGAATTTACCACCATCTATTGAAAATGTATTTAATTAAATCATTTATATTGTTTATATGTATAATTAGGTAAGTTGTTTTTACTATTTATTTTTTAATATTAATCAATTAAATATAAATATAAAATTAAATACATTTAATTTTATATTAAATACATTTAATTTGAAAAAAATTCGACCGTGTGCGGATCTAGCACATGACCGACGACACATTGCTTTTACACATTTGTTTAATTAATTAATTAATTAATTTTTCTATCGGTGTTTTATATTGTTTATTTGTATGTAGCTAGGTAGGTAGTTTATAATTTTTTTTCCATATTGAGCAGTTAATTATAAATATTAAATTAAACATATTTAAAAGGTATTTAAAAAATAATTCTATCGCGTGGGGATCGAACACATGACCGACGACACATTTCTTTTAAATTTTTTTTATTTAATAACTCAATATGCCCACACCCATGCGATTATATGTCATCGGGTTCAACACTAGTTATTATTATATTTATAAAGATGCTATTATGTGGGTGTGTCCTAACGCTAGCCGAACATAATGAATCGATAAAAACCCTAAACTGTGTATAAATTCATTCGATGGGACTTTTTCGCGGTATCGAACCCGTGACCACAAATATCCTCTTATGGGTGTACCTGAGTTCAACGGTCTTAACCACTAAACCATCGTCGAATCTTCAATTGGCTTAATTTAATAGGCATAACATAATTTAATAGGCATAACCCTGCGGTGATATTTCATCGGGCTTACCACTTAGGTATATTTGTTAAAAACGGACGTGACGTACATACGTATATATGTATGTACATATGTATTATTAATTATTATTATATATCCATTTCGAATGCGATATGAATGCGATTTCGAAAGCGATTTTGAATGCGTTTTCGAATGCGATTTCGATTCATTTTTCACTTCCGGGTCCGGATTCATTTTATATATATTATTTTATATTCAAAAATGTAACAGAAAAGAAACAAAATAATAACTATAGATATTAGAAATGACAAAAATAAAAAATATATACACAGACATTTAATACAACCATAAAAAACAATAAAGCATTAAAATTGTAGCGGATAATAAAAAAATATATATTTCATCGGGCACAATACTAGTGAGTCATAATGATCATGAATCACGATTGTTGACTGAAAATAAAATCCTTTAAATTTCCAAAGGCTTTCATCTATAGCCAAAAATCTATTATTGTGTTTTAAACAAGCTGGGTGTACTAATGTTACTTAATTAATGTTACTCTTCTTCGAGTATCCTCAAAAGTCTTCTTGCTGCTGGCCAGACCTTGGTTTGTGACTCCAGGTCAATCGTTTTCTATCAGAGTTTGCCAATTTATCTGATTTTCATTGAAACGGTTCCAAAAAATTGGCAACCCTTACCGTCTCTCGAATTTCACCGATTCTTTTAAAAATGCTGCAAATTTGTACATAAACTGTCTCCGAAATCCCGAGTTTTTCATCTTGAAATTTGAAGATTTATATTACATAAATAAATTTACAATTTATGTATGTATGTCTATAAATAAAGCTTCGATTTATGATTTATGTACATATACATACATATGTATAAATAAAGCTCCGATTTATGATTTATGATTTATGTACATATATAAATAAAGCTCTGATTTATGATTTATGTATATAAATAGAGCTCTGATTTATGATTTATAAATAAAGTTTACCAAAAATTTATCCATAAATGTCTCAAATTATGCTTTGTTAAAATTATAATAAAAATATTTTATATCGATGTTCGTATTTAATTGGCCAGGAAGGCGCATTGAGGTTTATCTGTTAGGCCTTCCTGGTATATAAATATGTCTGTAAAAATAAAGTAAAATACAATATTCTACACTAGGCTTCCTCAAGCATCTGAAAAAAATTTCGGATGGTCGAGGCGCATATGTATATTTTTTTGATTGAACATATTGAATAAGAACAATGTTTTATTTATGACATTCTTATCTTAAAAAATATATTGACTCATATTTTACATATTATATGAATTATATAATGTTTTTAAAGTTAAAGTCATCATAAAATTTAGTTAAAGTTTCATTTTTAAATAATGATTTCAAACCTCCATTCCCTTGAATATGGATGACTTCCAATTGAAAATATACTTCAGTATACATATTTAGTTGATTTCAATATCAACTATACCATTTTTCAAAGAAAGTGATTATTTGAACAAAACAAATGAAATATAAATTTAAATAAAATAAAATAATTGAAATAAATTTAATAAAATGTTTACTATTACATTGGCCATGTTTAAGCAGTTTATATTACAAACACCGAGCGAAGCCGGGTAAAAACACTAGTGTACATATTATAATACAATAAAGCATATTTTGAAAATGTGTATATACATTTGTAAATAAAGTGAAAATTTTCGTTTTATCCCAATTTTCCCATTAGAGTCCATATTTGAAATCAATGTAAAATGTCCTAGTGAACGAGCCGCGCCTCTTCTCAGCGAAAATTACCGGTTTTCCCCGGCATCTCTCAGCACAATACACAATACACACAACGCACGAGAAATATCTCTAGCATTAAAAGGTATTCCCCGTGTTCAAATTGAAATACATTCATACATATGCACGTGTGTACGTACAGATATGTATAATATTTATCTCGTTATAAAATTTTCATTGTTATGAGTCATATGACAGTGTGATACAAAAGGAAACAAGATTGAGAAGGCCTGAATCATATGTTATGTACGTTGCGATAAAAACAGTCTAAAAATGCATTAGTCAGCATCAGCACACGGCAGCAGACGATTCACCAGCGTTCCTCGAGCTCCACCAACATGGGTGGACTCTTCAGTTCCGGGTGAGTAATTGCTTTATTAATATTATGTACATATATACGTACAGTATCATACATATTGATTTATCAAGTGATATGGTCTCACAAGTATGCACGTACATACATACATGCATTCAATTTCCTCATTTAACACTACATACATCTATGCATATTATATTGTGTATACGTTGTATGAACTTGTGGTCAGTGAACACGTACGCTGGCTATTAATATCACAATTGCAACTCAATGTCCAACCAAAAGAGTAGAGTGGCTACTAGTGTTAGGCCGGAGCGAAAATGCATATTTTGGATCTTCCACAATGGATCGAAATACATATGAATACCGGAATCTAAATGGGATCCAAGTGCCAAAAAATCCAAAGCTCTCAACAACTCTTATATAAATAAAAATTATTTTTTCAGTCCCACTTAGTGGATATGTCACTGTGAAAGTACATATCACAGCAGTGAAAATGTATTTTCACTGACATTTCAGTGAAATTGTAACCAGTTACATTTTCAGGGTTGGTTTTATTCATTTAAGATTAGGTTTTTAGAAGTAGTGTAGTGCTAAATAAAAAAAGAACCAGGTCGGTGTTTAATTTTTACGACCCCCCCCCACCCCGCTTTTTTACTTATTAAAAAAAAGTTGTATCCTAATATTAGTATTTCAAATATTTATAAAAAAAATCAAATAATAATTAACAAATATTCTTACTTGTTGAAATTATGATGTATTTTTTATATTTTATAAAAACGCATCCTCTTCAACATCTTCAAAATAATGCATCCTCTTCAACATCTTTGATTTTGAAAAACCCGTGTTTGTGTGTCAAGAGAAACATTTGCTTTTAGCAATGCTAAAACCATGTACATATGTACATATGTCAAAAAACTATCAAATTTTAACATGTGAATTTCGAGATGACTATTCATTTAAGCTGAGTTCCCTCATTGTATCAATAGTTAAAAAAATATTTTGTGTTGGGTGGTTTTAGATAAAAAAGCCAATAAATTTCATTAAACGTCTTTTAATTTTTGAATGTGCTCAGATAACTATTCAATTGTGGTCATCGAGTGTTAGAACGAGAGTCTGCTCACAATAATTGGAATACAAAATTTTATATGAAATTTTAGTCAAAATATTTTTTAATTGTACTCGAAATGCAATTTTGATATCAATTTAAGTGCCAGTTTGGTGACCTGAATTAAAAAGAAGTACCATGGTGGTGACCTGGTCCGACTACACCACTGGTTGTTAGGGTTGGTATTATTTAAGGGTTAGGATAGGTTAGGGTTGGCCCTATTAATTTAATATTGGGTTGTTAGGGTTGTAAATTCGTTGTTGTTCGTTGTAAATTCATTGTTAGATACACTTTCACTGCTTGAATTGGTGAAAATATATTTTTACTTGAAATGTGCTATCGCTGTAACAGATAAACAAACATATGTACATACATGTTTGTTTCTATCTCAAATATTGATTTTCATACAAAATCGTGATTTTATTTCGGCCCCTATTGATAGATTATCCCATACATAATTTGAAAATATTTCAAAAAAAGTTGATCTATGTATGTATAATCACGGCTGTAGAGAGAAAATCTGGGCCCCTGTGCAAATTTTAAATCCGCCCCCCCCCCTTGACACATTTAAGTAAAAAAAAAAAAAAAAAAAAATATATATATATATATATATATATATATATATATATATATATATATATATATATATATATATATATATATTAAAAATAGTGATGTGGGTATTTCAATTAAAATCTTGTATGTTCATTCATAAAAATATATTTCATATTAATTTATATACATAAATACAATACAGTGAAACAAATGAAATTAATTAAATACAACTATAAACTATAATAACACATCAAATGAAAAATTAAACAATTAAACAATTAAAACATATGTATACACACGTTAAAAATAGTTTCATTTTAAAAAAATATTGCTGTCACACATGAAATAAAAATTAAACATATAAAATTATATAACAAAAAAAACCCGTAAAAAATCAACTTATATTATTTATGGGAAAGCAGGTACATAGTAGGTAATAATATATTTAATTTGGGATGATTTTTTTCTGTGAGAGCTTTTTAAAATGTCTCTATATACAAATACATACTTCAGATTGGTACATGTTCATTATGGCTTAAAATAATATAGAAAACAGTTGAATAATAAAAAAGAATTCGTAAACGACAAATATTATTCATTTTAAAACTAACTTTGATTTGAAATATTCTAAATCCAGTCTACCTTTCGCAATTATTTAACGTGTTTGAATAACGTATTTTCCTAAAGTCGAAAGACTAATGGATACTTAATAAACGATTAAAATCAATCATTTATTACTATATTTCTGTTGAATTATTCTAGGAATAGCATTTGCAATTTTAAATTAAAAATTTCATAGCAAATTTGCAAATAGGTAAATGTGAAAGATTTTATCTTTATTATCGATGTAAAAATGCACTAATCTCGTACTTTTAACTGTCCGCTTGTTACCTGCTTGAATCGGCCAAGGGTTTAAAAGTAGTAAATTCAGCGTTCTGGTACTTTTTTTAGCACTACATCCCTGATTCCTATCCATATTCATCGTGTTATCATATTAGCATTATAATTTTTTTATATACATATGTATGTATGTATATTTATAAATATTGATACACATTCTAATTTTTTTTAGATTTTGTTTAATGTTGTTTTTATGCAAGTACATAATTAAAGTTGAAAATATTAAAAAATATGTTTTTTTATGTATTTGTATTTTTATAATTTAGTTGAAGCTTACATGACAAAAAATTAATAATATACGTCTTATTTTTGAAAAAAAATTAGAAATTACATAACAAAGAATCGTTTTACGAATAAGTACATGCATTACAATACACATTTATTAATTGAGCTTCTTATTTATTTTTTCAGAGCTGCCGAGAGGCAAAAAATGGAGGAAGCTGAGAGGCAGAGAAAAATAGAGAGGGAGTGGCAGTTACCAAAAATAAATGAATTGCGAAGTTTGGAATACTGGGAGAGAATCAGATTGGACCAGATAAAAACAGAAGCACAGCGATTAACAAATAATACCCAAAACAATACAGTAATTCAACAAAGTTCTAAGCCAATCCAATACAATCAAGCGGCTCAGCGAGGATCCAATATAATCCAGCACAATACATTGATACAACAAAGGCAAAACACCATTGAAAACATACAATCGATAGAATCAAAATTAGCCAAATTGAACATGGGTAAATATAGGGATGGGCTTGTCGAAAAGATACTACAACAAGAAATATTACAAGAGATTTTCATACACACCGACAGAATTGTTATAGAAAAATGCGAGATAAATACAGAAGACAGAAACTTCGTAGAACTTCAATTTAAGAATACAACTCAGAAACATTTCAAAGTGAAGAAAGTAGAGAGAGTGCAAAATCCTTACCTCAGAGCGTGTTATCTGCTGCGGAAAAAGGAGTACGAGATTCGTTATGGGAAAAACAGTGTTCAAGAGGAATTCATGTTTCACGGAACAGGACAACACAATGTGCATTCCATCCAGGTGAACAATTTCGACTGGAGACGTCATGGGAAAGCCAAAGGCAACATATTCGGGAAGGGGGTGTCTTTTACCCCAATCTCCAACTATGCCAGTAACTATAGCGATAAATATGGTGGCGATAAGTGCATGTTCGGTGTAGATGTGCTCGTATCCATGATGTATGAAGGAAACAAAAATATGATTTTTCCACCCGTGTATGACTTGAAAAACGGATCTCGTTATGATACAAGTGCAAAGCCAAACGGTCAAGTCATAGTCAAGTACAGAGATGATGAGTTCTATCCCAGTTATATCATTACCTTTACGGGAACCACAATAAAAAAATCTGTCTGATTTTTTCATTCATTTATACATTAGAATGTCACTAACAAAATATTCCCTTTGTTTAATATTATACATACATAGATATGTTTAACAACGAAAATGTGATTTTTACTTTTTTTTAATATCTTTAAATACAAATTCATTTACATAAGATGCTATTAATTTATGTGTTAAAAAGTAGAACTTCAATATAAAATTTGAATTTAAAATTTTTAATTGAAATAAAAAAGAAACGTTATGTATGTACATACATACATACATAATTCAATGAAATATTTAATTTGACTTTTATTTTTGTATGTAATTTTTATATATTGTATATTAGATGTAGGTACATATGTATCTAGTCTAATATATAATTTCGAAAGAGACTTTGTATTTATGTGTTTTTGTTTATTTGGGTCGTAGATTCCGTGACGTTCAATTTAATAAAAAAACAAATGAACATTCAAGTTAATTTAAATATAATAAAACTATTCAAATAAATTTAATAAAATGTTTACAATTAGATAGGCCATGTTTAAGCGGTTTATATTACAAATACTGAGCGAAGTCGGGTAAAAACACTAGTATAATATAAATTGAACATATGTATACTATAAAAAAAATTCGGGTGTGACCAACCCATGACTTTATCTATGTATTTGATGAATATAAGAAGGTTACAAAACAAAATTCGATATTGAACTGATGACTATGATAGCGATACAAATTGAGCGCAAATGTATGGAAACTTGCACAAAACAAAAGATCTACTTCCGGTTGTCAGATTTTGTTCAAATTTTTTTTATTACTAAAAATCACTATCAGTATTATACTCATTAAATATCAAGAAAATAAAAATAATTTTAAAGGTCAAAATAAAATAATGAAATATTGTTTTTAAAAAAAATACTACTTCCGGTTTACAAATTCTGACCAAAACCCTACCAGCTCTAAGTTAGTACACAAAGGATAGAAATATAAATTTTCAGCTTAATACGTTCAGGGGTGCGGACAGAGTAGTGGGCACAACATTTTTACCTTTCCACGAGGAAAAAAATCCCACTTCCTGTTCATTAAATTAAGTAATTTTTTTTTTATTTTTACTTAAAATCACTATTTTTATTATACACATTAAATATCAAGAAGCTTAAAACAATTTAAAAGGTCAAAATAAAATAATGAAATATTGTTTTTAAAAAAAATACTACTTCCGGCTTACGAATTCTGACCAAAACCCTACCAGCTCTAAGTTAGTACACAAAGGATAGAAATATAAATTTTCAGCTTAATACGTTCAGGGGTGTGGACAGAGTAGTGGGCACAACATTTTCAACCTTTCTAAGTGAAAAAAATCCCACTTCCGGTTTATAAAATTTAATAATTTTTTTTTTATTTTCATCAAATTGCTACAAGAATTATACTTGAATTTTTTTGTGACGAACACACATGTTTAAAGGGTCGAAGAAAATAGTGGAAGAAAAATCGAACAAGAGTAAACTGCTACTTCCGGTTGACGGATGCTAACTAAATTTTATAATTAACTTGGCATTGAACTTAAACTTCTAGATATGAAATTGCAGTTCAATAAACTAAAAGGTTTCTGAAAAAAACATAAAAAACTTCGATTCTCTAGAGTAAAAGTACTACTTCCGGTTCAGATAGAAATATTTAAAAAATATGAGGTTATTAAAATTATTATTTATATCATATTTAAAAAAAATTCAGTCCGATTCAGTTAGTGGTTTGGGAGATAATTGAATTCAAAAACTTAAAAAAAGTAGAAAACCTATAAGGCGAGGTACCATTTCCGGTCAACTTAAAAATTTGAAAAAAATTTACCTCGTGTCGATAAGAATTTCAGTGACCGATACTAAGTTTCAGTTCGATAGGACTAACGGTGTTAAAAATATCCCCAAAATACACACCCACACAGACACACACACAGACACACACACAGACACACACACACACACACACACACACACACACACACACACACATATTTTCTAGATCATGAAAACGTGATCAGTGATCGATTCTGAGTTCGAATCAGTCAAAATCTCGAGTTCGAATTTTCGCATGATCACAAAACTTCATCTATTGTTACTACGTACATAGATAAAGTAAAAATATATAATATATAAAAATATAAAATAGAGAGATTTTCGCGACACGCCACTGTTATGTCTGTATGTATGTACATATGTATATGAATTTTGTCTGTAAATATATAATATATATTTGAATCTTGATTGTTTGACAGCGTATTGCTGTTTAGCATGGATTGAAATTGATTTTATCATTTAAATTATATCAAAAAAATATAAGGGGTTCGAGTTAGTTTTTCCCAGAATTATTCACTGCACGTACCTCTTTATTTTTATGTAATTTTTAGTACGATTTTTATGACTGAGACATATAAAAAATCGGGTGATTATTTCTCTAGCACGCAGTTAGATAACCATTTCAGAAGATGTTAGAGTCTATGGTCTATGTATTTAAATGTTTTAAATTGAAAAACAATGGGAAAATTTCATTCATGTGGTCTAAAAAATATTTGATGTGAAAATCTAATTTTTGCAATATTCTATATACATATACAATGTACACTTGTATTACATATATGTACATACATACATACATATTTTGAAAAAGACATTTTTATTTTATTTATTATTAAATAGCAAAATGCTAATGAATTATTTAACAATTAACAATTTTAAACTAAAACTAACAACTATAATATAACATACATAGTTAACAAAATTAAACATAACTATAATTAGTAACCGTAAAATAATTTAATATAATTACAAACATAGCATTTTTGCGACATATCCAACACAAAATATTCATATAAAAATATTAATATAACAAAATAAATATTCATATAATAAAATATATCTACATATGTATATATTTTTGTATTGAGTGTTTTTCGAAAATTATATTTCCATCAAATCGATTTTATATAAAGTGTGTTTGAAAAAAACTTTTAATATAAAGTTTTAATTAATGCTACCTTAGATTGATTTCCGAATGTGTCATCGTTTAGTCGTGCAAATGGTAAACTACATACATATATATGTACATATGAAAGTGTGAAGTGATTTCAACGATCTTCGTTACAAATTGTTATTGCACCCGAGAAAATCACATTAATTTTTACGTCAATCTCCATTTTATTACTTACGACATGAGCAATCCGAAGATTTTATCTACATTTATTTAATCTACAAATCGCCGGGCCAAAGATGACTGCTCGTCCCCCACTTTGAGCGGCTATGGAGTCATGTACTCAGCAACAGGTAGTTCGATATGACCCAATTATATAATAGCCCTCGATTCCGGTTACAATGTAATATCGGAACAAATAGGAAAGCTTTGCATCCAAACCAAAAAAAAGTATACGCTGCGAATAGACTAGTGGTTAGCATATAATGCTTTGAACAAAGAGGTCACGGGTTCAAATACCACAGGTTTCTGCTGGCCAGACCTTGGATTTGTGACTCCAGATCGATCGTTTCCTGTCGGAGTTTGCCAATTTTCATTAAAACGGTTTCAACAAATTGGCAACCTTACCCATTTTCTCGCAAATCTCGAGTTTTCAGCAATCTCGGATTTCGCTGAATTGTATAAAATGCTGCAAATTTACATATTTGACCATATATGTCTCTATGGATGTTAATTTATATATATATATATATATATATATATATATATATATATATATATATATATATATATATATATATGTAGGAATGATTTTTAAACGAGCCGAGCCGTATGTGTGGTTGGTCAAACTGCTAGGGATAAAGTGTGTGTGTGGTATGCATGGGAGAGACCGGATGCGTGTTGTTATGGTCACTTGTTGGAGAACAAGCCCGACGACATGTTATAATAAATAGTTCTGACTTAATCTGCGCGTTTCATTTGGAATCCTTCACATCCGGATCCTATATATATATATATATATATATATATATATATATATATATATATATATATATATATATATATATATATATATATATATATATATATATATATATATATATATATATATATATATATATATATATACATATATATATATATATATATATATATATATATATATATACATATATATATATATATATATATATATATATATATATATATTTATTTATTTATTTATTTATTTATTTAATAGTTTTGGACCATTGTGGCATTACAGGAAGAACCTAATGCGCCACAATGGCCTACATTTGAAAAAGATATAAAAACATGATATAAAAACAAGTATACTGTAAATAAAGGAAAAAAGCAAAAGCAGAAAACATGGTAAAATAAAATAATAAAAAAAAAGTAACAAAAGGAAAATAATACCTCATTCAGAGAGAAAAAAAATAACAAAAGTGTAAAAATTAAAAATAAAATCCATAAATCCCATTCTTTGTTTACACTGAGCAAAATTAAAATAGTATATAAAAATGTACAAAAGAGAAAGAATATATATATATATATATATATATATATATATATATATATTTATATATATATATATATATATATATATATATATATATATATATATATATATATATATATATATATATATATATATATATATATATATATTTTACATTTTATACCAGGAAGGCCTTACAGGTAAACCACAATGCGCCTTCCTTTTTGATTTATTGCACTGAAATTTTATATCTATAAGTTACGTTTAAAATTTGATGAGCACCCGTCAAGTGGAAGTTTACTCTTGTTCGATTTTTCTTACACTATTTTTTTCGACCCCTTAAACATGTGTCACGAGAAAATTAATCAATGTATCAATGTACTGAAAATAAAAAAAAAATCATTAAATTTAACGAACCTAAAGTGGGATTTTTTCCTCTTTGAAAAGTCAAAAATGTTGTGACCACACTATTTTTTCCACACCCCTGAACGTATGAAGCTGAAAATGTAAATTTGTATTCTTTATGTACTAAAAAAATTTTGAACAAAATCCGACAACCGGAATTCGAACTTTTTTGTAAGATTCCTTACATTTGCGCTCAATTTGTATGCTCTCATATCCTATATGTTGATTGTAAATAGGTTTTTGAGCTCTTTTTCCTATTATGCTTTAGATTAACATTAGAATAATATAATACTGTGATTTAATAACCAAATTAAATTAAATTGTAAAATAGAAAATGATCAGTAGATCAGTAGCTATTAAAATAGATATAAGATGTATTGTGAACATAATTTCGTAATAATAAAAAGCATTTAAAAATCACAAAATATCCTATATGCGTGAACTATCCTATATGTATCCTATATGTATGTTTCATTATCGAATTTTGGTTTTTTAAATTTTTTATATTTAAATTTTCTTATATTTCTCGAATAGATACATAGATAAAGTCATGGGTTGGTCTCATCCGAATTTTTATTATAAAATATATCGTACTGCCATTATTTGAAGTTGTTATTTATGTATGTACTCGTGTATTAACACTTCGCGGTGAAAAAGTAATTGAAGATGATCTCATATGTACGTGTAAAAAATATAAAACATGTGTATTTTACATCACTGATCGGCAGCCCACAGCAATATTTTCACAACAAATATTTTATTATTTGGAATATTATTACAAAAAATGTTTTATATTATGTGATTGTCCGTATGTATTTGTATGATTGTTTTCTACATCTCATAAAACTGCACAATTGTAGTTACATACCTATGTATGTTATACTGGTTATACTTCAGCTTATACTGGTAAAGATAAAAGCAGTGCCGGTTTTAGGGGGGGGGGGCTAGGTTGGGCGGCGCCCGAGGGCGCCAAATAAGTTAGGGCGCCGCTCGATGCGTCAATGGCGCTTTAAATTTTAAAATTAGAGCGCCAAAAGCCATACAAAATTTTAGATTAGAGCGCCAAAGGTGAAATTTTTTTCTAAGGGTGTTTAAAAAAAATTCCCCGAGGGCGCCATTGGGTGTAAGGCCGGTACTGGATAAAAGTAAAATAATTCTGTTATTAAAACTGACTATACAAATAATGGTATTAAATCTAAATTTATGTTTTTGAATTAAAATATTAAAAATTGTTTTAATAAAATAAAATAGTTATTGTGATTATTAATTAAAATATTATCTATATATATACGAGTATATAAAATTGAATGTCTGTCTGTGTGTCTCGTATAGGCTCCTAAACCAGTGAACCGATTACGACGGAACTTTCAGGATTTGCTTTATGCATGTCCGGGAAGATTACTGTGAAAAAAAATCGCCCAAAAACGGGAACGGAAACGGGAAAAACGGGAATGAATGTCATTGCAACGCAATAATTTCAAATGTTTTCATGTCGCGACCTGCGTTGTTAGGTAAGATAAACAAACAATTGAATTATTTTAAATGTGTTCGCTGCCTGCGTTTTTCCGACAAATGGGAACGAGAACGGGAACGGGAACGAGAACGGGAACGGGAACGGGAATTGCATGCGTTATTGTGGCATTGCAACGCATGCCGGATTCAGCTAGTTGTAGATAAAATTATACATAATTTTATCAATTTTCTAAAAAAAGTACAATAAGAGTATTATTATAAAAAAAGAGAGTTGCCAAATAAATACAGTCACTCAACAAAAATGTTGGTAGCCACCGTGTAATGTACACGAATCTAAAAATAAAACCAACGTATGTACGTACAATTTAATTTGTGTTTTACTTAAAATTGTAATCTCTTTAAAAATTGCGATCTGCTAAAAGTATGATCTCTTATCATTAAAAAATAAATTCTATACATATTTATGATAGTGCGCTGTAATAGACTGAAATTTGAACTACATCTTATCGCTTACACATTGTTAGTAATTATTGGGGGACTACCCTGATGAATTACTCAAACATAAAAAATGGAATGGGGAGGGGGGGGGGGGATCACAGCTAGACCCAACAATATTAAAAGTATTGGAGAAGTTTCTACGACGTTCAAGGGAATAATACTTGAGCATGCCCAAAAGGAAAGGAATAGGGTAGAGACATGATTAATACCCATACTCCTACATATGTATATAGAAAACGACCATATTTCCTATATAGAAAACGATGAAAAGCTTAAAATTAATATGTACCTACATTTACATACATACATACATATACATATGTACATATAATATTTACAAATTCGAAAATAAAAAGTTGGATATCAATAAAACATTTAAAATTAACTAAAAATATTACATTTTTTATTTAACACTTTTTAAATACAAGTGCATTAACATGTATGTATGTACATATGTATATGTACATAATATATATATATATATATATATATATATATATATATATATATATATATATATATATATATATATATATATATATATATATATATATATATATATATATATATATATATATATATATATATATATATATATATATATATATATTTTACATTTTATACCAGGAAGGCCTTACAGGTAAACCACAATGCGCCTTCCTGGCCAATTACAAACAATACAGCATTTTTATTTTATTATACAAGTCGCTGAATTACGAGACACTGACTTAAACTCGCAAATTAACGAGACATCTATGAATTGTACATACATTTTATTGTACATTAATCAATCTGAAATAGTGGTGACATAGTATGTAGGTAGGAAGGATATTTAGCCAATTTTACCGGGAACCGTTTCAACAATGAAATCAGATAAATTGGCAAACTCTGATAGGAAACGATCGACCATGAGTCACAAATATCTAGGTCTGACCAGCAGCATTATACATATACTCAGAAAATTTATTTTCAATCGAGGCCAGCTCATGGGATCGAACCCTGCGCCTCACGGTGTTAAGCAGAAGCTTAACGACCGAGCTATGCTGCTGGCTTATTTATGAATTTACATTGTATAATATTATCTACATATGTATGTATCAAATGTATATTGTTTGTGGCCAGGGAGGCGCTTTGGGGTTACCTGTTAGGCCGTCTTGGTATAAATAAAATAAATAAACAAATATTCAAATAAAATATATTTTAAATTATTTATTACGTGTTATTTATATCATTTTTTAAATTGTGGACACCATATTATTACGTAATAGTGTTTTTTCCCGGCTTCGCTCGGTGTTTGTATTATAAACCGTTTAAACATCCAATAGTAAACATTTTATTAAATTTATTTAAACAATTTTATTTTATTTAAATTTATTTTTGAATATTCATTTGTTTTTTTATTAAATTGAACGTCACGGATTTTACAATACAAACAAACAAACATACAAACATATTTCTCTCTTTCTCTTTCGAAATTATATATTAGATTTATATATTATAAAATAAATATTTCATATTTGATGAAAATTAATCTTTATGTTTCGTTCTATGTATTGATTCCACATATTTTCTTTTTTGGACCAGTCTACGACGTTTGGGATTTATTTAATTTAGCAAAAATAATCACCTTTTTCGAAAAACGGCATAGTTGATATTGATATCAACTACATACATACATATATTGAAGTACATATATTTTCAATTGGAAGTGATCGATATTCAAGGGAATAACGGTTTGAAATCATTATTTAATAATGAAACTTTTATTAAATTTTGTGCTATATCGGAGAAGTCAGATCATCCATAAATAAAAGCATTTGCTAGAAAAATTAAATTAATTATTGGTAGCATATATGTATGTACATATGTACATATGCCAAGGGAAGTTTTCCAAGATTAAATTTATTTAAAACTAGCTGTATTACCCGGCTTCGCTCAGTGTTTATAATATAAACCGCTTAAACATGACTAAG
Source organism: Arctopsyche grandis (assembly GCF_051622035.1). Classification (NCBI taxonomy): domain Eukaryota; kingdom Metazoa; phylum Arthropoda; class Insecta; order Trichoptera; family Hydropsychidae; genus Arctopsyche; species Arctopsyche grandis. The sequence goes on from NC_135367.1 coordinate 29,200,917, forward strand.
CTAATTTAATTAAAAAAAAAAAAAAATATTTTAAAATTTAAAAAAATAAATTTAAAAAAAAAATAAAAAAAAAATAAAAAAAAATAAAAAAAAAAAATCAAAAAAAAAAAACAAATTTTTTTTTTTAAGAAATCAAAAAAAAAATCAAAATTTTTTTTTTGCCTTCTAGGGCTTCGCCCTCGGCACCCCCCTGAGCCTTTGCCTTCTAGGGCTTCGCCCCTCCACGCCCCATGAGCAATTGCCGTTTAGGGCTTCGCCCCCATGATCAGTTGCCTTTTAGGGCTTCGCCCCTCCGCGCCCCCATGATTCAAAGCCGTCTAGGGCTTCGCCCCCCTTAGTTAATGCCTTTTAGGGCTTCGCCCCCCGCGCCCCCAAGATTAATTGCCGTTTCGGGCTTCGCCCCCCTTAGTTAATGCCTTTTAGGGCTTCGCCCCTCCGCACCCCCATGATTAAATGCCGTCTAGGGCTTCGCCCCCCCTAGTTAATGCCTTTTAGGGCTTCGCCCCCCGCGCCCCCAAGATTAATTGCCGTTTAGGGCTTCGCCCCCCTTAGTTAATGCCTTTTAGGGCTTCGCCCCTCCGCGCCCCCACGATTAAATGCCGTCTAAGGCTTCGCCCCCATGATCAGTTGCCTTTTAGGGCTTCGCCCCTCCGCGCCCCCATGATTAATTGCCGTCTAGGGCTTCGCCCCCCTTAGTTAATGCCTATTAGGGCTTGCGCCCCATGAGGCTGGGCCCCCCGGGCCCCCTTCGGGGCCCCACGGGGCTGCGCCCCTTGTGGCGCCCCCTTTTGAGCCCCATGGGGCTGCGCCCCATGAGGCTGGGCCCCCCGGGGCCCCACGGGGCTGCGCCCCTCGTGGCGCCCCCTTTTGAGCCCCATGGGGCTGAGCCCCATGAGGCTGGGCCCCCCCGGGGCCCCACGGGGCTGCGCCCCTCGTGGCGCCCCCTTTTGAGCCCCATGGGGCTGCGCCCCATGAGGCTGGGCCTACGGGGCTGCGCCCCTTGTGGCGCCCCCTTTTGAGCCCCATGGGGCTGCGCCCCATGAGGCTGGGGCCCCACGGGGCTGCTCCCCTTGTGGCGCCCCTGGCGGGGCCCCATGAAGCTACTCGCCTTGCGCCCCCGCGGGGGTGAATCCATTGAAACGAAAAAAACAAATCGGCGCCCATGGATCGAAAAAAAAAAAATCGAATCACGTGTTCGATGACGTCACCGATCTACGGACGACGAAGAAGACGAAGAAGACGACGACGACCAAGGATACATACAAAGTCTCTTTCCAAATTATAGATTAGACTAGCTGTATTACCCGGCTTCGCTCAGTGTTTATAATATAAACCGCTTAAACATAACTAAGCTAATTTAATTAAAAAAAAAAAAAAAATTTAAAATTTAAAAAAAAAAATTTAAAAAAAAATTAATTTCTAGGGCTTCGCCCTCGGCACCCCCCTGAGCCTTTGCCTTCTAGGGCTTCACCCCTCCACGCCCCATGAGCAATTGCCGTTTAGGGCTTCGCCCCCATGATCAGTTCCTTTTAGGGCTTCGCCCCCCGCGCCCCCAAGATTAATTGCCGTTTAGGGCTTCGCCCCCCTTAGTTAATGCCTTTTAGGGCTTCGCCCCTCCGCACCTGACTAAAACATGACTAAACATGACTAAGCTAATTTAATTAAAAAAAAAAAAAAATTAAAAAAAAATTAAAAAATTAAAAAAAAAAATAAAAAAAAAATAAAAAAAAAATCAAAAAAAAATTAAAAAAAAATAAAAAAAAAAAATAAAAAAAAAATCAAAAAATAAATTTAAAAAAATCAAAAAAAAAAAAAATCAAAATTTTTTTTGCCTTCTAGGGCTTCGCCCTCGGCACCCCCCTGAGCCTTTGCCTTCTAGGGCTTCGCCCCTCCACGCCCCATGAGCAATTGCCGTTTAGGGCTTCGCCCCCCTTAGTTAATGCCTTTTAGGGCTTCGCCCCTCCGCACCCCCATGATTAAATGCCGTCTAGGGCTTCGCCCCCCTTAGTTAATGCCTTTTAGGGCTTCGCCCCCCGCGCCCCCAAGATTAATTGCCGTTTAGGGCTTCGCCCCCCTTAGTTAATGCCTTTTAGGGCTTCGCCCCTCCGCGCCCCCATGATTAAATGCCGTCTAAGGCTTCGCCCCCATGATCAGTTGCCTTTTAGGGCTTCGCCCCCCACGCCCCCAAGATTAATTGCCGTTTAGGGCTTCGCCCCCCTTAGTTAATGCCTTTTAGGGCTTCGCCCCTCCGCGCCCCCATGATTAAATGCCGTCTAAGGCTTCGCCCCCATGATCAGTTGCCTTTTAGGGCTTCGCCCCCCGCGCCCCCATGATTAATTGCCGTCTAGGGCTTCGCCCCCCTTAGTTAATGCCTTTTAGGGCTTCGCCCCTCCGCGCCCCCATGATTAAATGCCGTCTAAGGCTTCGCCCCCATGATCAGTTGCCTTTTAGGGCTTCGCCCCCCGCGCCCCCAAGATTAATTGCCGTTTAGGGCTTCGCCCCCCTTAGTTAATGCCTTTTAGGGCTTCGCCCCTCCGCGCCCCCATGATTAAATGCCGTCTAAGGCTTCGCCCCCATGATCAGTTGCCTTTTAGGGCTTCGCCCCTCCGCGCCCCCATGATTAATTGCCGTCTAGGGCTTCGCCCCCCTTAGTTAATGCCTATTAGGGCTTGCGCCCCATGAGGCTGGGCCCCCCGGGCCCCCTTCGGGGCCCCACGGGGCTGCGCCCCTTGTGGCGCCCCCTTTTGAGCCCCATGGGGCTGCGCCCCATGAGGCTGGGCCCCCCGCGCCCCCTTCGGGGCTTCACGGGGCTGCGCCCCTTGTGGCACCCCCTTTTGAGCCCCATGGGGCTGCGCCCCATGAGGCTGGGCCCCCCGGGCCCCCACGGGGCTGCGCCCCTTGTGGCGCCCCCTTTTGAGCCCCATGGGGCTGCGCCCCATGAGGCTGGGCCCCCCGGGCCCCCTTCGGGGCCCCACGGGGCTGCGCCCCTTGTGGCGCCCCCTTTTGAGCCCCATGGGGCTGCGCCCCATGAGGCTGGGCCCCCCGGGCCCCCTTCGGGGCCCCACGGGGCTGCGCCCCTTGTGGCGCCCCCTTTTGAGCCTCATGGGGCTGCGCCCCATGAGGCTGGGCCCCCCGGGCCCCCTTCGGGGCCCCACGGGGCTGCGCCCCTTGTGGCGCCCCCCATGAGGCTGGGCCCCCCGGGCCCCCTTCGGGGCCCCACGGGGCTGCGCCCCTTGTGGCGCCCCCTTTTGAGCCCCATGGGGCTGCGCCCCATGAGGCTGGGCCCCCCGGGCCCCCTTCGGGGCCCCACGGGGCTGCGCCCCTTGTGGCGCCCCCTTTTGAGCCTCATGGGGCTGCGCCCCATGAGGCTGGGCCCCACGGGGCTGCGCCCCTTGTGGCGCCCCCCATGAGGCTGGGCCCCCCGGGCCCCCTTCGGGGCCCCACGGGGCTGCGCCCCTTGTGGCGCCCCCTTTTGAGCCCCATGGGGCTGCGCCCCATGAGGCTGGGCCCCCCGGGCCCCCTTCGGGGCCCCACTGGGCTGCGCCCCTTGTGGCGCCCCCTTTTGAGCCCCACGGGGCTGCGCCCCTTGTGGCTACTCGCTTTGCGCCCCCGCGGGGGTGAATCCATTGAAACGAAAAAAACAAATCGGCGCCCATGGATCGAAAAAAAAAAATCGAATCACGTGTTCGATGACGTCACCGATCTACGGACGACGAAGACGACGACGACCAAGGATATTTATATACATACAAAGTCTCTTTCCAAATTATAGATGAGACTAGAAGACTAGAAGACTAGAAGATGATACATCGATCACGCTTAACTAATCTAAGCATCTACAATTTTTTTTCATATCGGAAATTCAAACCAGATAATAAAAAATTAGTACTTCACAACAAGCGCAAGTATTGCACTAAATTAAATCTGCGTATATGTATGTGTGTATGCATATGTACATATACATATGTATATGTACATACATGTTAATGCACTTGTATTTAAAAAGTGTTAAATAAAAAATGTAATATTTTTAGTTAATTTTAAATGTTTTATTGATATCCAACTTTTTATTTTCGAATTTGTAAATATTATATGTACATATGTATATGTATGTATGTATGTAAATGTAGGTACATATTAATTTTAAGCTTTTCATCGTTTTCTATATAGGAAATATGGTCGTTTTCTATATACATATGTAGGAGTATGGGTATTAATCATGTCTCTACCCTATTCCTTTCCTTTTGGGCATGCTCAAGTATTATTCCCTTGAACGTCGTAGAAACTTCTCCAATACTTTTAATATTGTTGGGTCTAGCTGTGATCCCCCCCCCCCCTCCCCATTCCATTTTTTATGTTTGAGTAATTCATCAGGGTAGTCCCCCAATAATTACTAACAATGTGTAAGCGATAAGATGTAGTTCAAATTTCAGTCTATTACAGCGCACTATCATAAATATGTATAGAATTTATTTTTTAATGATAAGAGATCATACTTTTAGCAGATCGCAATTTTTAAAGAGATTACAATTTTAAGTAAAACACAAATTAAATTGTACGTACATACGTTGGTTTTATTTTTAGATTCGTGTACATTACACGGTGGCTACCAACATTTTTGTTGAGTGACTGTATTTATTTGGCAACTCTCTTTTTTTATAATAATACTCTTATTGTACTTTTTTTAGAAAATTGATAAAATTATGTATAATTTTATCTACAACTAGCTGAATCCGGCATGCGTTGCAATGCCACAATAACGCATGCAATTCCCGTTCCCGTTCCCGTTCTCGTTCCCGTTCCCGTTCTCGTTCCCATTTGTCGGAAAAACGCAGGCAGCGAACACATTTAAAATAATTCAATTGTTTGTTTATCTTACCTAACAACGCAGGTCGCGACATGAAAACATTTGAAATTATTGCGTTGCAATGACATTCATTCCCGTTTTTCCCGTTTCCGTTCCCGTTTTTGGGCGATTTTTTTTCACAGTAATCTTCCCGGACATGCATAAAGCAAATCCTGAAAGTTCCGTCGTAATCGGTTCACTGGTTTAGGAGCCTATACGAGACACACAGACAGACATTCAATTTTATATACTCGTATATATATAGATAATATTTTAATTAATAATCACAATAACTATTTTATTTTATTAAAACAATTTTTAATATTTTAATTCAAAAACATAAATTTAGATTTAATACCATTATTTGTATAGTCAGTTTTAATAACAGAATTATTTTACTTTTATCCAGTACCGGCCTTACACCCAATGGCGCCCTCGGGGAATTTTTTTTAAACACCCTTAGAAAAAAATTTCACCTTTGGCGCTCTAATCTAAAATTTTGTATGGCTTTTGGCGCTCTAATTTTAAAATTTAAAGCGCCATTGACGCATCGAGCGGCGCCCTAACTTATTTGGCGCCCTCGGGCGCCGCCCAACCTAGCCCCCCCCCCCTAAAACCGGCACTGCTTTTATCTTTACCAGTATAAGCTGAAGTATAACCAGTATAACATACATAGGTATGTAACTACAATTGTGCAGTTTTATGAGATGTAGAAAACAATCATACAAATACATACGGACAATCACATAATATAAAACATTTTTTGTAATAATATTCCAAATAATAAAATATTTGTTGTGAAAATATTGCTGTGGGCTGCCGATCAGTGATGTAAAATACACATGTTTTATATTTTTTACACGTACATATGAGATCATCTTCAATTACTTTTTCACCGCGAAGTGTTAATACACGAGTACATACATAAATAACAACTTCAAATAATGGCAGTACGATATATTTTATAATAAAAATTCGGATGAGACCAACCCATGACTTTATCTATGTATCTATTCGAGAAATATAAGAAAATTTAAATATAAAAAATTTAAAAAACCAAAATTCGATAATGAAACATACATATAGGATACATATAGGATAGTTCACGCATATAGGATATTTTGTGATTTTTAAATGCTTTTTATTATTACGAAATTATGTTCACAATACATCTTATATCTATTTTAATAGCTACTGATCTACTGATCATTTTCTATTTTACAATTTAATTTAATTTGGTTATTAAATCACAGTATTATATTATTCTAATGTTAATCTAAAGCATAATAGGAAAAAGAGCTCAAAAACCTATTTACAATCAACATATAGGATATGAGAGCATACAAATTGAGCGCAAATGTAAGGAATCTTACAAAAAAGTTCGAATTCCGGTTGTCGGATTTTGTTCAAAATTTTTTTAGTACATAAAGAATACAAATTTACATTTTCAGCTTCATACGTTCAGGGGTGTGGAAAAAATAGTGTGGTCACAACATTTTTGACTTTTCAAAGAGGAAAAAATCCCACTTTAGGTTCGTTAAATTTAATGATTTTTTTTTTATTTTCAGTACATTGATACATTGATTAATTTTCTCGTGACACATGTTTAAGGGGTCGAAAAAAATAGTGTAAGAAAAATCGAACAAGAGTAAACTTCCACTTGACGGGTGCTCATCAAATTTTAAACGTAACTTATAGATATAAAATTTCAGTGCAATAAATCAAAAAGTTTCTGAGAAAAACATAAAAATTTTCGATTCTTTCGAGTAAAAGTACTACTTGCGGTTGAGGTAAAAATATTTAAAACATATTAAGGTATAGAATTTATAATTTCTATTACATGTAAAAAAAAATCGGGTGTAACCAACCCATGACTTTATCTATGTATTTGAGGAATATAAGAAGGTTACAAAACAAAATTTGATATTGAACCTTACAGACAGATTTAAAATACTAACAACTACATATGATAGCGATACAAATTGAGCGCAAATGTATGGAAACTTGCACAAGACAAAAGTTCTACTTCCGGTTGTCGGATTTTGTTCAAATTTTTTTCAAAAAATAACCAAAATGCACGTCAGTAATCGATTCTGAGTTCGAATCAGTCAAAATCTCGAGTTCGAATTTTCCCATGATCACAAAACTTCATCTCTATTCTATTGTTACTACGTACATAGATAAAATAATAAGTGTATAACGAAAGCGTCGAATTGATGCTGAAGTTCCATGAAAGATTTAAAAACAAAACTAAAATATTTTCCTTATCCTATTAGAATTATTGTAATTTGAAAGTTTCAAGCAAATATGAAGTCGGATATTCACCAAGAAAACGCCTAGGCGAGCGCAGTAGGCGAACAATGCCACTGAACATTTTGGGCGATTAACGCCAGGCACTATTTCGTGGGAGAAGTTTCAAACGCGTCTAACGCGATATTTTTGCACCATTGTAATGGCGGAGGATCCATTTACTTATATTGACGACCAAACTGAGCAATATGGCAAAGTATGAAAACGATCGGATAAGAGGCAAATTTTTTTCAGAATTGTAATCGTAAGTGAAGCTAAAAGGAGGTTTGTAAAAAAAATAGGTAGGCCCCTTCGTATCCGGCGCTCTTGGCAACTGCCTCGTTGTCAATGCGTTGCTACGGCACTATATAAATTTTATAAGGTGAAAATCACTTGTCAATTTATAAGGTGAAAATGCATCGATTGTAAATTTATTATTTGAAAGCAATTCAATGAATACGCTTAGTATATATGTAGATTGATCGACATGTTCATGTATTGTACACAAGCATATTTTTGCAAACAAATTTATCATTATCGAAGTGTCAGTCGTCGGGTTTGTGTGTCTCGTCAACATGGGCTCTTCAGAGAGGTAAAATTATCAAATAACATTTCTTTCATTCGTTCTACACTCATTTTTAGCTCATCTAAGCAATAAAATTAAAATTCTTTAATGTAATTTTAAAACTCTTGCTAATTATACAGTTTCGAGATGAACTGAACTGGAGTTTCAGAAATAATGATTACGTACTTATGTATATATTTATGTATGTCTTATCAACTCTAACCCACGGTCTTCAACTCTAAGCTACTGAATATTTGAACGTGTTGAGACTGATTTTTATTTTATTATTCATTATTTTCAATTCAAATAAATATTCGCTATCAACAAAACTACATGTTATAACTACATACATACATACATATGAGTAATCAGGCATATCTGCACATATCAGACATACTGTTGATTATGTCAATTGCAATGTTTCTATTGTTATTTATGACATATACTATATGTATGTATGTGTACAGCGGCGATTTATCATACATACATTGAAAATAAGCGGGCGAAAATCTTGGGGTCCCCAAAATGGGCCTTTGCTACCAAAATTTACAACTTACAATTTATTATCTTTGTCCTTTAATTTGTCCAAGGATAAATTAAATTAACGCCTATATTACATATTATTTAAAAATAATACGTATTTTATTCCAAAAACTATTAGTTTTTCAAGTTCATATAGTAAATAAATATAAAAAAAATATGGTTTTGTAAAATCTTAATGAGAAACCATATACTAAAAATGCATGGTAAAAAACGATGAAAGCATTTTTTTTTTTACTAAAGTGGGGGCTTCGAATTTCAAATGCGCCTGGGGCCCCCCTTTTATTTGATCCGCCACTGTACATACATATGTATGTATATCATGCAATATGTGGTAAATGGGTTACATACCAAATGTGAATCGCTTCCAGGATAGCCGCCGCTACGAAAATCGCTCGCGCGGTGTCCTGTCGCACGAAAATTCGTCGCACATGAAAATCGCCGTACAGAAAACTGTCCAGATGCAGTTTTGAGCAATATTTAGGCAGTTTTCTTTTCACAAATTTTCGTGGAACAGGAAATGGGATGTAATCACCGCACCGCAATATGTATGTATGTTTGTACGAATTCAGGCGGATGAAAGTTGAAAAAAGCCTTTCAAAATCCGTCTGCATATGTATGTATGTACATACGTATGTCAGCAGAGAAAATAGTAATGCAATCTAGATTGGAAACTGTGTATTTGTATAAGTAGGTAAATTATTTTAGCCGAGTTTGAGGAAAATTTAATAATATCAATACTAAATTTATAGTAACTGGATCCATACATATGTACATATGTGCTATGCATACATACATATGTATATCAAGTATAATATATTTTCACATTGTTGTTTTAGTTTTCAAACTAATAGTGTTTATTATATATTTTAGCAAAGGAGAAGATAGACCAAAGGCTGAACAGAAACAAACAAATGAGCCTCCAACTACAAGCCCTACGGAACCATCGGAAAAATTAGAAGAAGTCCGAATTGAATACTATCGTTTGAAGTTGCGCATTATTGACCTTCAAAACGGCATATCAGACGAGGTGTCTCACGAAAAAAGACTAAAAATTGATTTTGAAAATACCAAAAAAGAGCGCAGTAAGGAATTGGCGCAAATACAGAATAAGATAAAAACAGCTTACGCGGATTTCGAACGACAGAACGCGACGCTCTCTTCCGAAATAGCTATGAAGCTCAAAGATAGAGAAGAACTGAACAAAGCGCATCAAAGCCTTAAGGCAATTTTCTACGCGGAAGAAACCCAAGCCCAAAAAAGATTCGAAGAATGGCGTTTAATACAATTGACAAATGAAAACAATCGAAAACAGGCCGAAGAGACGATGAAAAACCTGAACCAGCAAATAGCACTGGCGGAATTCTATCTGGAGAAGCGAAAATTTGAAATGAATCGATTGCCATCTAAGAGTGCGGCTACGGCCAGTAATTTCAATAAAATTTCCCCAGAGCAAAAAATACTGCAGGGGCAGAAACCAAGGAGCCTCGTGCAGAATCTCGTGAAAGAGGACGTGGATTGTAAAGGAAAGGTGCCGGAATTGCATCTACTGATATGCGACAAATTATCAAAGGAGTTCGCGACCGTCAGGAATAGATTCATGATGACGACGCAAAAACACTTTGAAGTGCTAGTGGTGAAAAAGATAGTAAATCACCATACAAGAGCCAATTACCTGTTGAGAAAGAAAGAATGTATGATTATGCACGGTAAGGACAATGTCGAAGAGGAGATGTTGTTTCGTGGAGTGCGAGCTGACGAGATCGAGCGCATCTGTAAGCATAACTTCCACTGGGAGAATAACTTCAACTATGTAGAGAAGAACTTCTCTAAAGGTTTATCTTTCACGCCTGTCTCCAATCAGGCCAACAGAAATTGCGATCAACAAGACCACAAAGTGATCGTCTTGGCCACTATCCTCAAGTGCAAGATCAGCGCCGAAGATACCAATTCTTGTACTTTGTTCTGCTCTCACGAGCTGAAGCTGGACCGTGTCAAGAAGCAGCGTCCGAAGCGTCTCTGCATCAAGTACAGGAGCGACGAATTCTATCCCAACTATCTGATTTATTTCCGAGGAACGACCATTGTACAGAAAACTTGATGAAATTCGATCAGATAAAAATCTTTCCCACGTACTTCATATCGTATCGCACAGATCATATTACGTCGCCAACATTAACATTCCATCATATCAATGGTTTTTTTTTATTTGTTTTGTATTTTAGTACGATACCAACTAATCGGAAAATTTTTGTTTATGTCAAAATGTTTGTTCTAAGCTAACACATGTAATGCCTAAGTTAGAATATTCTAAAATATATACATATACATACATATGACTCATTTCCAGTCACAAATATTTTAATCTCTTCACTCTCTCCATCATGTGTAGGGTTGCCAAGTGTCATGGACAAAAAAAGAGAACATTCAACAAAAAAATGTTCATTTTTTACTAACCTCTTCTTACTTTCACTTACGATCTCTAGTCAGAAGAAATTTGGGTTCTTGTCCGATCGTTTTCAAACTTTGTCATTTTTATTAACCTCTTCTTACTGTTTACAATTTTCTTTATGATTGTGCGGGTTATTATTAAAGTGAAATAAGTCATTTAAGGTACCAAAATACTATTATTTTACAAGGTAATCGTAAAATTCCACCAGTACAGGAAAGATCATAATGAATATGTTACAGTGAAAATATATTTTCACTAATTCAAGCAGTGAAAATGTATCAAACAATGAATTTACAACGTTTAACTCTATAAATTTAACCCTAACAACCCAATCTTAAATGAATAGGGCCAACCCTTACTTGACCTAACCTATACTAACCCTTAAATAATACCAACCTTAATCCCAACCCAATAATCTTAAATGAATAAAACCGACCCTGAAAATGTAACTGAGTATGAGTTCACTGAAACGTCAGTGAAAATATATTTCTCATCATCCTTTTTTATTTTATAAATTAATCATCCTTTTTTATTTTATAAATTAATCATCCTTTTTTATTTTAAAATTTTCTTATTTTCTTTTATTTCTTTATAAAATTCTGAACGTGATATATTTTTGTAATTATATACTACGCTTAAAATACCCCGGACAGTGGAAATTTTCAACTTACGTATTTCTTTCTTTAGTCTACTGTCCGCTGATCATGGAAAATATTCTTTCTACATTGGCATTTTAGGCAGGTATTGCAAAGCCTCTCCATTCCACTATATGGTCAAAATTGAAAAAGAGGACATTATGGGTAGAATATAAAAAAGATAGAGAACATGTTCCCTTAAAGAGACCAGTTGGCAACCCTAATCGTGTATAAAACCAGGGCTATTTTTTGAAAAAAAAAGGTGCCGGAACTAACTTCTTGTCAAGTTTTTTTATTAGAAAAGAATATATTCAAATTATATTATATAGAATATTCGTTTGAAACGTACAAAATGCTGAAGAAAAAGGTGCCGGAACGCCGTTCCTCGGCCTCGGCTCCTTTTATTTATTGCAGTGTTGACGCAAGTATTTATAAATATAATTATGTCTAAATGCAATTATAATACTAAATGAATTATTATGTCTAAATGAATTATTTTGTACGATCGTTCTGAAACACATTCTCATATATGTATGTATGTACATATATAATTAAAATTGATATTAAAGATGTATAATTAAATCTTTTATTTTTTTTATTTATTTCAATTAATAAACATATACCACAGTGTCTTCACAGGTACCCCAATATGATACTGTGGCCATATAAATTGTATGTACATATAGGATTTTTATAATAAATATACTAATTTTATTAAAATTGATAACATCTAAAATATGAAATTTGATCACCCGAGACAAAGAATGTTATCTGAAATATTCGAATTGCAAAATATTGCAAACGTTCCAATCATTCAGATAAGCAAAAAAGATAAAGCAGCGTTTATCGCATTGCTCTCTAGATACCTTTATTCGTCATAGTTTATTCTGGAAAAGTGATTTGTACGCAAAATGCAGAGATGGGTCAAGCACTGTGCAGACTGTAAGATACCATTTGAATGGTGAGAATATCACTTATGTACACACATTCCGTTAAAATTTACAACATTTTGCGAAATTACAGGTGCAATAGCTCATCCGGTCGCTTAGAACTAGCTACGGGCAAACACGAAAACAGGTATATAATTCAAAACATATATATTTTTATAATGTTGCGAGTGATTTTGAAAAATTTAATATTACTTCTAGCATTCAAGATGAAGGACACTATTTTCACAACGGCAATTTGGAAATAACGACTAATCAGAAAGGAAACCAACGGTATTAGCGCAAAAGTTTGTAGGATAGCAGAGTTATTATCAAATGAAAACAGAGAAAGTTTTTCAAAAATTATATTGTGAAGAGAAATAATTGTTTGATTATTACAAAACTAGCACCTCTTATAAAAAAAGCATTTTATTTCCCACTTCAATACATATAAACCATAATTAATTGACATTTATGCTATTATATTAGAATAATAGTAAATGGTATACGAATTTACAAGGCAAGTGTATATATATAAAAAAAGAAAAGGTTAACATTAAAAACTAAATGAACAATACTTATTATATAAAAAAAATTCAAATGATATAAAACAAATGAAGAAAAAATTAATCAAAAAATATACAAACAAAATGTGAATGCATTGAATATGTTTTTAGTTGTTTTGTTTATTTTATATGCTCTGCTTAAATTAAGTCATTTGCCGATAAATTAATCCGTTTTTTTTTAACAACAACAAAAAAGTATTGATTTTTATGTATTAAATTTGGAAAATGCATACAATTATACTTATAGTGTGTATAAAAATATAAACGTTTATTTATTACTATTAGCATCTTCATATCTTAGTGGACAAAAAACAAAAACAAAAAAAAAAACTTCATTTGTTTTGAATGAAATATCGTGCTATGCTATTGTGCGGTTCTTTAAGAGTCGGTTGACGGCAGGAGCTGGTCTGCGTGATGCTACAATTCCACGACAGGCGCAGCTCCTCCTGCATATTGGTCGGCAGGGCAGAGAACACTTCCTTATCAATGTCGGGCGGCAGTTCCCAATCGTTACCACTACAACTACCACTACTATCTATCACAGTATTCACATTCTCCGCGATCATCGGAGTCGGCTTGAACTGTTCCTTTTCGGTAGTGTTCAAATTCAATTCGGCCACGCGCAACTTGTTCGGCGACGAGTACAGCAGCCGCTTCAATTTCTTTGGCGAAGGTTCAGCCTCACTCTCTAACCCGTCCAACGGAATGTTCGGCAACGACGACGACGACGACGACGACGGTATCTCAATATCGGTCTCGTTTTGCAGATTGATCATCGACTGGACGGACACGTCGTTTATCAGATAGTTGGCTATAGAGCTCTTGCCGCTCTTGTGCTCTTGGAACTTGGTGAAGGCCAGACCGAGCAGCGTCAGCTGAAACGGCTTCGACAGATTCACCGACTTGTGGAACAGCCTCATTATGATAGTCATCAGCTTGTCGTGGGCGCCGTCGACCAGGCGAAGATTGCCGTCTCGATTAGAGAACAGCGAATGCGGCAAATGACACTGTCTCGTCTCGCGATGCGGCGTCGTACGAGAGCCTGAAATTTGGCGCAACGTGACTTTAATACCGCCCGGTCGTCGTCCGTCTTCTTCCATGAGCAGAACGAGGCGGATCAAAAGCGCATTGAATTTATCCTGAACCTCGTTGATGACACTTATAACTTTAAAGCTATCTTCAATGCCGATACTGAGTGGCCGTCCACTCGGCTTCACATCGCTGCTGTCGATACCCAAGCTCAACTTCTTCAACTTGGACGCGATATCAACACCGAAAGTCTTTTCCAACACATTAGACTGACATTCTTGTAGGCTGAGAACGCTTTCAATTCCGAGCGACGATAGGGTATGGGCCATTTTCGATCCGATTCCGGGTATGGATTTGACCGACTCCAAATTGGACATGAAGGAGGTCGAACTGCACGGGAATATGGTGGTCTGTTGGTCCGGTTTGTGAACGGAGCCGACTAGCTTGGCCATCAGTTTGTTGTGAGCGACTCCGGCGCAGCAGGTGAGGCCGAGTTCGGACTTGATCTTGGAGCGCATCTCGTCGGCGAGATGCGAAGCGGCGGCCAAACGCTCGTGAGTGCCTTCCGGGCAGTCGCAAGACTCGACCGCCATGGGTACGGAGTGGCCCGAGATTTGGTTGAGATCGGGCTCGGGTCTAGACTGGACTATGTCGGTCACGTCCAGGTAGTTCTCGTCGAGGCCCAACTTCTCGACGGGGGCTCCGTACGAGCGCAGCAGAGTGGTCACCTGGTCGGAAGCCCTTCGGTAGGGGTGCAGGTCTTCGCCCGGCACCACCACCAGCTCGGGGCAGAGGCGCACGCCCTCCCTTCCGCTGATGCACTTTCGCAGGCCCTTCTCCCTGGCCGCGTAGTTGCACGTCACCAACAGACCCTTCTGCCTGACGGCGAGCGGGATGCGAGGGTCCAGCTGACGTTTGACGATCTCCACTTGCGCGTAGAAGCAGTCCATGTCCAGGTGGACGATGGCTCGGCTCATGGTCTCATATGCGTCTGCGTGCGATCGGTGCGATTGTTGCGATTGTTGCGGGTGTTGCGGGCATAGCGCGGGGCTGAGACCAAGAGTCGAAGAGTCGAAGGTCACTCCACCGAAGACGATTCCCCGTTCGCCGTTCTCCTTTCTGCGCTCACCGCTCGCTGACAGCCGCCATGTCGGTGGCGCTAGCACGACGTCAACACGCTTGGCCCAAATATTTCGTCCGAATGCGACCATCGCCGAAGCGCACATATGCTTTCTATTTTGACTTTTAGCCGATGTAAAATTGCGAAAGGCTCGCACTCGAGGCTCGTTGGTATTTTTTTACTGAGCCTTTCATCGCATTCGATGCGCACACGACATAAAAAACTATTTTAACTTCTGAAAAATATCATCGGTGTCTTTTCATATATGGAGACTAAATTTGCATTAACACCAGTCAACTATATTCGTCGACTGTGTGAATCGACATTCGATGACCTCTTTTTGAATTTAAATACTTACACGAGTCGAACATCAAAAGCGTGCACAGCTATTGGATATTTTCAAAGATTTTCGATAGAATTACAATAGCTTTCGAATCTTTCAGCTCGACAAGATCGAGCTGAAAGATTCGATTTGATTCCAAGTTAATCAATTTTGTAATCGTCTCCTCGATAGGCAACAGAACATTACTTTCAAAATAAGATAATTGGATTATTAGTCACAATGCGATCGCCCAAGACAATATTTGCCATGAAAATCGCGAATACAGAATATTTGGCACTCGAGTTCTCGTTAGTAAGATAGTCATCGTTAGTATGATAGACTTTTCGGCTGCCAGATGTTCCGTTTTAGAGATTTTAGTGACTTTAGGGCGAGCGCTTTGTGGCCAATAATCACCGAACCCAAAATACTTACTTTTATAGTCAGCAGCATGGCTGGGTGGTTGGGTTTTTACCTAGCAGCGAAAGGCGCCGGGTTCGATCCCGTGAGTCGACCTCAATTGAAAAGAATTTATTTTGAGTGTATCTGTAATACTGCTGGTCAGACTTGAATATCTGCGACTCCAGGTCGATCGTTTCCTATCAGATTTTAAACGTTAAAACGGTTCCTCGATTAAATTGACCAAAAACTTTCCCACCTACTATTTGAGTATGATTAATGTACAAGTTAAAATTCATAGACGTCTCGTTGATTTCGAGTTTTCAGTATCTCGTAATTCAGCGACTTGTGTAATAAAAATGCTGCATTGTTTTTAATTGGCCAGGACGGCACATAGGGGTTTACCTGTAAGGCTTTCCTGATACATGTGCATATGTATATAATAAAATTTAAATTATTGGAACAAGTTACTCAATAGTATATAATGAAATTGTTCATACATGTTTGTATACATAATATATGTATTACAGGTCATTCTGCCGTCTCCTCTGATTGCCCTTCTCGGCAAAAGTAATTTTCCAGGTGGAATACTTGGCTCGTGGAATGTTAGCTCACCCGAAAACAACGATGAAAGTCGAATGGATATCTGCAGGCAGGTATTTATTTCAGCAAGACATACATAATATTTGTATTTGAGTGTGACTGTTCAAATACCATACGGTGCATATTAAGTACGTAAATACGGAAGAGTAAGGTGCGATAGAGTTTAGTGCGCAGTGGGCATTGGATAGTGCGCGTTGCGATTGTATTGTAGCGATCGTACGAGTGTTCGTATGCACGTTGCGATCGCACGTGCTCGCTCGCCCGCTGTCATCGCTCAGCTGCTCGACTGTTCGACTGCTCCATTGTCAGCGCTCAGCTGGTCGTGTTTACATTTGGAGTGCGGGGTGCGGGGCGCGGGGAGCTGAACGGCTGAAGGGCTGAAGGGCTGAAGGGCTGAAGGAGCGCGAAGGGCTTCCGAGATGCCGTGGTACGCGCCCTGGTCCGAGAACATCAAGAAGCGCGCGTGTCGCTACCTGCTGCAGCGATATCTCGGCCAGTTCCTCGAGGAGAAGTTGACCCTCGATCAGCTGACGGTCGATCTGTTCAGCGGGACCGGAGCCGTCACCAGTTTGGCCCTCGACACTCTCGTCAGTTCGATTCCTTTGTTTTGATTTCATTATTATAATATACACACACACACACACACACACACTATAAACAAATGCCAATCACTAATCGCTAATATTGGGGTTGCCAGTTTGCAAAAGTATTTTCAAATTTTTTTTATATTTTTTGTTGTTTGTTATTGTGCGTGATTCGTAGATTTGACAAAAACAAATGAGCGTCCATTTTGAAAAACGGATTTTAGTTAGACCTTAAAATGGTACCCGACGAAAATTAATCGCCTTGAACTTTTCGACTTGCCTTGATAATTGTTATTCTTCTATTCCAGCCATTTTCAAACGACTTTAATTCACATGCTAATAAATTTCGACAAAACTGAGTCACATGTATTTTTTTTGTTAAATTTTCTTTTTTCTTTTGTACCCTCTATTGAAGGTTAGATTATGCATAGTTCTAGCGTCACTAACATTTGCCGAAACTGGAATCCTTGTCTTAAAAAATAATATTTCATACTAGTGGTTTTACCCGGCTTCGCTCGGTATTTGTAAAATAAACCGCTTAAACATGTCTAACCTAATAGTAAACATTCATTTGTTTTTTTATTAAATTTATTTCAATCGAAAAAAATAATATTTAACGACAGCCAATCAGAAACGAATGATTTTTTTTTTATATATATAAGGGAATCGTAATTGGAATTGAAACAGGAATCCAGAACTGAAAAAGTAATCTGGATCCAGAACTAAAACAGGGATCCGGAACTGAAAAAGGAATTTTTTTTCGATAATGTCACGGATTCTACAAACCAAAACTTACATATATACATATTTATTTATTTAATATACAGAGAGAAACTTACAGCTAAAATAAAGATAATAAAATAAATAGTTGAACATAAGCCAATTAAAAGTTTCTTCAGATAGCATGGAAAATGAAAAATGGAATTTGCTATGAAGGATTAGCCAATCAAAAAAAGAAATAAATATAAACATACATACAAAGTCTCTTTCGAAATTATATATTACAAAATGAATATTTGTCTTTTTTTTTTCGATGTTTAAAAACGCTTCTCACAAATATAAGACAAGTTTTTTAAAAGCTATTTTACCTTTAGAAAACAATAAAAAAATTTACAGAGTATTTCGTTTCAACATGGTAAACACAGATTCTGCTCTTGATTTTTTAAAACCATAAATGAGAACACATTCATTCTATATTAAATATTAAAAGCGTTCATTTATGCAATAAAATATGTCTTTCGTTATATCTCATTTAATTTCATCATATAAGTTAGCTAAAATGTTTCGACTAGAGGTTGTGATCGAGAAATCTTGTCTCGAGAATTCTCGTTTCTCGAGGATATTTTATTGTGAAATTTCGAGATTCTCATTTCTCGAGAATATTTTATTATGAAAATTCGAAATTCTCGTATCTCGAGAAATCGTTTGTTAGAATCTCTAAAATATCGAGAAAATTTTAAATTTATCACTACATGTTTTTGTTCAATAAACTGACTGATTTGTATACTTGTTAACTCGTAAATAATTTTGTGAAGTATTGTAATATGTATAGCTAGTCAGTATTTTTATTATTTGTCCAGTAAGTAAGTATTCGGTTATGATACCACTAAAACGCTAGTGAAAATATATGTTCCCTGACAATATGACCCCACTGTAACACACATAAAACAAAGATTTTTGATTTATTATTTATTTATTCGTTTATTTGCTCCTTACATATTAATCAATTTATAGTCGGTATTTTAATATGCATAGATGGTCAGTATTTTTATTATTTGTCCGGTCACAAAAACACGGGTAAAGCCGGGTAGTGACACTGGGAATTTTATAAAATTCTTTGTTACATATTGTTATTTTTACTATTATAAATAACTTTTATATATTTTTATTTTCTTTTCATGCCTTCATTTATAATTTTTTTTTTTATATAATTTTACTATTTTTTTCTATTGAATGTTCTATTGTATATCTCAATATCTTTCTTTCATCATGTCTTTAATACATTTATAAACCCCTGATATAATATATATACATATGTAGTCTTTGTGTCCTTTTGATTTTTGTATGTTGTCGATTTTATATGCTAAAAAAATCAATTCTCGAGAATCTCGAGAAACAAAAAAAGAAAATCTCGAATTCTCGAGATTCAAATATTTCGAGAAAATAAGATTCTCAAATCTCGAGATTCAAATATTCCGAGAAAATGAGATTCTCGAATCTCGAGAATCAAAAAAAGTCGAGAAATCACAACCTCTAGTTTCGACTGATAAGAATTGATATGATATTGAAAACAAAATGTCTGAAATGAAATTTTATTTATTCGTTTCAGGCGTTAAACGAGCTAGGAGAAGCTCAAGGATGGCCATGGGAATTCGTCGATGGGTTTGTGCAGCAGATGAACGTCTCCATACCCTGGGGGACCATACTGAAAGACGACTCTTTTGTTCAAGTCAACGGTTTGTCGATAACCGTACAACCGAAACAGAGATCAGAGAATGGTACACAAATTTGATAAATTTATTTATTTAGAATATTCTACGAATTTTTTAGTAATTTTTATTATATTAGTATCTATGTACATATGTACATATAACTAAAAAAAAAGCTCAGATTCCATTTTCTGCTTGATTACCCGCAGCTATAGCTGCTCCGACCCAGTTTCAGCTTTAGTTCATTCATCAACGAAACGATCCAACTCCGAATATTGTCAAAATTTTTGATTTCATATTACAGTCACATCGATGTTCGAATCTATGTGGTCTTCTATGACCTCCTCAATGCAACTCGCTGCCGAATGCCTGAAGCAGGAAAATGAAAATATCGCAATGCCCCAACCGGTAGAGGGGATTGAGTTGTTCGCCCAGACTATTGACTCGAGTAAATTTTGCCATTTTTAATTCAAGTTTTTTTTTTATTCATTTCATTAAATTAATATATTTTTTAATTTTCAGTTTTGTGCCGAGTCAAGGTCAGGTTTTCCAATACGACCATTAGGTTGGAACACGTACCAGTTGATAGTAAAACAGGAGTAGCACTAGAGATTCACGTAAAAAAGTATTATTGTCTTTTCTTCTTTGTTGCTTTTATTATTACTCTTTTTTTTTAATGACATTTTATTCTCTTACAGTATAGAGTATCTGGATGAGGCTGGAAATGATCCTCCTACAGAAATTTCCGAATCAGAATTGAATAAAACCTATGTAGTATCAACATTCAGCACAAAGAAAATATGTTTTGAAGGTGTTACTTTTCACACAGATGAATTCCCGTCGAAGGCTAGAACGTTTGCACGTTCCATTATATTAGAATCTAATCAAAATTCAAGTATGGACAAGGTAAGCTGCACAAAAAAATTTTTGTAATTGAATGATTGAAATTTTTGGTGATTTTTTTAAACATATTTTTAGTCTGATTGTTATGACGATGACGCTAAGAAAAATAAATGTGAATCTGAATATCCAAACACACCTGAAAGTTTATCTGAAGATCCTTCGAATAGTAATACATTATCTGATCCCATTTTATTCGCCAAACTTGCCGGCCGGCAAGAGATGAGGGTGCAAATAAAGCAATCGGAAGAAGCCGTAGGTCCAAAAGTCGACTTTCAACTTACACTGGGATCATTAACCTTATTCCTCAGTCCTAGGCAGTTCCATGTACTGCTAGAATTGGCCAACGGCTTATCTTCACCACACCTCGAAGACAATAGGTGAATTTAATATTTTTCCTAATATGCTATGTGCCATCGTTTGATAAGTTTATACGGAAATAAATAAAAAAAAAATCACTTGTTTTATCATAATGACTTTTCGTTTACATTCTAGTAATGTCCCGTTACGAAACAATGCCTGTATGGAATCGAAACCCATGCAAAAGCATGATTACGATCGAGTCGAAGCCCAATTGACGGGAGAATTGATGGCTGAACGTGGATTGCCTTCCATGATTAAAAAGCATGGATGGAGTGCAGCTAACATAGGTTATTTTTATTATAGATTTTGTTTTTATTATATTTATGGATCTTTTCATATTTACGATTCTTTTTAATTTAGACGATAGTGATCAAGAGGATGAAAAGTTTCTTCCTCTAGCTTCAAGGCATGATAGTAGTGTGATGGCCGATAGCTTCGCATCCACCGGATCTCTGAGCAGCAGTGTAACGTCCAACACTAGCAGTTTAGGTTCAGTGATTCCTTCGAGTAACAAAGGAGGTAGTCCTTACAATACTCGAAGAAAAAAAGGTAATACTTTTATAAATATATTATACAGAAACGTTGATTTACGATTCAGTAATACATATGTACATGCATAAGTTTTAAACCTGTACCTATCTGACCCGTGATCCGAGACAGAATGTCAAAATAAATGAGTTGATGTAAAATTTTGTATACCCTCTTAACTAAGTGATGTTCGGTCTTCCATATGTTATATTTATAAATTGAATGTATGTGAAATTCATTTCAGGAATTCCTCACGTCGAAGGCGACCCTAGTGCAGAAGTCTCTCAGATTCATATTAGAATTGCATCCCTAGCTTGCGTACTCCTCCACGAAGTTAGTCTAATTGCTTTCATCATAGTTTTCTTTTATGTTTCATATATAATATGTACATATGTTTAAAACTGATTTATATTTTAAGGACATCCTAACTTTATCAGCGTCCCTAGGCGAGGATTGTCTTTCCACATTGAGCGTGAATCAAATGAAACTCGCCGCCGAAAATTTCTTTTCAGAATTAGGAATGATTGCTATGTCTGGCTACGGAACCAACGACTTGGATAACGCTAGCAAGACCTTCGATCGTGCCGTCACCCACAACCATTTAAGGTGATTCGATATTGTTTTGTGAATACTGTACTCGTTTAAATATAATATTAACAAGTGCTTTGTTTATCGTTTGCAGGTGTATCATTGCACCTTTGATTTTAGAAGGCAACGAGAAGACAAACTCTCAAGGAGTGAGCGTCACCGGTCATCTAACGATGGCTCGTGTCGACGTCAGAGAATGCTTGTATAGTCCGGATCCGTGTGATCCCGCGAAAATAAAAGTGGAGATTGTGAATCTGCTCAATTTTAAAAGTAAAACTTTCATTTAGACGATTTTTTTGTTCATTTAATTGCTTTTTGCAATTAAATTAACAAAAAAGTGCTTTATTCAAGATTTTAAAAATGGTTTTTTACAATTTTTTTTTAGATAACAAAAACGTTCAATCTGACTCGGATAAACATAGTTCCAACTTTGGAAACCAACTTCTGAAAACGCCAAATATTAAATTGACTTTTAGTAGAACGCAAAGATCTGTGCGAATATCTGGAGAGAAAAGCTATGCATATCCCAGAACAGAAATCAGGTCAATATTATCATTTTATACTAATATGTATGTACATACAGGGCTGACGAGAGGGGGGGGGGAGTTAGGGTAAAGTTCCAGGGCCCTGAATATTCGAGGGGCCCCGTGTCGGAAATCATACTTTCTTATTCAATTATTTAAAAAAAATAGCAACCAACATATAGGTATTTTTCTAATAATTCTGATAGATATTTTAATTTATACCAGAAAGGCCTAAAAGGTAACGCAAATGCGCCTTCCTGGCCAGAAAGTATTATACAAAGTACATAAATACATATCAATTAATATCCACAGAGACATCTATGGCTAAATTTGTAAATTTGCAGCATTTTAAACAATTCAGCGAAATTCGGGATTGTCGAAAACTCGAGATTTTGCAAGAAAATGGGTATGGTTGCCAATTTTGTGGAACCATTTCAATGAAAATCACCTAAATATCGACCTGGAGTCACAAATCCAAAGTCTGGCCAGCAAAAACCAGTAGGATTTGAACCCGTGAAAAATATTATAAAAATATTATTGAACGTATTAAAAATATATGTATCCAAAAGATCTATTTTTTAGTTATTTATAGGGCTCGGAATTATTTTTCCCAGGGTCCGGGATTCCTCTTGGCCTATGTATGTGTTATTATAGACAGAATGTATCTCTTATCGAACGTAGCTTGATCTTCCAAATGCATATTAGTAATTGAATTGTGTTTGTATTAATAATATTAAGACAATATTTTTATTTTGTTTTAGTACACATTTTGAACCTTGTACTGCCGAAGTCGACATCTCCATCGTAGATAGGATGTGTGCAATACTAAATTGCCAACCCGTGTGCCGCAGAAATAATAGTTCATCGCTGCATTCAAAACAAGTATTAGAAAAGAATATGTCATTGTCGGACTATTTTTCCGATATTAAATTCACATGCCCAATGTTGAGCATTAAATTGAGGTATGTCATATTGTATGTATAATCTTTGGTAAATTTTTCTCATATGTAACAAATCATTTTAACGATTTTATGTCATTTCAGATTTCCAGTGGTAGATCTCAGACCGGTGCATGATATGTCAAGACTCCCATGGTGGCAAAGAGCAGTCAGACAAGACTTTTTACTAGCGACACTTCAAGAAGCGATCATAACTAACGTTTCTTCTCATACGCAAGCTTCTACAGATATCAAAATACAATGCAAACAAATGGATGTATATTATTCGGTAAATTTTTTATTTTTATTTTTTTCATACTATCATATGTATGTATACATATCTTCAATAAAATAAGCAATTATCTCTATAGGAAGGCGAGGGTGATTCTGAAATACACATTGGAAGAGCTTGCGCCGAAGAAATGGCCCTAAATATAAATCCAAATTTACCCGACGTCAACTGGCCAACGTAATATTTGTCATTTATGATTACTAAGTATAATTTTATTTCAACATGAAGTTAAGCATGCTATGCGTTCAGGCTTTCAGTCAGCATACTGCCCTCGCACCAATCTAAGAGTGGTTTGTTGGATTCGTCAAGTGACGGAGAATCCAGTGAACCGTTTGGGCAATCGCTGGGCTCATCTTCGATGAGAGGTGAAGGAGCGCGTCGAAATACTCGCAAGTTTCCCATGGGACAGTCGTCGGCCATGTTAATGGATAAATTGAGTACAAAAAATTCCAATAACAGCGACAGGCCAGGACCGTTCAGCTCCAAAAAAATGGTACACGAAAGTGACACGCCTCATAGTAAAGAAAGCGAAGGTATTTTAAATTTTCCCATTTTGAATAATTTATTAGCATAATTTTATAATATTATATTATTTTTTTATATTGTCTGTTCTTAGAAGATCCTGAAGAATTAGTGATACCGGGAGACGCTGCCGAGTTGGCTGATTTTGCCAACTATTCCATGAAAAATTCTTACGTGCAAATAAAATGTGATCTTCCGATTGTTAGTCTTCAACTCAAGTATGATTATTTCATCAATTATTCGAATATTTAATACATATACGTATGTATGTATGTACATATGTATATACACATATACATATTTTTGAAGTAATTTTTTATTTTCAGTTCAAAACATTTGTATGAAGTACTTTATAACAGAATAAATTCAGATTTATTTCTTTGGGAACCATCAGCTCCTAAAATGCACTATCACCAAAAAACGGTTTCAGGATCTTTAGATTCGAATTTACTTGCCGGAGCAAACATGCAAGATTCCATCTATCCAGCATTTTCAATGTGCAAAAGCGGAATTAACTATAGTAAAAAAAATTGCACTTTTTGTCAAATGATCGTATTCATTCGGATTAATCGAATAATAGTGAATATTAATTTTAGATTCTGATACAGAGAGCTCGACATCCTCAACCGAAAGTAACGTATACTATTCCTTGTACGATCAGAAATCTAGGCATTCGAATAAAATGAAATCGTTGCAGAAGTCATCGAGTAGATCTGATAAAAATAGTGACATGAACAACATATGCTTTAGTTTAAAGATCGGCAAAGGGCAGTTGACGACGTACACACCTGTTAGAGTAAGTTTTCATCTAGAAATTTATACGATACTATATACATATACTGTGTACTTATTACGGTTGTTAATATATGTAAATAGTTGTTCATATAGGATGTAAATCACGCCATGTATTATTTATTTTAGGACACGGCGAATCATGTGTTACCCGTTCAGCAAGGTGAATTAGTCATTAAAGCAAAGGAGGTGTCGCTTTGTCACGTTGGGGGAGTTGGATGCAACTCTCGTAGTGCTCTGCTATCTCTCCAAGCTGCTGATGTGCAGTTACATCACTGTGGTAACTTCAAACTTACATCCTCAAATGAGAAATATTATGTGAAAGCGGATTTGTTTATTTTTTATTGTTTGATAACAGGTCTTATTCCTATACCTACGGAGAGGATGCCACTGCGAATGTACGGCTGTTCTCTTCCGTCTCACCTTAAGTGTGTAATTTATTCTTCGGATGAAGGATTGATCGTCAAACCTCATGGCCACAATGGTAGAAGGGATTTATTGAGTGTTGCCGTTAGCATCAAACCCAATAAAGATTATTTAGGGTACAAGGTTAGTACAATTTATGTTTCTATGGAATTAAATTTTATTTCTTAATTACTCGGTGTTACGTGCATTATTTCTGTAGATATCTGTGATAGCATTATTATAAGTACATATGCATATGTATTTTTGTTTTATCATATATTTTTTTCAGACTATAAAGGTCGCAGCAGGAATTTCAAACGCGACTCTCCATCATATAATTTCTGTATCACAACACAGCTGGTTGCATCAAATGATGGACATGTTTGATGTTTTGGATTATCCCATTCCGGGATACGAGCCTAGTACAGTTATAACAGAATTACACGTTCACCTTTGGGATTGTGCTATCGATTACAGGTGCGTGCTGTCGATTACAGATCGTACTTAACATGTCATTTATTGTCTTAGTTTATAATATAGTGTACAATATTGGATGTATGTTGCAGACCCATTCACTTGCCAATATCGACCGTTATTACGCTCGGCAGTTTCAGCATATCAAGCAATGTGGTAGCTAAAACGAATGCATCCAATCTTCGTTTCATTGCCGAAGAGTGTGCGTTGTTCCTCTCGGAGGATTTAAAGACGAATAGTATAGATTTGAAGAAAGATTTTGTTTGCGTCATTGACTTGGGATTATTCGAACTGTCACTGAGGCTCAATGAAAAGGTTCGTTTTCAGGTTGAATATTTGTTTATATGCAAAATGTTCGTTATTTGTGATATTTTATTTTACTTTTATTCAGAATATAACGACGGTGCCAAGGGTCGACTTGCGAGCTTCCAATAATGTCGTTCATATTAGGACGTGTTCGGATTCGTTCAAAGCTTTGTGCCGATTAATTAATTATGTGGCGAGCGATGGAGATTTTAATGATCCAGAGAATGTTGATTCTACTGGAAGTGAAAGCGGATCCGTATCTCACAGTCATCTCACCGATAGAGATAGCTCTAGTCCATCCAGAGAAAATGTTTTAATTGGTTTGTGTTCTATTCTGTATTATGTACTACGTTTATAATTTCTAAAAGACATTTCAAATAATATTTCGTGTTATTCTATAGGTGTTAATGAAAAGCAAGAAGACATTCGTGATCTTTCAAAAAGTCAAGTCCAGCAGGTTCATGACATGATGGCCGAAGCTATGAAAGAGAATATAGAGTTTGAAGGTATTAAAGCGATTCGTTTTTATTGAATTGTTTTATTTATCGATATTAATAATTGACAAATGACTTTCAGATGCCGAAAATGATGATGCCGATCGAAGTGTTGGTGAAGGTGTTGAAGTATTTTTTTTCCCCGACGAATCTAACATGCAAAAACCTCAGCCTGATGTATCGCCGGTACAGAGGAGTTCCAAAAATTCATCATCTACCGACCTTCCTAATATGATGCATCAAGAATGCCCCGTTGATATCAAAGACTTAAAATTAGACGAAGCTTTGATAAGTTGTCCAAAAGGAAACGAGGATAATTTGCCACCTACTTTTGTAGTGGCCAAAGAACTTGGAGACTTTAGTTGTCCTATTACTAATGTACCTAAAAATAATTCTTCCACAAAGGTAGATTGTCTTTGAATAAATCAATTACAATGTAGTACATTTTTCCTATATATATTGTTTGTAATTTAAGGGTTGTGGTAAAAATTCCGCCGACAATACCGACGATGAGTTTTGTATATTAGGTGAAGATTTCATAACCATGAAGCGAAATATAGTAGAACCAGAGATCAAATGGCTCATCGAAGATCCGGTACATGTGATAGATAATCACTTTTCAGTTCCCGTCGGAAAGACTGATCTCTTAAAACCACCCAAAAACTTTCCAGTGGCTGTTTTGAGGTTTATCCATTGTTATTTCTACATATAATAATAATAAAATTTTGCATTTTTTTTTTATTTACTTTGAATTTGTTTATATCAGGTATACTCTCTGTGAGATGACTCTCATTTGGCACATGTACGGTGGGAATGATTTCAAATTGTCCACGTCGTCCGACAGTAGTGCAAATCAATCGGACAGCCGAAGCAATTCCCTGGGTCCTGCTAAGAAGAACGTTACAATCAATGATGTTAATAATAGACAATCTCCGACGTTCGCTCATAGGTTTGTTGATTTCATTTTTTTGTGTTTATTATTACAGAATAGATAATAAAGATGATTTTTTTTTCAATATACATAGAGATCCTTATAATGTTTTACCAAAGTCACCACCTGGTTCACAATTGTACTATACAGCTCAACGAGGAGCTCATTACCAAAGTGGAATGATGTATAATAAAGGGAATGAGTCTGTATCTCAAGTTTATTCTAAAGATCGTATGCCCGGTAGTCCAAGAGAAGTACCGTGGAGACATCGCGGAGGACCCGGCAGACGTCATGATATCCTCATGGAACTGCAGCTAAATAAAGTAAGCACAAGTTAAAAATTGTAACAATAATAAATTTTATAATTAAAATACAAATAATACTAATAAGAAATATTTTTCAAAGGATTAGTTTCAGTTTTGATTATCATTGAATGTATCTTTTTACTTGCACAGGTTCAATTCCAGCACGAAACGTATCCAGTCGATGGAATAGAAGCTTCCCGTCAAGTGCTCATCATATCCTCCGTAGAATTTAGAGATAGACTCGCTTCTAGTCAGATCAACAAGTTTTTATATCTATATACATCTGAAAATAGACCAAAAAGAAAGAACGCCAATATGGTAAGTTGAAATCGGTTTACAACTATCATTCGTTTCTTCTTCTAAAAATAACAATAAAAACCGATTATTTAATATCATTAGGTGGTCATAAAAGCGGTTCATCTTCGCCCCGATCCCAAACTATCAGCTCAGGAATGCTGCTTAAAAGTTTCACTATTACCTTTGCGTTTCAATATAGATCAGGATGCGTTACTTTTCCTCATTGGATTCTTTGGTCAATTGGGCGAAAGCGATCAAATCAAAGGTATGAATATTAGTATCTGGTGAATGCAATATTATATATGTGATCACATACGCAGAGTATCACATGTACGTGCACACAACTTACATGCATTAAACGTATGTAATTGATTTCGAGTACATAATTCGTTTCCAAGCAATTTTCATCGCGAATATTCTCACTAGATTTTGAATTCATATTATTAAAACGTTTCGTTGAAATGTATTGACGCTTTTATCAACAGATAACGGTATAAGTTCTACCCATTCTGGCTCAAACCAATCGTTACACAGCATAGGAGGGTCATCTCGGCATTCGACTCCGACTCATCAGCCGCCCATCATGACTGTTAACACTACGGGTCAAAATGTTAACAAAGGCGCTAGTCACAGTCCCAGAAGGCCTTCAAACTCGAGCAAGGCTGGTGCAGAACCCGATAATATTATGATTAGTAGCGATTGCGTTAGTGAAGACTCCATGTCAACTAAGGATGAAGGTAATTCGTACATGAGCTTTTACATAAGTTGTAGTATGTACATAAATATTGACTTTGTTTAATTTAATTTATAGAAAACGATAATGGAAATCCACTTATGGATAGTTACGAAGCTGAAAGACTCGTATCTGAAAATTTAATTCTCCTCGAGGAAGATATTAAGTTGGACGCCAGACGTAGAAGTTCTAGTTCTGGAAAGAGTGAGACGACAAGTTTCAAAGGACGCATTACGGTTCCGTCTGAAACTGTCGATGACACACCCGTATACTTTCGGTATGCGCTATATTACATATACATATGTACATTTAATGCTACAAGTAATTTTCAACATTCGTATTCTGTTTGTAGGAGTATCGTTTTTAGTCCAGAAGTACCTATTCGCTTGGACTATCAGGGCAAACGAGTTGATATGACGCACGGACCGCTCGCCGGTTTGCTGATGGGTCTCGGACAACTCAACTGTTCCGAACTTCGTCTGAAACCTCTCTCTTATAGGTTTTATTTTAATACACTTATATTATATTGGGTTAGGAGTATCTCGAAATAGAACACTTTAAACTATGTATGTATGTACATAGGATAGCGTTATGCCATAAAATTATTTTTAAACTAAAACTTCTTTATGGACGGTATATGTAGTGGGTTGCTTTCATGTGAAACGAAAATTTAAAAATTACACCCCACAAACCTAACTTGTTGCCTAATCGACATGTATGTAGATTTTGCGTAAAAAAGTTTAAGAATGGCAATCGGATAAGTTCCATAAGCAAAAGTCAAAACGTTGTTAGATATAATCTGTCAATAATCATTTAATTTTCAAGATATACATATGTATGTAACTCGTATACGAGCATTGAATTAATTGTGTATTATTGACATTCAAACAGGCACGGATTATTAGGCGTGGAACGATTGATTAAATGGGCGCTACAAGAATGGCTCAGCGATATAAAACGTCGTCAGCTTCCTGGACTACTCGGAGGAGTTGGACCCATGTATTCTTTGGTGCAACTGTGTACGTATGAAAATTAAATATAAGTAAATTTCTATTTAATTTTACGTGCGGCTCATTCATTTTTATATCACCATATGTATATATTTAGTCCAAGGGATACGAGACTTGTTCTGGCTTCCTATTGAACAGTATCAGAGAGATGGCCGCTTCGTGAGAGGTTTGCAGCGAGGCGCTTCTTCGTTCACCACTTCCACAGCCATGGCTGCTTTAGATATTACGGCTAGGATCATACACCTTATACAGGTAAATCAATATTATGTATAACTGTGTTGTGTCCTATGAAATGTCATTGCATGGGTATATTAAGCCATATATTACATGTGGCATATTAAGTTATTAAATAAATAAAAAAATTAAAAGAAATGTGTCAATTCTGTGTTCGGTCCACATAAAATATAATTAATTTAATATTTATATTTAATTATTTAATATAAAAAAAATGGTAACATACCTGTAATATAGTGATAGACCCAGAGAAATGTTATAATAATAGAAGTGCCTTTACGAATAAATAAATTGTGTCAATAATACTCGGTACGTCTCCATAACTACACTACAACG
This sequence comes from Arctopsyche grandis, assembly GCF_051622035.1. Classification (NCBI taxonomy): domain Eukaryota; kingdom Metazoa; phylum Arthropoda; class Insecta; order Trichoptera; family Hydropsychidae; genus Arctopsyche; species Arctopsyche grandis. The sequence goes on from NC_135367.1 coordinate 29,231,191, forward strand.
CACGTATAATTAGAGTATAATTAGGGTCATCACATATTCACTACAGAAATTAAAGTTTTATTTACAATTTGAGTATATGGTGATGTTGGGCGTTGGTGGCCAGTCCGTTTCTTTTCTCAGTTGGCGGATTATTTTTATCCACTTTTTTGTATTTGTTTGTCCTTGGTAACTCTTAAATTAACGTGTAATGTATAGTTTCAACAAAACATATGTATAATATAAAATGAACAATGTTTATATTAATTAAACTTAAATAATTGGTTATTAATATAATTGAGTAAATTTTTTTACATTTATTTAAAAATAATTTTTACATTTCTCTGGTGCCACCCCTGAAATTTTATGTAGATTGCGGGCGATCGCCATGACACTTTTAAAAACTGTCAAACTAGGATGTTAATTGAATAATATGTACGTTACGTAAATGATCAATTTATTTATAAAAATGTATCCCATGTTGTTTATTGTGTGTTTTTGAATGCATCGTGTAATTTTTAACGATGCACTTGCCCATCTTGCGAATAATATAAACTAACAGAGAAGTTTTATCGGACCAAGCATCAAATACGACTGACCTCACTTGACAACAATATAACGCCTAAAGCCACTTCTATTATTATAACATTTCTCTGGATAGGTCCGATGAAAATGTTATCGCGTGTATTATAAGTAAAAACTACTTACCTACCACATACAATATAAAACACCAATAGAAAAATTAATTTTCAATAGATAGCGCTAAATATTTTCCTAAAGGAAACATTGGTAGCAAACAGTATACATATGTACGAGTATATAGAAGTTTTTTCTTGATCTGCTATTATATTCGTACATTTTGCTGGCAGTGTTTTAGCTATGACGTACATATGTATGTCGAATCGAAACGACTATTATAGTACGGCGAGCATTATTGCATACAGATACACATAGAATAGTGCTATTATATATATATATGATATGATGATACATACATTCTATGTATGTATGAAAATACATACATGTAATTATTGAAAAATATTGTTACGTAGGGGTGGGTGGAGGATCCAAGTAAAAGGCCAACAGTCGTTTCACAGCATTTATTGATGATTAAGGAGATACACGCACTGGCAGTGCTCAGTCCAGAATGACATGATATCGCCTACGTACCGCCTTTAAAGGGGTAGATCTCTCAGGACGTCTAATCTGTTTAACTACTGTATAGTCACGTATTCGGATATGTATTCCCACGGTATGAGAAGTGCAATCATTGTTTAGCTTACTTGCACTTAGCCTGTTGCTAATCCTTGAAACCACTTATACAGGTCGCACGGTATGCACTTAGTTAATCCGTTAACAGGTAATACTCACAGTCACTGGGATTCGGAACGGTCACACAGTCTCTGGGATTCTATTCGCTTAATCCGCGGCGTACGTAACAATATTAATAAACCATATAAATTTTTAATGTCATAAAAACAAATCGTATTTAGGCTACTGCTGAGACTGCGTACGACATGGTTTCCCCGAGTCCTGCATTGCGGGGTTCACGCGGAAGGGTTCGTCGTCGTCGTGAACGGGCTCGTCAACCTCAAGACATACGAGAAGGTGTCACGAATGCCTATCATCTTGTCAAAGAGGTAAAGTATTAGCAATACAATTTAGCACACTCGTCGCTTTGCAGCAATCTGTTAGACGAGTGTGCTTGATTAATTGATGTTTTATAAAATAAAATAAAATATGAATTTAACTTCATTGATAAAACGAAGAATGAAATTATTAAAAATTAAATAAATTATAGGGAATCGGAGAAACGGCACAGGCATTAGCTGATGTTGCTACGAGTGAGCATGCGGCTAGAGGATACAGCGGAGCGGTCGGAGGTTTGTTCAGAGAAATTCCGAGAACAGCCATCAGACCAGTGGTATTGGCCAGTGCTGCGGCTTCAAGAGTGCTCGGCGGCGTGAGGGCAACGTTGGCTCCGGCCGATCATCGCGACCATCGTGACAAGTGGCGGGCACCACTAGATCAGCTGGACGACAACGAGCGCTCCCTAGACGGTGATAATTATAGTGATGGTTGAATTGTATTTTTTTTAACTATGTATGTAGGTATTTTTACCATCCACAGGTATATATCATTTATGTTTTTAAGTTTTCGACTCACATCAGCCATGATAGTAAATGTTATGTTTTGTGTATCGTTCAATTTTTTTTTTTTTTTTTTGTGTATAATTATCCATTTATATTGTAAGTTTTCAGTGAATTAAAGTTTGCAGACGTCTTCTCGCGTGTGTGTATCTCTAATTTAATACTATTATATTAATAATGAAGACTGAAGCTTATAAAACGGCATGTAAACATGATATCTATGTATTTCTTTTTCAAAAATATTACGCTCAAATATCATTTATTTTTTATTTTTACTTATAGGCAAATGCATTTGCTAAGAGTCACAACATGCATTTTCATAATGTTTTATTTTAATTTCTATTCCTATTATTATACATATGTTTATTATTCTCTTTTATAGCATGTAGAATTGTGATATAATTTTGTTTGTAATTCTCTGATAATCTATAGAATACATTATGTACGTATTCATTTTCTTATTTAGTCTAATCTCATTTAATTTCTGTTTTAAAACTGAATGTGTAATTGCAATTAAATACTATACACTGATGTAAATCGAATAATTTTATCAAATTTGGTAGTATCGTTGAAATGCCGCTATAGGATTTAATAATTTTATTTTTAATGACAAGCTTAAAGAAAAGCTATTTTTCGTTACCATTTTGTATTTTTATTCTTAGTAAGTTGAATTTATTTTGTTATTGTGTGATGTTTTTCAAGACACGCATGATTTATAGTGAAATCTGGAATTTATATGTAATAATATACAATATTATAGTTTCAATCTTCAGGTGACGGTGCTTCAAAAGAATATTCTTGAATCGAAGTTTTTTATCTCAAAACGCAGCTAAAGAATGCTTGGTGCTATAAAATCCTTAAACTACATATTGACATAGGTATTGTTCCGTTTTATGTCAGTCATACTGCGAGTAGCCTATTTTAATACTAATACTATCGGCATATTAAGTCCGAAAATAATAATTTTTTTTATTTATATTTATAAATAATCACTCTTTTTAACCATGTATTAGTTCATGAAATTGAGCAAAATTAAGAGTGTTGTGATTGTACGGGCTCACAGAGTGGCTAACATAAAACGGAAGATTGCCATCATATGTAATGATTGAATTATTTTTAACTTTTATATAACAAATATGTAGTATGTGCAAAATTGCGGAATAAATTTTACTGCATTATAAAGTGATACCATTTACGATGGCTGGTTTTTTTTTCCATCATCCCCAGTGTAATAAGTTAAATTAATTTTAAGTCTGATAAATGAATGTATTTTAAAACTAATAAATATTTATTTTGCATACAAAAAACAACGTTACAAGATAATTATGTGTATTTTAATCTGCTACTTTTTCTACTTTGGGATATTTATCATTGAGAAAACTTTTCAACTCTCCGCGCTCAATCAGCAAGTCCATTCTGATTTTTTCATGGTTGCGTCTTTTCTCGAATTTCTTCAGACTTATTACCCAGTGAGGTAATTTTGTATAGAATGGAGGATATTTTTTCCGTTTTAATACCACCCTGTTGTCTAAAACGTATTGTGTGAAGTTGAGCACTTCGTTGGAATCGGTCTTCTCTCTGACGACACTGGGTGAACCGACTACTTTGGGGAAATATTCCTTCTCCTTCCGAAACTCTACAAGATGCAGCTTCTTTTCTTCGGCCAGTTGCTGATGTGTTTTCTACAAAGCGATATACACACATTGAAATACATAAATGCTCTTACGTTTATACTTAATATTCACATAAATATTATCTTCACCTGTTTCAAGAGACCGATGAAAAATGCTTTTGTCAAATGTTGCGTATTAGTCGACCCTTCCACTTTGCAATGAAGATCTTTAATACCCAAGACTTCACATATGGTTTTTATAACGCGATGGCATTTTAACCCATGCCCTTCGGGCTTTTTTGTGACGAATATTTTTGACTTGCCAAACTGCGTGAAGAAGTCATGATATACTGAATAAAAATCAGAATTGACATTTATTTATTAATTTATGCGGAAACATTGTGTAAGATTTGAAATATTATGCAATTCTGACCAGTGTGACCATTGAACAAGTTGAAATACATCAGTTTTTGTCCAGCACGATTTCGAGCCTTCCTAAGTGCTGCAACTCCGTCGCGGGATTTTCCGACGGAAAATCCAGCAAGTCCTTGGTTGTTTCCCGTCACGACCTATCAACATCCATTCCATTCCATTATTAAGATTTTAGATCATAGCAAAATGATGATGAATAAAGATTATTACCATTGCAGAAACTCGTCTAACACGACCTAACGGACCTCTCATTGTCAACAACGATTTAAATTCCAAGCATTTTGTTTCGAAGCCTTCAAATACATCTGGAAACAATTATATAACACGGAAAGATTTAAAAAAGACAACTCTTTTTTTTTGCATATCTACTACATACGATGTACATTTAGATAGACGACATACTTTCTCCGATTGGATCTGGTGGACCTAATTTGCGACCTGGCATCTTAGTTCCGCTCCATCCTCGTTCGAGAGAGGACAATTTTAAAAATCTGAACCCGATGACGGAGTCCCTCATTTTTAAAATGTTCGCATGTCTGTTTCGAATTGAATTTCATTAAACTGAATGTATGTATATGTTGTAACATGAGTCAATAAATGCAAGTTTGTTTACCTATCCGGATCTGGTGGTAGTTTTTGTTGTCTGACTAATTCGTTTCCTTGAATAACCGGAGCGGAGAGTCCTGGCCATACCATATTAGCTCTACCGAGGCCGATAACTTGCCCTTTGTTTAAATCTTTTACTTTTTTTCTGCCCGCTCCCCTCCCACGACCTTTTTTGGCGCCGGCGTTACTGACGGAAGTGACACCTTTCCATATGTGCTCGGCCGGTACTATAATTCAATAAATGGTTACATATCATGTTCGACAATAGTTACGTATCGACACATACGAGGTTTACTGACATTTGTTGAAGAAACTGACTGGTCTCACTAGATTGAGGTTGGGCTGTGAGAAGTGTTTGTCGTAGAGGGCGAGTGCGGGGGCGGCGGAGACGGGGGGCGTCAGAAGACGGCAGCAGGAGCCCCAGATGGGGGCCGCCGGCCGCACCAACCGCAATACGGCGCTCGCATACATCGCACCGCACCGCAAAAATACTGCGCTTATAGGTTATCTGTCAAATCAACATTGGCCTAAATATCAACTCAAACATGACCAGCCGCTATATTTTGTATCATTTATATTATATTGTACATTATTTTCTGTTTCCGTATCAATTAAAACTGACATATTAGAAACTCTTTCATTCGTAAACGATTGATTTTGTTAAGCCTCTGCTCAGTCGTTCTTGAAATTCTGGCTTCATTTTTCTTTATTCTGAATATAGTCACTTCATAAATCTTTAGCAAGTTTCAGCGATTTAACCTTGCTATTTTCCAAACTCCATTTACTCATTTTATAATTAGTGAAAGTATGCGTATTTTAGAAAAGATTTTATGCCACAAAATACGGATAAAGATAAGAAAAGTCGTTTAAAATATGGTACCGGAGACGAATATTGAGAAATCTCTAAATGGCAAAGAGGATCAACAAGGGTATTGTGGCAGAATTTATGTAAGGACATCAATATTCCAGTCGCAAGAAGGAAGAAGATTGGTAAAGTTTCGGTGTTTTTATTTTTATGATTTACAATAATTAATTTTTATTTTCATTTTTCAATTAATCATGCATGTTCGGACGGTTCGGTGATTACTAGTCAAATGTGAACCGGTCACAGGACAACCGGTCGCTCTAGATCGGTCACACGTGATCACCCGTCACACTAAAACTGGTCACGAGAAAACTGGTTAACCGATTTTAGGGTGTGACCAGTTTTCTCGTGACCAGTTTTAGTGTGACAGGTGATCACGTGTGACCAATCTAGAGCGACCGGTTGTCCTGTGACTGGTTCACATATGACTAGTAGTCCGTTTACCTTTCAGACGCCAGGCGTTCTCAGTGTGATGTAGGGAGAATGAAAATGGCGGGAGATTATACACAATGAAACAGGTTGTAACTCTGTAAGCAACTGTATTTTAGATTAATGATACAGAAAGGGGATGAAAGAAGGGGAGGGGGGGGGGGTTTGTGGGAGTTTGTGTATCAACAAACTTGTGGCGTGATTCTATTTCTAAGTCACGATATAAAGAAGGAGAATATTGTCGCAAGGCAGCCCCCATTCAACGACACTTGCGTCACGTCGCGAAAGACACCTTGCGTCAAAATTGGTCGAAAAGTCAACTTTGACTAAAGGTGTCGTTGAACGTCATGCGACTGTCGCACAGTACGTTATTTCATACAAACAATATTTAATCGCGTACTGTTGTAAAGAGTCACATCGTTCTGTTGTCACATAGTGCGGTCAGACCTTTAGGCAGATCAAATCAGTCGGCTACATGTCGTTATCTAGCAATATTTGCGAAATTTATATCGCAAGAGGACTGATAATTATGAGATATATAACGACCGGTAATTGGACTATTCGTCACATTGGGGTGGTCACAAAGACAATTTTTGCCATGAAAATCGCGAATACACAATATTTGGCACTCGAGTTATCGTTAGTATTTTTGCGTAGGGGTGGGTGGAGGATTCAAGTAAAAGGCCAACAGTCGTTTCACAGCATTTATTGATGATTAAGGAGATACACGCACTGTCACTGCTCAGTCCAGAATGACATGATATCGCCTACGTACCGCCTTATAAAGGGTAGATCTCTCAGGACGCCTAATCTGTTTACCTGTTGTATAGTCACGTATTCGGATATGTATTTCCCCGACATTGGGTCTCCCCGTACCGATTCTGAGAAATAACTTATAGAACAGGTGGTCGAGTGAAAGGTTTCGACCGTTTCCCGGCCTATGGAAATTCAGTTGAGTTTGAAAGAGGATCGTTTATTTTTGTTCAATTTGGTACAATGGTTATTGTATTGTGGCGGGTCGCTTATACGACATGGTCGAGTTTGGTTGCCTTCCTGCGAGTGGGAACCAACTCGGCTGGGTTCGGAGAGCCACTTCTCACTCTGCCTTTAGCTGTCATATAATAAACACGTGCATTAACATGCCAGTCGTCTCATTCGTTCATCCTCCATAGTATGTACGAAGAGGTTTCTTCGGAGATGTGATCTAGTTGAACTCTAGAGGCTCACTCTGCCGGCGAAAGTTGCTGCGTTGCTTTATAAACGTTTTGGGTTGAAGTGTGTTGTGTGCACATCTTTTGTTCTTGGTACTCGCGCTGCCCTAGTTATGCTGCAAGCGTGGTTTTATGGGTTCATACGCCTGGACGTAGTTCGTGGTTTTTATGGGTTCAGTGTGTTCTTCCTTTGTTTCCCAGACACGTGTCGACCTTTTGACGAGGCGAGCGTGTGCCATGCGTTAATGACTTTCCTGGATATGTGTCGCAGTGACCTGATGAGATCATTTCAGTTGTACTATATGCCTACAAACTATGGAGAGATGAACGAATGAGACGACTGGCATGTTAATGCACGTGTTTATTATATGACAGCTGAAGACAGAGTGAGTAGTAGCTCTCCGAACCCAGCCGGGTTGGTCCCCACTCGCAGGAAGGCAACCAAACTCGACCATGTCGTATAAGCGAGCCGCCACATCACTCCCCCCCCCAGCATCAGCGATACCAAAATTACAAAGAAACAAATTTTACAAAAGAAAAAAAAATATTGTTACACAAAGAGAAAAAATTATTACGTGGGGAGAAAAAAAATGTTGACGTGGGTCATCCGCTGTGTACATAGGTGTACCGCCCTGAATGGTCGGTAGATTCGAGGGCGGTGACGTCGCGAGCAGGACGGTGGGTGGTCCGATGGTCGCGCGATGCGATGCTGCGGCGGCGCCGCTCTTCCGAGGCTGATGTCGGTTGGTGGGGCGGCAGGGGCATCGATGTGGTTGATGATACTCCGAGCTGGACTGTGAGTCGTTGTGGCTCGTGGAGGTGTTGTAGCGCTACCGCCCGTCTCGGCGTGACGACGCTCGTGGGGACGGACGGGGCCTTGATGATGATGATGATGATGATGGTGCTGAGGTGGTGTATGTCTTGTGGTGCTGGATGACCGTTCTATGTGTAGTGGATCGCGCATGACTCCACATCCAGCTGTCAAGATCGTCGTCTCATTCGCTCCCCCATTTTTTAAAAGCACCTGTTGTCGACGTTGTGGCTGGACGTCGGTAGGTAGGTAGGTAGGTAGGTAGCCGTGTCTGCTCGTTTATTGTCACCCGCGGGCCGCGACGCGTGTTGATGGCGATGGGGGCGCGGCGGGTAGCTTCTCCCGCCTGACTCGGCGAGGCAGGGATGAGCGGCATGGGATGAGCGGCATGTTGAAATTGATCGAGGCTGCGTGGCTCGATGTCGGGGGTCACCAGTATGGAGAGATGAACGAATGAGACGACTGGCATGTTAATGCACGTGTTTATTATATGACAGCTGAAGACAGAGTGAGTAGTAGCTCTCCGAACCCAGCCGGGTTGGTCCCCACTCGCAGGAAGGCAACCAAACTCGACCATGTCGTATAAGCGAGCCGCCACAAAACTAATAACGGTCATTGTTTAGCCTAAATGCACTTAGAGTCCAGATATAATCCTTGGAAGTAAGTGCATGCACTTAGTTTATCCGATAACAGATATCCGTTGGTCTAAGTGCAATTCGCTCAATCCGCGGCGTACGTAACAGTATGATGGACTTTTCGGCTGCCAGATGTTCCGTTATAGAGATTTTAGTGACTTTGTGACGAGTAATTTGTGACCAGTAATCACCGAACCATAACGACCCGCATTGAATATTTTAACCCAAACTATAATCAAGTTGACAGCATTGCAATTGGCTGTCAGTGAGCCGAGCGGCAGTTGGCAGCAGTGTGTCGACGTGCCGGCCGTCTACTGTCTGCTCTCTACACACTCTCTAGTGTAGTCTGCTATCTGCTATTTGCTATCTGGTGTTTGGCGTTTGGCGTTTTCGTTTGAGGTTGAACGCACGTCCACAACACACGATTCGCGACAGCATTTGAGAGCAACGAACTCCGCGAGACGGTTCGCAGTTCGCGATGGGTCTTTGCAAATGTCCGAAGAGGCGTGTCACCAACCAGTTCTGCTTCGAGCACCGAGTCAACGTCTGCGAGCATTGCATCGTCACCAACCACGCCAAGGTTCAAAACACGCACCCCTCCCTCACTCCCGCACTCCCGCACTCCCTGTCTTTCTCTTTCTCTTTTCCGCACATGCATGTGTGTACTCTTCGCTCGATGACGTGGCTGTCAAAGTCATACATTTGACATGTATGCCACTTTTTATAAAAACAACAAACAATTCTTTTTGCACCAAACTCTCTTATCAATTTTCGATATCTTAAATAGTGAGTCATACTCGATGTGAACAGTGATTGTTGTTTATACATGTGTGAATTTTTTACTATTTATTCAACACAGTTGTCTTTTGATACATAAAGCTCGCTACTACGAAACATGCAGCTTATGATTACAGATAGACTGGTTTGAGCTGGAATTTTTTTTCTTACATTTTAGTAATAACCTGCCAAATTTTGTTTGTATACATTTGACTTTCCATAAATATAATTATTTATATTTAGGTCAAATAATTGACATGTCTGGTAGTAAAAATGAAGAGATAAAGAGACGTATGAAATTAGGATGGAGTGCATTTGGACGGATGAATGCTGTTTTTAAATCAAAAATGCCACTCTGCCTGAAGAAAAGGATCTTTGATCAATGCGTTTTGCCAGTGATGACGTATGGATGTGAAACTTGGACATTGAACGCCAAGATGCTAAATAAAATCCAATGCACTCAAAGATGTATGGAACGCTGTATGCTTGGCATAACGAGGAAAGACAGAAAGCGGAACACGTGGGTGAGAAATATGACAAGGGTAGTGGACATAATGGATTGAAATGGCAATGGGTGGGTCACGTAGCTAGGAGGATGGACGAAAGGTGGACAAAAGAAGTGCTTGAATGGTACCCGAGAGAAGGCAAAAGAGTAAAAGGTAGACCGCAAGGAAGATGGGTGAACGAAATTAGGAAAATGTGCGGAATGAGATGGATGAGTGTTGCGCAAAACAGAGACGAGTGGAAGCGTGTTGGGGAGGCCTTCATCCAGCAGTGGATGGCGAATGGCTGTAAATGATGATGATGATGATGATGAAATCAATGTTAAAAATAATTTTCTACAATATATGTATGTATAAAACGAGAAATACGTGCTGATACAATTAATAGTATGCTATATAACTTTTAAATTTCAATTTGTTTAATAATTTATGCAATAATGTACAAATTGTAATTCAAACATTACTAAGTATCCGCTTATACTAACACGATTATAGTGTGATTATGAAACCAAAAAAATATTACTTTGTATTTTAAATAAAATTGTCCGGACAAGTCAGTATTTTCAGTACAAAAAAAAAACGCTTAACCCTTTGAATGCTGACTTACGCCGATCGGCGTTTTGTTGACAAGTCCATAGACTTGCAAAACGATTGTATATTGAGCACTTATAAAGTAAACAAGAATACTACCTGCTAAGCCTTTAGAGTTAGCATTGAACATGGATAGTATAATCGTGTCATTCATTTTTCAACGTTTATAAAGGCTTGTTTACACTGGAATTTCTCAATTTATAACCATAGCAGAATTACCCGATGGAAATCCCTAACTGCTGAGTATTTTACATTGTGGCTTGGAATTTAAATTGTGAGCATTATATTTTAACAACAATGAAGAAGATTGAACTAGTTTTGGAAAAATACAGTCATTAATAGACTTGTTTTGTTTATTTTATATTGTTGCAAGATATATTAGAGAGTGTAATCACACCTTTACAAAACTCGAAATCCTCTGCGGTAATTATCTAGGGTTTGTTTGGATTAGCTACAATTTTTATACCTACTTTCTAAATAATTCTTGTTGAAAATGCTGGCGAAATTTTCAATATGGCGGGCATTCAACAGAAAAGACGTCAGCACTCAAAGGGTTAAATTTGTAAAGAGAATAATAATTTTTTATTATTGAGTAATTCTCTCTGATTGCCGTCAGAAATAATCCAAACTCATTATTAGAGTTGCGAAACGAATTCCTTAATACAAATAAGTTTTATATAGCATTTCACATACATATTTACATATATTCATACTTTCTTTAATGATTTTTCAGTGCATAGTACAGTCATATCTACAATGGTTACAAGATAGCGACTACAATCCAATATGTGAAATCTGCACAAAAACGCTTGGAGATGAGGAATGCATCAGACTCACATGCTATCGTAAGGTTTTTCAAAACATTACGATACAAAATCATATGAAAAATGGAAAAAGATTAATATAACATTTGGTCCTTGCAACTTTCAGATGTATATCATTGGTCATGTTTGGAGTCGACGTTCCGATCGTTGCCGAGAACGACCGCACCGGCCGGCTATCAGTGTCCGTCGTGTCGCACTTCACTTTTCCCCCCTTCGAATTTAGTTTCACCAGTGGCTGATGTGCTTCGCGAAAAACTTGCCGGGGTTAATTGGGCACGAGCCGGCTTAGGTTTACCTCTCGTATGTATACCTATAATATGTATATATTGTGTACATGTTTACTTTTCCGATGTACACTTCATGAAGAGTGTGTTCGTTCCAGCTAGGTGAAGACATCGACGCAAAGTCGAGTACAATATCCCGTAGCAGTTTCTCCGGTCTAGACAACTCTGGAAATCAGTACGGATCTAACGGCTATTCTCTCAGTAGTAATTCGAGCATCGGTGGCTATTCGAATCATGGAGATTCAATGGGGATGTCGACACCGCATAGGGCGACTCCCGTCGGAGCCAGTGACGATGAAAGCAATCCGAGAATAGCGAACGGTCCCCCGTATTCCGTAGTCCAGGTGCAAGATGACAGCTCCATGTCTATGTTTGGAAATAGGGCCGAAAATTATCAAGGTATTATTTGTGATAGAATGCGTGGTTATATTTATGTATTGTATTTTATTTTTACAAACCTCCTTTACGTTTCACTTACGATTACAATTCAGAGGACAATTTACCTCTTATCCGATCGTTTTCATACTTTGCCATATTGCTAAATAAATGGATCTTCTGCCATTACGATAGAGATAAAATATCGTTTAAGACGCGTTTGAAGTTCGAAGATTTTAAATCTGGGTAACGTTTATGTAGTCTTTAATTTTATACATAGATGGCGGTAGTAAAATAAAATTATTGGTATTTTTATTCAAAATAATAATTTATATATCTTAATATTATTCAATGTTACATTTGTTATGTAGGTGGTCAAGTGTCTAGGAAAGTGTTCGAGTCGCTGAATCAAAATCGTCACACTAGTTCGAGGTTCGATTACGACGAAGATAAATATAAAAGAAAATCAGCACTCGAGAGAATCGTCAGGTGGTGGAAGTGAGTACAACTTTTCAGGCGAATAACACATCGGTAGAATCACTAAAACTACTGTCGTCTTGGATGTTATTCCTCTTAACTGAGTTGTAAATCGCTTAAACCAGCGGTTCTTAACCTTTCCACCGCGTACGACTATACATGTCCTAGCGAACATGCCCTCAGCGCGCGAGACACGCATAGATGTCTTGGAAGTTCCAACCTGTATAAGAGCCGTCTATAGTGTTAAAATTTTATAACTTGGTTGAAAATATTACTAAATGTATACTTTACCAAATTCAATAGATGGCAGTAGTCCAAAAAAATAAATATAGGTTGTAAAATTAAAAAAAAAAATTACAACCTATATTTATAGTCGAAAACGCGATAGCAAAATCCGCAAAAAAGCAGCCGCGTACAGGGCATGTTCGCTAAATTTGGTGACGCGGGCAAAGGGCTAAACTTATGTATGAACCCCTCTTGAACAACGGTTTTTTGCAGACCCATTACCAGGCTCAGCTCGGCAGATTGGATTTAGCGCCCCCCCCCCCCTTAAATTTTTAAACAATAAATTTTATGTTGAAGAAAAATATATTAAGACAAAAACAAAAAAAATTATTAAAAATTTTATTCCACATAGGCACGTTTTATATATAAAAATGAATAAAACAAAATTAAATACCTATAACTATGAATAAATTCGGTAATGAAGACATTAATTTATATTCAACAATGAATTGAATAATTTTATCTCCGATATATTGTATGTTTCATATATACATATGTTTCAGCGGTATTTTGTGTAAAATATAATTACAAATTACCATTTGTACTGACGACAGTTGCTGTTTTACAAGTTTTATTCGTGATTCGTTGATATTTGACGGTCAGCTTCCTGCGTTCCTCGTAAATTATAATATTTTACAATCAGTATTGTTACTTTGAGTAGAAAAATTAAGTTGAATATAGAATGTTTTATAAGTTCAAATAAAATCAAATTATTATTGTATCAATTTAATAATCAAAAAAAGAAAAATGGGGGTGCCTCACAGCGCCCCTTGTTTATGGCGCCCTAGGCACGTGCCTACACCTGCTACACCTTTGAGCCGGCCCTGCCCATCACCTCAACCCTTACCATTTCACCTCGTTCTTGAGACTTAATTTGTGGCTAAATAATCTCACTTCGTTTTATTAAATACTAGTAAAAATGTATCGTTGGTTATTTAAATAAATAGTCTTGTATGGACCCAGTTTAAAAAATGCTCGCTTATACAATATCGAGCCGGAATCTTTCATGAAAAACCACCCCAAAGGGTTGTTTTTCACACAAAAGTCGTGTCTTAAAGTTTTTTCGTATATGACTTATTGAACTAAATTACAAAAAAAAAATTCTACATCAGGCGACATTAGTGCTAGTGATTATCTAGATAAATAGAATATACCTATCGATGAACTGTCTTTTAATGCAATAAATGTACAATGGGTAGTCAAAATATAGAATATCAATATTTCGAATGTAAAAAAAATCAGCGTTTACTTGTATTGTTCGAATATGTAGCAAGAGGTGGATCACTCATTGGCTAGAATGATGTTTTCGGTACTTTAATTAAAATTGAATATTTTGCGTTTGTACAATTCGAAATATTGATACACCCAAATGTACCTACATATATTTATTTTGTAATAATATTCGATTTTTTTATTCATAGGAATACTTTGTCACCCGTTATGAAGAGAAGATCTATGGGAAGGAGGAATACGATGGCCATCATACTCGTTCTATTCGTTGTGGTTACGATATTAGTTATAATGGCAAAAATCGGCAGAGCTTCCATAGAAAATGACCCCGCTCTAGATCCCAAAAACAACCTCAATATTATCGTGCACGACGGATGATTTAGATTTCTCGTAAGCCATGCATTATATGTAGCGATCTCTGGGTAGTTAGTATAATATATATATATATTCGTTTCTATTATTTAAATATTATACATACACATATACGTTGCGCACATGTGATCAACTCTTCGTACATTCCAGCACCGGTTTAAATCAACGCAGTTGTGAATTAAAATCGAAACTATTTTGTATTTGTGTCTGTATACTTTGTACCCAGAGATGTAAATTGTTAATAAAATATCTGTTTTGATCAATCAATTAAACACTAGGGTGTAAATATGTGACCAATAATTTTATACTAGGTTTTTTTTTTTCCTATTAAACTTGACCGTTTAATTGAATGCGTTTTTCATTCCACATAACATCCTGTAATGCTGTAATGTTGGCAAATATTTGAATAATTACAATACGCATCTAAAATGCATTTATTTATATAGTATTAGGTTATAAATTGTTATATATTCAATATAATATTTTATTTGCAATTTATATACATACTTATAATGTTTGAAGCTTATTTTTAAAGATTATTTATTTGTCATTGAATGTTTTTATATATATATACACACACATACATGCGTATAAAGTATAATAAAATAACGATGTATACTCAAAAAAAAAAATAAAAACAAACACTTTATTTTCATTAAACTTATAACATTCTATGTTTACGGCTGAATTCTGTCGAGGATCCACTTCAGGTAGTGATCGACTTTTGTATATATTGCAGGTGCGTTTCCTCCGCACATCGTTGTACCAAACGAAACTATTCCGTACAGGTAATACTTTGGAATGCCGCTCTCAGCATCAACCTTGAATGACATTCGAAATTGTACGTTTTATTTGCCAACTTTTTGTATTCATCACATGTGTACGTACTTTCATGAGAGGTCCTCCGGAGTCTCCGCCACACGAGTCTTCGCCGAAGATTCCTCCGGCGCACGATTGACGCTGGCTGAGTTCTGCGCTTTTGTAAAATGCGGCACAAACGCTCAACGGGACCAGAGGGATCTTGAGTGTCTGCAGTACCGGGGCCAGCGCCTGTGTTGACATGTTTGTTATGCCCCATCCGGCCACCTCCATGATTTCTTTGTCAGTGGTGTTGAAAAGACCATGCGGGAGACATATCGGAGACACCCAACCTTGACGGTGGAAAGTGTGAATTAATTGAATATGTTCAACAAGTAAACGAATTAAATTCAACAAAATTACCATTGTAATTAGGTGCATGCTCGAGACGGAGGAGAGAAATGTCGTGTGATAGCTTAGGTTGGTTGTACTCTTCGTGTACGATCATTTTTATTATTTTTATGTCTTGGACTTCTTCTGCACACACTCCGTTGACGCAGTCGATTAATTTGGATTGATCGTACTCTCCGAGTCTGACGATTTTTCTGGAATATTTTATTTTTTATTTTAATTTATACCAACAGGTACTCCCAATGCGCCATCCTGGCCAGAAACATTGTACATTTGATACAAATATTATTAGTATTATATACATACATATCAATTAATATCCAAAGAGACATCTATGGTCGAATTTGTAAATTTGCAGCATTTTATACAATTCGAGATTGCTGAAAACTCGAGATTTTGCGAGAAAATGGGTATGGTTGCCAATTTGTTGGAACCGTTTCAATGAAAATCAGATAAATTGGCAAACTCTGATAGGAAACGATCGACCTGGAGTCACAAATCTGAGGTCTGGCCAGCAGAAGCCAGTGGGATTTGAACCAGTGACCACTCCGTTCACAGCATTACATACTAACCACTGGTCTATTCTGCTAGTTTGTAAAATATTTATGTTTATATATGTTACAGTGAAAGCATATTTCAAGTGAAAATATACATATTTTCACCAATTCCTATCCTAACCCTTAAATAATACCAACCCTAACAATCTAATCTTAAATGAATAAAACCAACCCTGAAAATGTTACCTAACCTAACCACTGGTCCATTCTGCTAGTTTGTAAAATATTTATGTTTATATATGTGGTAGAGAATCCTGACAGGTGACGCTGTTCAGGACCACGGTTAGGATGAGGCGGTTGAGGTGAAGACCAAACACATGCGTTTTCAGGTTGTTTATTAAGATGATACGTGCAGAGGTTTAGCGACCAACCGCGCGGAGCACAGGTCCAACTGCGACTAACCATTACATCCCTGCCTCTTCTCACAATCAGTCGTAACATACCCTTTCTCAGCCTTAGCCCATACATCAGCCTTCGTTAATTCCCTACATATACATATGTTACAGTGAAAGCATGTTTCAAGTGAAAATATATTTCCACCAATTCCTATCCTAACCCTTAAATAATACTGTGGCGGCTCGCTTATACGACATGGTCGAGTTTGGTTGCCTTCCTGCGAGTGGGAACCAACTCGGCTGGGTTCGGAGAGCCACTACTCACTCTGCCTTTAGCTGTCATATAATAAACACGTGCATTAACATGCCAGTCGTCTCATTCGTTCATCCCCCATAACTGGTGACCCCGACCCCGAAGCGAGCCGCCACAATACCAACCCTAACAATCTAATCTTAAATGAATAAAACCATCCCTGAAAGTGTAACTGGTTATGATTTCACTGAAACGTCAGTGAAAATATATTTTCACTTGAAATATAATTTCACGGTGACATATACACATGTATGTATTCAAAGCGTCATCGACATGTCTACAAATAAATAAAAGAAGATCAAGAAATTGAGATGGAGTGCACTATTCCAAAAAACCTCTTCTATAATTTGTATATAAAATTATTATTTTGAAGAATAATTTTATTTTACTACCGCCATCTATGTTTAAAACTAAAAACTGGATAAACGTCAGGCACTTTTCAGAAATTCAAATTTCAAACGCGTCTAAAACGATATTTTTTCTCCATCGTAATGGCGGAGGATACTTAAGCTTATATTGATGACCAAAATGAGCAATATGGCAAAGTATGAAAACGATTGGATACGAGGCAAATTTTGAAGCTAAAAGGAGGTATGTAATATGTAAAAAGGAATACACAGATCACTGTGCGAAGAAGATAATTTGGGATTAATATGTCATTATGGATGTATAATGAGGAGAGACAGAAAGTGAAATGACTATAATAATGGACATGGGATGTGTTTGGCACCCATGAGAGTGTAAAACGTTACAATTCAGGTAAATTTGGTAAACTTACAAACTTGTTTCTTGCTCTTTGACGCAATGTGCTGCAGTCAATACGTATAGTTTACTGATGAGAGATCCTCCACATTGAAAATTGAAATCATCATCATCGGCTGTAATTTGATATGTGTATTATTTGACTGCAAGTTATTTACAAGCAATATGTGATTATGTATAAATTAGAGTTTCCAATTCGAATATATTCAGCCTATTTTGAACTATTCGTTATTTGAGCAATTATTCGTGAAATTCTAATTAAATATTTTACAAATATAGAATTTTTTTAACATAATACAATTTTATTTTTAAATCGAAATGTTACTTTTTCTCTTTAATATATGTGGACTCCACTCATTTTAATTATTTTGAATTAATATTTCACACTGTTTTCTATTGTTTAAAATTAATTGAATATATTCGAATAGTTGGAAACTCTTGTTTAAATAGGCATTGAAATCTTAAAATAAATATAAGCATTCCCTTTTTTATGGAAAGAAATAATTTTAAGAATTTTGCATCCTGGAAACTTATTTATTTTAAAACGACGCTCACCATAACCGAGCAAAGCTATCCAAGGATACTGGCCGAGGGCTGCGTTTTTGCCCCCAATAATTCTGTCAGCCGTGCTCTCTCCGCATCCTTCCTCCGGGTCTTCAATGAGTTGCCAAGCCGGATGGTTGGCGATATTGGGATTCGTATATTCCAGACTATCATCGTCTTGGGCGTTTTTGCTTTCAATGGTTTTGTTTTTTTTGTTTTCAACCGTCTCGGGTAGGCCAGTTTTATCTACAGTAGTTTTGTTTTTATGGATCGTGTTAGTATCATTAGTAATCGTTATAGTGACTTGGATTTGATCGATTTTCTCTTTTGAATTTATAAACGATCGTGATAATTTTTTAATACTGATCGTCTCTTCCTCGTGATGTGCATCATTTGTTCCCTCGTAACCCTCCGTGTACGTCGGCAGCTTTGCGTGATAATCCCAATACATTTTGGCTTCTTGGGGAGTCATGGGTTTTAGGTCGTCGACTGGTATGGTTTCATTGTTATTGCTGTACATTTCTTCATTCAAAATATCTATTTATAAGTAATGAAGCATAAGGATTACTAATTTTAACGCGATTGATACACACACACATATGTGTAATATAAAAATATGCTATTTACCAATATAATTGCTCGCATTGAAACCTATGCACGTAGCGACTAATATAATTAGTGATATTTTGTTCATTTTGTTTCCAACTACTCTCCAGAAACCACTCAGTTTCACTTCTGAAGAAAATAATTTAATGTTAACTCTGCAGATTTGATTTTGAATTACCAATTGCTTTATATGTATATATACAGTGAGTTTTTTTTATATTCCATTTAATTTTTATCACGTGAAAGATACAGATTATATATTTGTTCGTTTATATAGAGACGCAATATTTGTATTTTAGATATTAACAAAAGTTACTTCAGTATAATTGTTTATAAGTGACTTTGAAGTTGGAACATTCTTTGATTTATTATGTCGAAATTAAAAATCAGTACAGCCTGTGTAAGTCTAATTTTTAATCCATGAAACGACCCATAAAATTATTTTCATTCGCTATAAATTTTGCAATTTCTTGATTTGTTATGGGTAAGGTTTTACATCTGATCTACATACACTCTTAAATACTAAAACTCTTTCATAATATTTATATTTCAGTATATAAAATATTAATCGAATTGCCCAGTGTTTATGATATGAATGAAAAAATTCATAACAAATTTGATGGTTCAAAATTAGACAACCAACCATTAATTTTTATATACATACATGTTTGTAGAAAGTAAAAGAGAAAAATAGTCAAAATAAATACGTACATACATATATAATTCGCACACACATTTATTATAAAAAAACTTATATAAAATCATAAAAATTGAGCAAATTCAATGCGATAATTACACTATCACATTTATACACTTAATAAGTTATATTATATATTACACAAATTCGTATTCTATTTAATGAAAAGTTCACCACACAGTGGCACTTTGGTCTTCACTTAACATCACCTTAAGCATTACAATATACATATCTACGGTCAAGTCGACCGTTCCGCACCGAAGATCAGGTCTTTTAATCCTTGTTGATATAAAAACTCGGCATTCAAACACCGATCATTATTATAACTGTATCGTATCCAGTATCCAGTCTAGGAAAGATTCCACTCTGGTGTAGACTCCTGGCAGTGCTGCCGTACCGCAGCGCCGAGGACCAAAAGATACTATTCCAATTAACGAGGCTCTACGACCAGTCTCGGCTTCAAAGAACAGAGGTCCGCCGCTATCACCTAAAAGCAATGAAAAATATATTTGAAGCATATTATTAACGGCGTTACCGATCAATTATATTATGATTCGATCGGCTACAATGCAATTCCGAGAGGCGATAATTTGCAAAGTCATGCCGAATACGGTGTGAAGCTCGTGACTGAATTTTTTTGTGAGCTGTGCATGGAGGATTAAATTTAGATTATAATACCTTCGCAAGCGTCCATGTTTTCGATACCTCCAGTGCAAACTTGACTCGTTGAAACTGTTATGTTGAATCTTGTTCTATAAGTTTGTATGCATTGTGTTGTGGAGATGATGGAGAGCCTCACCCATTTTAGTGTTGCAGATCCGGCCATTATACCTTAATGTAAAGGGGGAAATACTTTTAGCAACAAAAATAAGTATAGTGAGGACAAAAAACACTGTATAATAATTTTTCAATGATGCTCTTAACACATTGTATGCGGGAAACGGAGATTACAGTCTTTAGCGTTTTGTTGCTTGACAGCGAGAGACTGTAATCTCCGTTTTTTTACCCATGCTCTCCGACTGTAATTTCCGTTGAAAGAAATAGACAACTAAACTAACCTTTATTCTATACAACAAAATTTTTGAAGTGAGAAAAATATTTCCACCGTCTTAATTCTAAAAATTATAGCACAATTTAAACCAAAATAAAATTTTTACTAGGGTTACCAATCTTTTTTATACAAAAAAATTTTGAAGTGGAAAAAAAATTCCATCATTTTTAGGCTATAAATGATAAATGATATAAATCAGCCTTCTTATACAACAATTTTTAAAATGTAATATTTTAAATTTTGCAATTATTTATATCAATGGTGATGGGAATTTTTTTAGATTTTTTTTGTATAAAAATGGTTGGTTTCCCCTTTTTAAAATACTAATCGATTAATTAGAAGGCTTTAAAGCCTTGTTTAAACAGTCATTAGAACTTCCATTTTAATTTTATTTGATTCAGTCGATAGTTTTGTTCAATTTACAAACATTTATAAAAGATTTCATAATTTTTTGAAATTTTCCATTTTTTGAAAATTTTTATGATTTGTGCCCGCTACACGGCAAGGGACAGTTACGATTTCGCCCGCAAGCAAAGTGTTAAATTATTAAAAAAGCAATTCTTGTAATGTTTGTGAATATTGGCTTGAAAAATATGCTAAATATTTTGATGAAATTAAAAGGTTGATATAAAATTTGAGTAAACAACATAAATTACTATGAGTTTTAAAATAAATAAATTATTTTAAGATATTAACATAAAAAATTTTTCTAACTCAGTCATTGTTAGTCATTGTTAGATCCAAAAATATGTCATCAATCGAACTTACTGCCTGCAAATTTACCTGTATTAGTTGAACCCCATCCCGCAACGATAACTTGTCTGCCTGTCAAATTTTGTACTCTTTCAAGAGTGTCTGCAAAAGGTAAACACAGTGGACTCACAAACCCTAAAACAAAATACATATGAAATTTGTTGTTCATTTATCCAAACTCTATTCTATTTTTTTCTATTCTTATATATAAAATATTACTCACTGGTCACGGTGACCGGAGTTGTGAGTCTCACTAGAGCAATATCGTTGCTCAATCTGGGATTGTTGTAAGTGGGATGAACGAGCACCTGTTCAGGTGAGAAATCTTGCGGTGGGTCACCACAATCAGTCCCGCTACAATCCGTATCGTTCCTGTCATCTAACTCTCCTAATCTGACGGTGGTTCTGAAAATATATTGTACAATGGTTAGACATATTGATACAGTTATGCCAAGACGGCTGAAATTTCAATGAACTACTTACAATTCTAAACTCGTGGGTAAATTGGACACGCAATGGGCCGCTGTGAGAACATATCTGCGGCTTATCAACGTGCCTCCACATCTGTACAACGGGTTTGGGCTGCCGCTCCCTGAAACGAAACGATGCTAATTGAAAATTTGCAACAGTTGGTCGATGAATGACAGATGGTCGATGGGGTTTTCTTTCCTTTTGATTTCGTGTGTGTCGAATTTGGGTTTTAGCCTCAGTTCTCATTTTCAAAATGATTTCGTACAATTATATGATTTCATGAATATTCTTCCAATTTAACGAAATTGAATGAAATCAATGAAAAGTTTTTGTTCATTAACTGTATTTTTTAAGCTATAAATACACGCATAAATATATGCTATCCACACACAAACATGCTTTAAAAAGTTTTGCAAAATAGTGCATCTGAAGCGTTTATTTCAGAAAACCATTTAAAAATAAATGCTTTTAATTGGTACAATTATTTCAAAAAACCTTCTATTAGGAAAAAGCATTGTTCTAAATTATAAAATTACGAAAAATTATTGAATATTGAAAACGGAAGTTAGGAGATGATTCGTAATTTTCTTGGCATGTGGAGATTTTTTGTGCATATATTAAATAAAATCATCTTTTGTGTATTTGGGCTCAATAAGGTTCACCACTGCTGGTCTACATAATACAGATAGAAGTATGGAATCGTTTTAATGACACATTTAGAAAGTTGCAGATATCAAAAAAGTACTCATGATGGTTAGGTCCATCATGAGTACATGAGAGAATTTCGAAATATTAATTTAAAAAAATTTAAAATATCATTAAAAATCAACTGAAAAACAGTTATTAAACATGAAACAGATTTCAAAAAATTCTGACTTGGCGAATTTGCAATATTAACATGGAGAAGTTCATAAAATGTCTTTAAAAGACCTGATTGCAAAATTTTCAAAATAAAATATAGGCTAAGAAGGACATTTAAAATTCGCAAGCTTATTAATTAATTGAAAAAAAAATCTTTTTACATTAAATAAATTTAATTGAAAAAAAAGGGGTAACTTTTGCATGGGGCCAAATTTTTCTAGTTACGCCACTGAATTGTATAGGTATATAAATATATTGTGTAGTAGTAGAAAATATGTAACTGGAAGTAGACATATTTTCACACAAAAACTTGCTTCAATTTTTTTTCACATTTCTAATTTCCTTGAAACAAAAACTGTTAAAACTCGTTCACTGACCGACTGCCGCTCTAAAATTTACTAAAAATTTAATAACTAATTAGATGCAACGTTTTGGCGAATATAAAAACAGTTCACGCTAGCGTAAAAAAAACTATAATTCAACTGGTTTTTGAGTGAGGGGTGAATAAAATCACTTTATATACATATGTAAGTATCATTACAAAAAACAAGTTTCGATCGTACGGTGAGTATTCTAATATACATATAGGTACCCAAAACATATTTTAACTGACCTTGAAATGGATACAAATGATTCTCACATTCTTTTCGCAAAAAGGATTGCATTTAAATCGCAATGACTGCAAGTGAACTTACTTCTGTAGCCGAGTCTGGCCATCCAGGGATAGTCTCCAAGCTTGGCATCCTCGCCTCCGACTATTCTATTAACCACGGTGGTGCCACAAGTTTGAGTGTTCAGAGCAGTCCTCTTCGTGTCTCTGTTTTCGTTCGGGTTCGGAATGACTACTTCGGGTTCAACTACTGGCGCTGGGATAGCCTCTGTAGTGGTTGTGGTTGTGGTTGTGGCTGGAACTGTCGTCGTTTCTGGCACCGGAGGAGGAGTTTCCAGAGGAACAGTTGTTTCGACAGGTGGTGGTTGCGATGGAGGTCTATAAGTTGAACGTCTTGGGTAAGTGGGATAGTTGGGATAGTGATTGTAGACGCTCGGTTCACAATCATGGCCATTGTTCCAGGTGGTCGGAGCTTCGGTAGGCGCGTGACTCCAGTGTGGAAAGCCATCACTATCCCAATAGAAGTGGTGCTTAGAAGTAGCACGTTCGTCTATATTGTAGGTTGGTTTCCTGTTACCGTATGCTCTCTTTTGCTTGTGTTTTTTGAACACCAGATAGTCGGTGAAGAGTTTGCAGCAGACGTACGGGGTGAATCCGCTAAAGCCGCACGTGAACTTTCTCACTAGGTTCACATCTTGTCTGGAGTAAGGTTGTTTCTTGAAAATAGAATAGGTCGCAGGACAGTAATGGTAGCCAACACAGTCACATTGCCCATAGCTTGATGACCTATAGTAAGTATTGAACAAGCGTAAAAGTGTATTGTCGTCTGCAGACCGAACGTCGACCGAAGTTTCCTCTGAATTTTGGTCTGGAGGTGGTGTGCTATAAGTCTCCTCGGAATGTGGCAGTTCGTAGCTTTCGTACCAAGCTGAAAATTTAATTGGTTTTGATAAAATAACTAATAAAAGGATTTATTGGTGGTAAACGAGAGCATGATTAATCGAAAATAAAGCTCCCACGACTAACATATGTATTATGTACGTATTTAGCAGAATTTTGAAAATATACCTATAAAGCATTAACTGGAATAGTTTGAATGAATTTAAGAACTTCTGGATGCAATGGCTTTAATTAATTTTGCCTAAGGGGAAATTTGGGTGAACGTGGTCCAGGTAGACAGATATCCAAGAACCGGCATTTTTATTACCTGCACGTTTGCAATCTACATATGCATATGTATAATAAGACGAATTTGGAGAAGAAGACTATGCTAAATTCCTAATGATAATCACCGAGTCTGTAAAGCTTGTCTATAATAAGCTATTAAATGCCGGCTTTAACAATATTGTAGAATCAACATACAATGTAGATGTATACATGAACTTATTGTTCAATGGAAAAACAAGCTTAAGTTGTTATGTAGCAGATAATTGCATGATTAATAAAGTTTTGGACAATACCTAAAATCATTCATTACATAAACCAGGATTTCAAAATTAACTTTTAAGAAACAATTTACAGAAAATTTTTTCGATTATTTTATACCCGGGGTTTTTTTTGGCTCGTCAAACAGAAAATTAGCCTTCGTGTTTATTTTATCTACTTATATTTTCGATAGTGTCAAAAATGGTTAAGGGTCATCTCGATTCGACTGGATGATTTTGTAATCCAATCTAACATTGAACTGGTCAGACTTTTGAACCTTTTATCTTTTTTTTTTTTAATATATGTAAACGATTGCGTTTTTATAATAGGTACATTGGGTTTTAGTGTTTTTCATGTAAGATATTATTATACTATACGTATGTTGTTTACTTACAAGGATCAGCTGAACTGGACAGGACGTGCACAATTAGAAGAAGCACTATAATCGAAGCTTGGCGCTGAGCAAAGTCCTTTCTAAAGCCCATTTTTAGCACTAGTTTTTTCTTTTTTTTTTTGTTAATTTCCGAAAAACTTAATTCACATGGTTTAATCAATTGCACTTTCACTTTAATCGATTCTAAATTTTCACTTATAACAACACAAATTTCATAATTCCTCAGGACGGAAACCACTTCAAGTCACCTGAAATAAACAATAAATTTTAGTAAAATGTTTGAACACTAAAGAGTTAAACAATGTGTTAAGCCAAGTAAGATTTCACGACTAAATTAGTTAATTTTTAAGTGCTACTTTTACATGTCATTACTGGAATAGTGTTGCGAATATTGGTCACGTCCGATTTTCGCGGTTTCCGAGCGTTGAATGTTGCTCGGTTCGAGGTCTGGCCCCGACAAGTTCGGTCAACGGGGGATTCCACCGTTTTGCGTAAGAAAAGGCGCGTATTTCGCTGCCGCCATTGTGAAATATGGCCGCCATGTCTCGAAAGGACGTCCGGTAAATCTTGAAATTCGTACGTCAGGGTGAGTCAACCCGCTACACCGAATTTCAGTACGAATGATATAAAATCTTTTCAATATTAGAACTTTGGGCCCAATATGCATTCATATGTATTGTACATACATACTTATACATATATGGGCGAAAACACACAGCAAGGTACGTGGCACGTGGTTTTTTTTAGATACTTTTAAACATGGGGAAAAAATGTGGCATGCCCAGCACAAATTCATGGCACACCCGTCCCAAAATCATCCCCTGGAGTGTTTTCGGTAAAATTGTATCCTTGTATATATCGTTGCTTGACAGTGATCGATAACGGTATATCCCATATTTGAAGAAATGTAGAAGAACACCCACAGCCAAGCACACGACGTGCCGTTCTTACCTGTGTGATTTCGCTCTAAATGTATGTAGCTTTCAGTAAAATAAAATAAAATCTACATAGTTAT
This sequence comes from Arctopsyche grandis, assembly GCF_051622035.1. Classification (NCBI taxonomy): domain Eukaryota; kingdom Metazoa; phylum Arthropoda; class Insecta; order Trichoptera; family Hydropsychidae; genus Arctopsyche; species Arctopsyche grandis. Next base: position 29,257,238 of record NC_135367.1, read on the forward strand.
GAGTGTATAATTTAATTTTCCTAACTAAAATACTTCCATTATCAATGAAAAAGCTATATAAACTTATATCTTCAACTAACTGTTTTTGACATTTAACAATACAAAGAAAGATTAAAAAAAACATACGAAAAACTCTGTAAAACAATAAATCTATTTTTGACAATAAAATTTTATAATTTGAGAACGGTTTTAGAAGTTCGTCATATTGGGGATTATTATAGAAAGGTTTTTAACTTTTAATAAAGTTAATGCCTAGTTATTAAGCAGCAAACAAATCAAAAGTAAAACTCGTCAATGTTTAATGTGAATGTATATGCAAAATTTATTATTCAATGGAAATGATTAGCTTTTCCATAGTATAAAAAAAATGTTAAATAATTTAATTAATAAATTTCGAAAATAGTTATCACGGTATTCATTTGTTTGCAACGATCTATTTTAGGTTATAATACATTTTGTTTTGACATTTAATAATTCATAGACAATTTGCACTCAAATTTCTACCATAGACATTACAATTATAGAGGATTTATTTTATTTTATTTTATTTTATTTATTTAATATACTTGGAGAGGCGGCAAAGCCGATAGGCCCAAGGGGTTTGAACAAACATATTTTTACAGATTATCATGTATGAAATAAAAATGAGAAAAATTAAAATACATAAAATAAAAATAAGAGAGAGAAAAAACAATATAAACAAAAAGAAAAGAAAAACAGAAATGCGATTATGGGAAATAAGAATTACAAAAATCCTTTAGTTTTAAAAAAAGTATCAAGTTTGTTCTTAACAATATTAATGTTATCAGAGGTTACTACATCATTGGGAAGACTATTCCAAACTGAAACCACTCTGTTTGAAAAGAATGAATCTCTGATCAATTTATTAAATTTTTCTTTTTGGAGTCAAGCGAGTGTCCTCTAAGGTGAGTGTTTACGTTGAATGTAATAAGATTAGACATATGACAATTATAATGATTATTAAGTATTTTATAGACTTCGATTAAGTCACGTCTAGTTCTTCTCGTCTCCAATGTAGTGAGATTCATTCTTTTCAATCTTTCATTATTGATTTGTAAAATAATCGAAACCGGAAAAGTAAATTTATTAGGACAAATACGTAATAGGGGTCATTGTCAATAAGATTTCGTATCTCCTCTGAAGGTCGGAAATTCAAAGTCGCTGAACGCCAGTGAAAACCCATCGTTCAGTTCGTCACCGGATTAACGAGTTTTTTCAAAGACCGGAGATTGTCTACGTCACGGCTCTAAGTTACGCGCAACTTCAAGTCAGGAAAAACCGGGTATCTCCAATTTCGAACCTGCTTTGTAGTCGTCGAATTAATTAGACTCGATTGACACAGATTCGAAAAAAAAGATATTGAATCATATTCATACGTATGGAAGTGCCGTTTGAATCAAAGCGCTTACGATATCTGATTGTTGTGTGATGATGAAGTGAAGTAATCGCTCGAGGGTTTGCGTTCGAAGAAAAGTGGCTGAAGAATCCGGAGCCGAATGCGTAATGTTTTATATAGAATCTTGGCGTTGTAAATTTATGAGTGAAGTTTTCTCGTTATGTTTTTAATATAAACTATTGCATGTGACTATATATATTTTTTTTACCTTTATTCAGTCTTTCTGGACATGCCGTTTCAAGCTGGGTGTACTTCTCAACGTGTTCCACTTTCTAATGCGTCCAAATTTAATTCGAGACTACTTTTAACATTTTCGTCGTCCTATTCGAGAATTTCCTCAGTGTTGCGGTTGGCGTGGTATTAATCATTAAAACGATCGCTTCTCGAAATTTTTCATTCTTGGAAATGCATATTGGAAAAAGTTTCGGCATCGTTAATGTCCCGATGAGTATTTTTTGGTTGAATGCAAGAAGCAGAAGCTAAGATGATTAAGTTGTAATCCTTGAAGGCGAGAGAAAGGATCAATTGATGAAATATGTATGTATGTATGCAGTGGCGGACTGGCCATACAAGCGAACATGCCCGATGGCATGTGGGCCCCACTATCTGTTAGAAAATATGGGCCCTCAGTAAAATTAAATAACTTTTTAACTATTTCACGTGTGTAAAAATGTATAGGATATTGCAACTTTAGGACCTAAAGTTTGGGTATTTCAACAAAACAAATTTCTTACGATATACACAAATAACTAATACCTGCTTTAACAGCCCAAGGATCGGTTAACTTTTTTTATTAGGCTTGAAATGTAAGTTTCAACATTTGCTTGGGACCTTTTGCCGGGCCTATTCCAACCTCAAGATTATGTATATACCAATACCTATGTAACAACTAACTACTGAAATAAAAATGGGAATAAACAAATTTTCGTGAATAATATAAACTGAATTGCTTAAAACAATTTTGATAGGATGATTTAAATTTACTTCATACTTTCAAAATAACATTTGATTATACTTCGATGATATAGTAAGATTTAAATACACAATTTTAAACAGTTTCCGTATATAAAATCTATTCCTAATCTAGACACATCCATGTAAATAGAAATATAGGATAGGGGCCCCCTCCCCAAAATCCCGATTTTCGATTAACATTAATTGAAAATATTATGCATTTTTTTCAGGGACGTAATTTGGGGGGGCCATAGGGGGGCACTCGCCTAAATTAAGGAATAGTGTGAATTTAGAAAATATTATGAACTTAATGATTAATGAGATACTATGGATCTATGAATGCTACGTGTATTTCTTATGTATGTTACTTTTGGGTAACTAATAAAATAATCACTGCTATGTGCTTTGAAAAAAAACAAAACAAAACTTTATCTAATGTTATTACGTACATATGTACATAGATAAAGTGACAAGACAGTCGGTAGAAATTAAGTTAATTGATAGTTTTTTGGAGAATCAGTTTGATGGTCGATTAATGTTGACTATGTAAAGATTTGTGGAAAAAAATTTTCGCCTGCGGCGCTTTTTTCTCTTTTTACATAATATTTTTTTATAATTACTTTTTCAAAAATAACCTTATTTTTTTCATATTTTATAACTCAATAAGGTAAATAATATTTTCCATTTTTATTCCGATATAAAAAAGATTTTTTGAAAAAAAATTCAATTTGACCAATCTTTGCCTGCCCTGCCCCCCCCAAAGAAAAAGCTGAAATGACGTCCCTGATTGTTTTCTACCGAAAGTAAAAGCCGATTTTATGCCGCATTCTTTTATGATGCATTATATTTACCTAGGACAAGGATTAAAACGAAATATACAATATAATCTATGGATCTATTTTGCTTTTGCCATTTTTCTTGTACCTAAATTTGTTTATTCCCAATTTTGAAAAAAAAAATTTCCCTTGATTTTTAACGTGATGGAAAGAAGAAAATCTTGTTATATGGGGGGGGGGGGACAAATTATTTTAACCCTGGGTGGGGCCCCCTTTGACTCCTGGCATGCACTGATTTCAGTCCCAGTCCGCCACTGTATGTATGTATGTACGTACACACATAGGTATTTTTGTAAACAGTTTCATTTTGTGTGATACATTAAGTATTATACATACATATGCATATAGGTATGTATCTACATACATAAATACATATATTTAATGATTCGAATTGCCCGGCGTTGCTCGAATGAGTAAAAGTTGAAACCCAAAGCTAAAAATATACTTAGTAGTTAACTGTCTTGGTTAAAGTACCAAGATGTTTTTTTTTATGGTGAAATAGCAACAGTAGATTTCCATATAAAAAGTATTGAGATGATGTGGTAGCGGAATGAAAAGGATTTCACCTTCGAAAATTTTAGCTATTATATGTGTGTATATCTGACATTGACCGAATTGAGGTAGCCCAACTTGAGAATCTTATAGAGCCAGTTCAAAGTCGAGGTCTGTTATTGTGCAACGATGATGCATCAGGGCGTCCCGGAAGTGCTTGCTCGGGGATCCCGGAACTTCCACGACGTTATTCATCGTGGAAGAAAACCGCATATGATTCATACTTCGGTCTATCCCGAACAAAAATATGTATGTATATATTTCTCGAGTTCCGTAGTATTTTTACTTAATTTTTATTGTTTTATCTCAACTTATTCGTTTTCGCGAAGTGTAGTTAGTGGAAACGAACTCTGGAGGTCGAAAACTAGTCTGTTGACGTTCGAGGGCAATACATAAGAATGGTTCGGTTACCTTTTGCGGTTTATTTTTAATTACAGGTACATAAGCAGGTGCCTATACATAGTGTAATTTTTTCAATTGCTACAGCGTGTATTCGATATTTTTTCTGTTACTGCCTTAAAAAAAGTAACGAAAACATATTATTTTATAAATTGTTTCCCGGTGTTCCTCTTAATTGTCGTGAGTTATGATTATCTTTGTGAGTTCTAACACAAATTCAAAATTTTGCTCTTATTTTATTTTATTTTTTACATATGTATATATACCAGGAAGGCCTAACAGGTAAACTCCAATGCGCCTTACTAGCCAGTCACAAATATCGATATACAATTTTTAGAATAATTAATAACAAATAATAATAACAAAGCATCATAGAGACATTTATTGATAATCATCAAATTTTGAGATGCTGAAATTTCCGAGACATTTGTGAATAAATTTGCAGTATTTTTATACGAATCAGCAAAATTTGACAAGCTGAAAACTCGAAAATTGCGAGAAATAGGTAAAGGTTGCCAATTTGTTAGAACCGTTTTAATGAAATTTAGATAAATTGGTAAACTCTGATGGGAAACGATCGGCCTGGAGTCACAAACCAAGGTCTGGCCAGCAGCAATCAGTGGAACTCAAACGCGTGACCACTATGTTCGAAAGCATATATGCTGGATAATTATGCACTTTTACTGAAAATTATCCAAACAAATGATATCATAACGACATCAAGACTCGACTGATTTGGTTGGTTAATTACGTATATGTACATACATATTTTAAGGATATAATATCTCCCATTTGCGACAACTGAAACACAGCTTAAAATTTGTAGACAATTTTGGCAGTGCTTTGATTTGATAGATTTTGAGATTCGAAAATATGATCATGTAGTGGATATTGGACATTTTCAGATAACAACATAAATTGCACAACACAGACCCCTAGTATTCACTAATTGGGTCTACACTCTACAGTAATGACAATGATACCTATATTTAAATATGAAATATGATATTTTTTGTATTGGCTATTGACCTTTCAATTTCAATGTACATATAGTAGTGTTCAATGTACATAAAGTGATTATTTGCGGTTAAATAATATTTTGACGTTTTGTTGTAAAAAAAAGTGAATGTTTCATATCAATAAACAATGACGATTGTGTTAGTAGCAATAATGAACAACAAAGAATATGTACATAGGTATATAAATACATATTATATATGTATATGTAAGAATGTAGTAACATTCGATGAATCCTGTTCTTGTACATACATGTATAATAAATACATTATCCGATACAGAATTTTATTAATAATAATTTAATCTCTAGTGAAATCAGCAGCTACAATGTTTAACAATTACCAGTTAGAAATGTAAACATTCAAATTATGATCGATATTACATAGCATATATGTATGTATGCGTTATTGTATAACTTATTCGTATGCTAAAGTAAAATTCAACATGATAACGAAACAGTTTAGGTTTTTTGAATATGACCTCTATGATTGTAAATGTTTTGTTTTTTTGTGATTCAACGCGTAAAAAATCTAATTGAAATGCCAAGGATACTAAATTAAAACGAAACATGCTCATAAAACATCATTCCATCGTCGTACTAAAAACTAATGCATTCAATAATAGGTACATCGTACATTGTATGTACCTACTACCTACATATGTATATGCTTAAAAAAATTATCGTATAAGTTAAAAAAAATACAATTAAATTTTTAACGTGACCTTCTGCAAATATAACAAACTGAATAAAAGCTTTTAAAAAATGAATATATCTATAAGAACAATATAACCAATTTTTAGTACTACATAATTCACTGTCAAATACTGCTGATTCCTTTTTAGATGTTTAATTTTTAATAAAACCATTTAATAAAAATATTTCAGCGAAAACTGTGTAGTTTTTTTACTTCCAATATTCCAACACATGTATGTAAATCATTATTTTGATTTGAAAAGAATGCAGGTACTCAATAATTACAAATCCGTTTCGTTTCTGTTCGATGAATTGATAAAATATGCGTATTTGATATGATAAATTATTCTGAAATTAATCGAATTTAGTTGCAAATAAAAATGATTTTAATCAAAATGCAATACATAACCTCAAATATCATCAGTAACGGTTAGGTTAGGTTAGGCTAGGATTTACTTTTGCTCTTATATCATCGATTTTTTTGTCAGAATTAATTCTACGCGCATGCACAACATCCTTCTCCTTGATTTTTTACAAGTCCAACATTCAAATTTGTACAATGCCCGCTCCAACATTTTCAATTGTTATTCTTTGAGTTGTACGCTTGGTGAATATTCTGCGGACCGTGAAAAACAAACGATGAAGATACCATCAATTACTTATTATTCATTTTGTATGTATTATTTGGATGACTAATAAAATTATATTCACTTTGAAGTAAACCTATTCAGAAATTATTGTTTCTTTTATTTCATACAACATCAAATTACATATATTCATCCACTGCAAAATACTAAGCTGAAAAAAATCTGACGGCGAACTTCTTGAGAATCTAAGAGATTATTTGTCATTTTGATTCTCTGGGCTATTTCCCTTAACCCTTTGAATGCTGACCAACGCCAATCGAGGTTTTGCCAACAAGTTCATGGGCCTGCAAAACGCCCATAGGCATTGTATATTGAGCACTTATAAAGCAAACAAGAATACTACCCGCCAAGCTTTTAGAGTGAGCATTGAAAAAAAATACATTGAACATGGATCGTATAATTTTTCAACGTTTATAAAGATTCGTTTACACTGCAATTTCTGAATTTGTAACCATAGCAGAATAAAATCCCTAACTGCTGAGTATTTTACGTTGTGGCTTGGAATTTAGATTGTGAGCATTATATTTTAACAACAATGAAGAAGATGGACTAGTTTTGGAAAAATACATTCATTAATAGATTTGTTTTGTTCATTTTATATTGTTGCAAGATATATAAGAGAGTCTAAACACACCTTTACAAATCTCGAAATCCTCGGCGGTAGATATTTAGGGTTTGTTTTGATAAGCTACAATTTTTATACCTGCTATGTATTGGATATCTAAATAATTCTAGTTGGAAATGTTGGCGAAATTTTCAGCGTGGCGGGCTTTCAACAGAAAAAGAAAAGGGTTAACTTACATATAAATACATACAAAATTAGCAATCCCTGCTCACCTTTATGTTTTGCATCCCCATAAAATTACAGTATGAATTTTTTGATCTGTTTATAATGATTCAAGAATTATTCGTAAGGTATTGTAACTTTTCGAAAATTACACAAAGTTAATTCATTTAAATACTTACAATAATGTTCTACCAATGTACATACATATGTATACCTTAATAGAAAATTTATATTAAGTGCTCTCTTCATATAATTAAAAATGTATTTTGATGCAGAGGTGACAGATTACTTGGCTATAAAATCTAAGATATTCAATTGGAAAATTTGAATTTTATAATATACATAGATCCAAATCTTGTTAGCATTTATAAAATAATTAATATGTAAATAATAAACTTTTGATTTTAATTAGGTATTTTTCCATTTGAATATTATCCACGGTTAAATGAAAAAAAAAAACGTTTATCAGTAATATTTTATTTGAAATAATATGTAATTGAGTATACAAAAATATACTAATAATAATCATTATCATATACATACATACATACATACACGTATGCATGTATGTACATATATGCATATAATAAATTCACTTTTTACACATACCAATCAGTCCAAAATTCGAACGCCACTTAACAAGCTACCGGAAAGCGAAAAGCGAAACTTTGATAGAGTCAGAGCGAGTGTAAAGTTCAGAGCGAATGATTACATTGTGTATAATCTATTTGGCACATCCAGTATTCTAAGAAACAGGTTCCAATTTCCACAAACAAGTATGAAAAACACCGAAAGACAAGCAGAAGAGAAACCCAGTCAGCGTGTCCGACAAATTCAAATCGAAACGACTGGAATATAAACTACAAGACTATGTATAAATAAAAATAATAAAAAAACTACACATATGTATGCATGTATTTTTATAAATATATACATATACAAATATTATAATATGTGAGGGAGATAATATTTGTATATGTATATATTTATAAAAATACATGATAGATATGTGTACGTTATTTTATTCACTTTCTTACTTTCTACATAGTACTTGTAGTCTATATTCAGTCGTTTCGATTTGAATATGTCGGACACGATGACTGGGTTTCTCTTCTGCTTGTACTTTCGGCTGTATTTATACTTGTTTGTCGGAATTGGAACCTGTTTCTTAGAATACTGGATGTGCCAAATAGATTATACACAATGTAATCATTCGCTATGAACTATAACATTCGCTCTGACTCTATACAAGCTTACGCTTTTTCGCTTTCGGTTAGCTTGTTAAGTGAGCGTTCGAATTCTTGGCTGATTGGTATGCTGTACAAGTGAGATTTATTATTATAAACATGTAAGATGCATTGTTTGCCATAGTAAACAAAACATTATATTGTGCGCAAAACGTATTAATAAATGTATGAGATTCATTTTTAAGTTAGAATTATTTCGTCACAGATTGACCGTGTGACTCAAAATATATATATCAAAATACATAATTCCCTGTTAAGAACTCTGCAGCCTGTTTCTTGAACCAGTGAAACAGTGAGGGGCAGTTTGGTGAGCGTCGTTATTGGTTTGCAGGTGTTTTACGCTCAAAATCCTTTCATTCTAGGAAGAGAAAGTCAGATCCCGGCTGTATTGAGAATGATCCAATACATGCCAACGACTTTTTTCGAGCAGAAAATCAATTGACGGTATTGATGATGGACATGGTGAATGAAATGCTATTGAAAATCAACACATGAAGCGCGTTTCCAACTAGGTTTAATTGCAAAACATCAACTTGCATTGTTAAATATGTACATTTATGTAAATGATTCTAACTTAAAAAATACCCTCTTATGTATACGTACATATCTTATTCGACATTTTCAATCTATAATGGTACAATATTAATATTTAATAAATGCTTTAAATTTATTGGAATGTAATATATAATATAATATAATAAGTATATTAAAAAAAGTTGTCAACCACAATTAAATTGTAGGAACCGTACGAGTTACATAGATAGACTTCTGCTTATTATAATATTAGTGATTATACATAATAAAATATAATATTAAGTATAGAGATAGGATGCAAAAACTCTTAGTAGAAGACTGAAAAAAAAGAGATTCAAAAAATTATTCAATTAATAATACGTAACTACTAAAATATAATATGTATATAGCGTTGCTGCCCGTCTTAATATCAATGCAACATAAATAAATATCTTTTTGGAATGTAAAAAATTTGTATCAATTCGACATAGGAAACAATGAAATTGCTTTTTTTATTGCAATTATTATTCAGCTATTTGGATAGGAATGTTATTATCAGTTAAGATTATTTGCGGAGAGTCGTCTTGATCGTCGATGACTTCCCTATTTTCGACTTCGACATCTTGTCCGTTGTGAGAGTTCTCCTCGACAGATATTACGTTTCCGGGTCTCGCAGTCACCAGTCCTTGTTCTTCAAATTGATCGGCGTCGATAACCTGCTTATTTCCAGACAGTTCTTCGTTTAACTTGACACCAAACGTTTCGTCTATTTCGGATAGCCTCTTGACCAGATTGTTCCGATCTTCGCCAGTCCAATTCATAAACCAATCATTGAATAATTTAACCTGACGAGAAAGAACTCCATCAACTATTATCGAACTCAATAACAATACAATACAAAATTATGAAACAATCACTTACTCTACATTGGAAAAGATTCATAGGTTTATCTTGACAGTTGACGGAATTCAAAGCGTCGACAAGACCATTGACGTATGCACCATTGGAGGACATTTTTTCAGCTAAAATCGGAATAAAGTCTTGCCTTTGGAAGTCACTCCACTCTTCAAACCACTGCACCATATATTGAAATTGTGCACTATTCGTCAACATCGGAGCAGCCATATTTCTAAATGTTTTCTTGTATAAATATCTGAAAAACCAAAAATAAAATGATAATAAACAATACTTAAAGAAATATGACCGATTTAGATGAGAATGTGAGTAAAATATTTACACCACTTAGCACGTTGGCGTAAACTTTCAAGCTAATGCATTTTAAATGTGTCTTTAGAAAAGCAAGGTTAACAACTATTTCACAGAACGTGTATATCTCTATTTGGACAGTACATACTACCAGATAACAAAGTTTACTTTACTACAAAGAAAGGATATTATAATTCAAAATAAGAGCCAAATTTATGAAAATAGTTAATTGCAATAACATAATGTTTTAATAGCATGTGAAAATATTTAAAAACAATTAATTTGTTTTAGGCTACAAAAATACAAATCTGACTTAATCTAGTATGAATATTCCGTCTCCGATAAAAAATTTTTTCAAATATAAATAACGTTAGTCATTAGTTAGTACATATTGTTATAGCAAATAACCAAGTTTTTGTTGTACGATTGTTTTTCTCAACTATTGTTCAAAAGATTTTAGTATGTACCAAAGTAGACTAAAACAACTTAATATTAACCTCTATTAAATGTTAACTTTTGACAAAAGACTCTTTCCGTTATATTGCAACTCGAATTGAATAAATTAATGACAGTTAATTGCAAAACACGTACACTTTAAAAATACGAAAATGCATGGAAAAATATTCAACAGTCAAAGCTGATTCAGAAAAATACATAATAAGTGCATTATTAGAGCGCGGTAAAAGATACGTCACAGTATAGTGACGTACCGTTAAGTAAATGACGTTTACGCGGTAAATGTCACATAAAGATAAAAGACATTTGCGAATCAACGAAAAGTGTGATTTGTCGGCGAGTTTGTCTCAAAAATTGACGAAAAAATAAAAGTTAAAGCGTACAGTGGAATCAAACGAAAGTCAATCACAAACCTGGCAGATGCACCGATGACAGGAGCAATTAGTGTGGCAACACGACAAAATTTATTCCACATACTGACATTTTAATATAAGCACCGTCAAATATGGCCATTTAATTTATTGCTTCAAATGTTTATGTATTAAGTTTATTTACAAAAAATACTTTACAACGCCAAAATTTACTGTGGAGCAGTATTTTGAAATATTTCGCATTTTTTTTACATCAAAATCAAATATAAACAAAACAAATGATATTATTGGTTCAAAATAATTGGGGGACAAAATAATACATCAAATATAACATTGTTATCTTTATTAAAATTACCACTATTTAAACTTACGATTCAAATATTAAATGCGGTTTGGTGATTACATCCCAAATGTGAATCACTACCAGGATAACCGCCGCTACGAAAAAACGCAATTGCAAGTCTCAGTTCTTAAAACGATGTTGTTAATTAAAATCAATTTTAAAAAATCCTGCCAAGAATTTCATTCTTATTTAAAAGCAAACCCAGTAATACTTAAGAAAATTTGTTCATCAGAAAAATATAAAACAACATAAATTTTTTATATTTATATTATTCATTCCTGTTCTTTTCTTTTCTCCATCAACATTCCTGTTCTTTTTATTAATAAATAAAAACACACATAAAATACACATACTATTATAAAAAAATTGGTAGATGTACCGTTTATGTTTGCCTAATGTGACCATTTATTTTTGTCCTCAAAACGGGACATCTACCAATTTTTACGTAATAGTATGTGTAATCAAGAAAACGCGTATTTTTTCATAGTTTTTATTTATTAATAAAAAGAACAGGAATGCTGATGGAGAAAAGAAAAGAACAGGTGAATATTTATTAAATACTTCTGTATCTCGGTTACAATTAATAAATCCCTTTTAAATAAATATATCCATTACACCTTGAATTTCTTCCCACGTAGGTAATTTGGTTAAATCCGCCCATTCAAATATTACTAATTCTTCTATAGGCGGGGTACATGTGTGTTGGCAGCGCTGTTGCATGATCAGAAGGTTGCGTAGATCACGTCGGGGGTCACCAATGTAGGCGGGGTAGGTATGTTGGCAGCGCTGTGGGCTGCTGTGAAGGCTGCGTAGTTCAAATCACGTCGGGGTCACCAATGTAGGCGGGGTACATGTGTGTTGGCAGCGCTGTTGAATGATCAGAAGGTTGCGTAGATCACGTCGGGGGTCACCAATGTAGGCGGGGTAGGTATGTTGGCAGCGCTGTGGGCTGCTGTGAAGGCTGCGTAGTTCAAATCACGTCGGGGTCACCAATGTAGGCGGGGTACATGTGTGTTGACCGTATCCCAGCCTAACGAAACACTGTTGTGCTTGTTTTATAAAGTTTTATTGTTTGCCTATGGTTGTACAAAGGTATTATATTTGGGCAAAAGTATGTCGTTCAGCGGTCTCTGGATATGGTAGAGTGTCGCTGGCTCGGCATTCGTTTATGTTCAGAAGGTCTCTGGATGCGGCAGTGTGTTGTTGGCTCGTCGTTCGGCTATGTTCAGAAGGTCTCTGGATGCGGCAGTGTGTTGCTGGCTCGTTGTTCGGCTATGTTCGGAAGGTCTCTGGATACGGCAGTGTGTTGCTGGCTCGTTCGGCTGGTTGATCTTCCAAGTCCGCGTGGTGTAGTGGTGGCAGGTCAGGAGCTGGATGTTGACTGGTCTGCTGCTGTGTGTCGACGCTTGCTGCTGTGGGTCGACTGGCGTTGTTTGGGTTGTACCTCCTTTTATAGTGTTTCTGGAATCACCTGACCCATGGTGGTGGTTGTTGATGCGTAAGCGAGGAATTTGCTTTTGTCGATGGGGTGGACTTTTCTGGAACGATTGGCGCCGTTCCGCTCGATGTAGTTTAATGGCGGCGGCGTGTTTCGACCGTTTTGGTTCCGCTCGACTGGTAGGGGCGTTCCGCTTGAGTTTAATATAATGGCTGCAGGTGTGTTTCGTCTGGTTTTGTTCCGCTCGAGTGTGAGGGGTGGAACATTGAAGGAACTGGCGATTGATTCCAAGAAGTGCACGTGTTGTTTACGTGTGGTGAGTTCTGCGAGGAATGTGGTTTGTTGTTGTGGAATATTCTCGAATGTTTCGATGACGATGACGATGACGAGATTCCTACACTTCAAAGAACAAAGTTCACTGCTCCAAATATTTTTTGCTTATCTTATAAAACTCAGTAGCTGTAGATTTTATTTGTTCTTGTGCCATATGCACCGATACACACTGTATGCAGATACACACTGTATCAAGGGTAAACGGACTACTAGTCATAAGTGAATCAGTCACAGGACAACCGGTCGCTCTAGATCGGTCACACGTGATCACCCGTCACACTAAAACTCGTCACGAGAAATCTGGTTAACCGATTTTAGGGTGTGACCAGTTTTCTCGTGACCAGTTTCAGGGTGTGACCAGTTTTAGTGTGACGGGTGATCATGTGTGACCAATATAGAGTGACCGGTTCACATTTGACTAGTAATCACCGAACCGTATCAAGCCGTAGTCGATTTTTTGAACTTTTAATTTTAAATTGTTACCGTGTGTTGCTCTCTTTTTGAAAACGGGACATTTCGACGTCCCGAAGCTGGGCTTGGGGACAACGGGACAGGCTACCTAAAAACGGGACGGTCCCATTCAAAACGGGACGTATGGTCACTTTAGGTATGCCACTCTTTTAAAATACTTTTCCCTACACTAGTAATAATATTGTACGTATAACAACACACTCGATCTTTGATTTCATGTCTCGCTCTTACATATGTAGGTGTCTCGCTCGTCACGCTGCGCTAACTATGCATTTTGAACACTTGAGCTAAAATTACAGTCATAACATGGCGGGACTTCTCAACTATTGTTAACATCGCCTGCACTTCATCATGGGGAACTGTTGCAGTGTCGAACAGTAATTATTTCTAATTCATATTACCATCCATCCATATACATATTATACTTTATACGTACATCTGTACTTTCGTATGCAATGTCACATTCAATTTGACATGTATCACATTATGTACAAAAGTTTACAATGAAATTAGATCCAATGAAGCATAACACATATACACACTCCTCAATTTTTTTTTATCAATATTATTTATACTCATGTACATGTAGTTGCTTACCAATTTTAAACTTTTCCAATGTTTTCCAGTATTTTATGTGAGTCATTTCATAAGTCGCCGGCTATAATATGTTCAGGGTGGACTAAATGTCAAAGTAGGATTTGAGGAGGCACTAACTTGCTTTGTTAATGAATCAATTTTGATGATATTGCATACAATAAATATTCAATAAAGCCTCAATCATATCCCAATATCTCAAACCAGCAACTGTACATAACATTATTTCAAATAATGGACATGTCACTTAATAATAAATACTATTTGAACTCGATTCTGCTACATGAAATGTATATACTAAGGCTCAATTATATACATAGGTAATATACAGTTGGCCCACCGACAACACTGTCCCTAATAACACATACCCAATGTATCGAGCATGTGCCGTTTCGAATACATATGTACATATGTAAACATATCAGTAATTGGAAGATTGGATCATCGATAAAATATTTATTGACTATACTAAACCCCTACTCTGACATTTGGCGCATTCTATAGTTGATATCGTATCTTTTTAAGTTTATAAAACAAGTAAACATATCGCAAAAATGCGATAATAAATTGCATCTGAGTGATTTCACCAGTTTTTTTTTGTAACCTTTTGTTAATTAACAATTTTATTTGTTTTCCGTAGGGAAGATGATCCAAATATTCTGCCATACATCGTGCACACTGGTACTGTTGCCAATCATCATCAACAACGAAATATTGAAAATCGTCGACCGCTTACGACTATTAATCAACAACCGAGGCCTGTATTTGTCCAACGTCTAAGTCGTATTGATGGCAACGATGTTAATAATAGAAAGAAAAATGTCATTTCTATACAAAAACAAAATAATTACAACCGTCAACCATTGACTGTTAATCATCAACAACCGAGAGTTGAATCAAATCAACGAAAAAATCGTACCGATGTCGAAAATCAACAAAATATTGGCGTATGTCGGGGAAATGGTGCTATTCCAAAAGGGCGATCAAATATAGCTGCCTCGAGAAGACCAAATTCTACTGATAATCAACTAAAAACAACCACTAATCAAAATATACTAAACAGACCAGCAGCTATAGTGAACCAGATTCCACCGACTGTTAATCATCAACAACCGAGAGTTGAATCAAATCAACGAAAAAATCTTCGCAGTGTCGAAAATCAACAAAATATAGGCGCACGTCGTGGAAAGGGTGCTACTCCAAAAGAGTTAACAACCACTAATCAAAATATACTCAACAGACCAGCAGTTATAATGAACCAGATTCCACTGACTTTTAAAATTCTCGAGAATTTTATAAACTTTAGAAGTAATATTCCAGCAAATTACATTAAAAGTTGCAAGCAAAAATTGTTGGAAATTAGGCAAATCAAAGACTCATTCATGAGGACAACTCAGAAACATTTTAATGTCATTAATGTACAACAAGTTTTAAATCCTTATTTAACAGCTGCATTCATGCTTCGAAAGAAGGAGTATCAAATTCGTCATTTAAATTGTGAGGTGGAAGAAAGATTATTATTCCACGGCACTAAAAAGTGCTTTGTAAATCTTATAGCGAAAAATAATTTTAATTGGAGGTTGCACGGGAAATCCAGGGGGAACATATTTGGTCAAGGTGTGTCTTTCTCGCCAATTTCCAATTATTCAAGCAATTATTGCGATGAAAATGTTACCCGAAGATATATGTTTGTTTCATCTGTTCTCATTTGTTTGGAGTGTATCGGTAACATAAATATGAATTTCCCTCCAGCTGTCGATAAGGTGAGTCGTATCTTTTATGATACAAGTGTGAATGCAAAGAAAACTGTAGTAGTTAAATATAGAGACGACGATTTTTGTCCAAATTACATCATACATTTTGAGGGATATGCTGCGAAGAAAGATTCACAACAATGAAACAAGTTTTATGCGAGGAAATCAAATCTTCTATATTGAATACACTAGTAAATTAATTTTGTATGCATACATACCTATTTATATACTACATTGTGTATCTAAAGTAACAGCTGAACATAAATAAAAAGTACATCTTCCCAAAACTATCTTGATATTCCCAAATGATATCCACTGGTAATGAATATGTTCATTTGTAATATTGAATTTTGTATGCATGTACATACCTATTTACATACATTGTGTAAGTTAAAAAATAGAAAAATATTCTTCCAACTGTCATAAATATGTAATATTATACAAAATTTTATAATTAATTGCCAAATTTAGCTGAAAACCAAAAAATATGTAATTGGACTTACGCCACTTTAATTTGTAATTAAACTTTAAAAACATATGTAAATATAAATTTATATTTTAAGTTAAATGTAATTTTATAATGCGACAAATAAAAATTGAAAATAAAACTTGTGTATAGGGCCGCCAAGAGGGGGGGGGGGGAAGCTGGGGTTAAAGTTCCAGGGCCTGGACTACTTGAGGGGCCCCGTGTTGGGACTTTCGACTGATCGATATTGATATTTTATATATGTTTACATAAAAATACATATTTTTTATTAAATACTAAATGTTTATTATTTTTCCGATCTATGCATTCTTTGTGTCCATGTAAAATCGTACCTGTTATATTATACTTTCTTATTCGATTATTTAAAAAAAGCACCATTTAACATATAGGTGTTTTTCTTATAATTCCAGGGCCCGGGATTCCTCTCGGCCGCCCCGCTTGTGTATAAATCTTTTTCTTATTGATACTTATTTTTAAGATAGTAAATAGTCTAAACCTTTTTATATTTAAACGATTAATACTAGCTATAATATATTATTTAATCTTCATGTCTCGTGGGCATAGGCAAGTAAGGCAGAGCTTAGGGGCGGCAAACCAAAGAAGGAAAAATATAATTGTAAATGTGAATTGAAATGATTTTTTTTCGTTTGTATCACATTTTTAGAAGACATAGATTTTTGAAGTTCGCTTAAGTTGCGGCACATAGTCCATGGACGTCAAACAATATTAATTTACACTGTTTGTATTTATATATGTATGTCCAACCAGTATAAACTGTGTTTACATATACCGTTTTATTTGAGGGTCATGTGCCGAGCTCAAACATGCCACCGTTCAGATCTTCGAATATTCCAATTTTATCGTCTTGCTCAAACATGTAAAGACAATCTCTTTAGGGGATCACGATTTGGCCTCACATTACAATTCAATACCATTTCTATTGTCATTGAAAGCCCATATATGATTTGTTTTGTTTTTGGTGCATAATTTAAGCTGCGACTTAAGATATAAATATGTATAAACGTGATAAACCAATACTTAATACCTACATTTGTATTAGAGTAATTCTGTTGGAATTTTATCATATTTTTACTCGATAGTGATATTTGCGATTGCAGGACTCTCCCTCGTTTCTTTAGTATCTTCCAATCTTTGACGTGAGTTGTACTTCATTCACTTGTACAGGTGATTGTTAAGAGTAGTTATTTCATTTAGAGTATTTAACGTTTAACATTTACTGACGCATTTTCAATTTCACACACATATTTAAGTTAATGAACGTTCTTCATGTTATGTCGAATTTTGTTTACTTGACTTTTATTTATCTTCAGTTTTCGTTTTTATAAGAAATTATCTCTTTCATAGTGAGCAAGTGGTTGTGATCAAATTGAAAATGGTGGTATATGTTTGGAAACTAAAACAATCTACTGTAATTAAAAAATAATTAAAAAAATTGGCATTTCATAAAAGTTTTATATTGTTGTTTCTGGCTTTCGTTAATTTTTATTTTATTATTTATTTTTAGAAATACTATCAAACCAAAAGGATTTTTATTTAAACATACATATGTGTATGTCTAATTCGGATTAAATCCATTTCTAGTAAAGAATTAAGAGTTGAATCCAAATAAACAACAAAATTTTGACAATCGTTCAAGATTGTCAGTCAACAGAAGATAGACATCTATAATATATTATAGAAAAAATATGGTTTTTAAAGGCTTTTATTATAAATGGATAGTTAATTACATGTCGTAGAAAAAAGTCTGCCGACAAGAAGCGAGGAAGAGTAATGGAAAATCAAAATAGAGCACATTTGTTAAACAGACCACTGATAACAGGTCAGATTCCACTAACTTCTAAAATTCTCGAGAATTTTAGAAGATTTAAAGGTAATGTTCCAGATAATTACATTAAAAAATGCAAAGAAAAGTTGTGGGATTTTAGGAAAATCAAAAAATTATTCATGAACACAACTCAAAAGCATTTTAAAGTGATAAATATAAAAAAGGTCGTAAATCCTTACTTACAAGCTGCATTTATGCTTCGAAAAGAAGAGTATCTAATACGTCATTTTGGTTGTAATGTGCAAGAAAGATTGCTATTTCATGGCACCAAAGAATGTTTCGCGGAACTCATAGTTAAAAATAATTTCAATTCAAAGTGGGGTGGATTGTCCAAGAGGAAAAATCGCGGAAACGGCATATGTTTCTCAAGGATTTCCAATATTTCCAGCCATCACTGCGATAATAATGTAACTCAAAGATGCATGTTTGTTTCATCCGTTCTGATATGTTGGAATTGTTATGGTGATAAGAAAATGGCTTTTCATCCAGCTGTTGACGCAACGAAACAAATCTTTCATGATACCAAAGTGAATCCAAAGAAAAACCTTTTTTTCAAATACAGAGATGATGAATTTTGTCCAAAGTATATTATATATTTCAAAGGATATGCTATAAATAAGGAAAAAAAATTGAGGTACACAACAAAAGTTATAATAAATGAAAATGTAAAAAAAAGGAGTGTTAAACATGACATTGATATTAATTATGTAGATGATATTGATTATAAATGTGATATTTATGACATGCATTATAACCACAAAAGATATAAAAATTATATTTATAACCGTAAAAATTATAATGTCGATAATTATGATCATAAAACGTTTAGAGATCGTAAACAGAAACATCTTAAAAAATATGATTTTTACAATCAAAACTGTGAAGCTATGACGATAATTAGAATTATTATGATCACAATTAAAAAGCTGTTTATGCATATTACATAAAACAACTATGATTTAATAATCATTATTATGATAAAAAATATATAAGCTATTTCCGATTTATGCACACATATATGTACACATATACGTATAAAATACATAATACATACATATGTACATATGTATGTATGTATAATACAATGGCATATAAATCCCACTTTCATGCCATTTTAGAATAATATATATACACTAGTATAAATATTTTAAATTTATAATACATATGTATTTTAAATAAAAATAGGATTTGTTATTTTTATATTATTATATATGAATAAATGTACACAATTATCAATTTGTTTTTTTTTTATATTACATAATCCATAGTTAATTTCATTGCCCCTCATTAACTGTATGTAATGAAATTTTGAAAGTTGGTTTCAAAGCGGATTTTATAGAAACATGTTGTGTTGTCAACTGTAATGGTCAAAAAAAGATAACATTTAACAAAAAATTGTTCTTTATACTAACCTCTTATACGTTTCACATGGTTTTCGTGTAAGTGGTCATTTTTTATTAACAATTTTATTTATAATTGTGCCGGTTATTATTAAAGTGGAAGAAGTCATTTAATGTATCCAAAATACAATTATTTTACAAGGTAATCGTAAACTTCCACCATTACAGGAAAGATTATATTTATAAGGCTTATGTAATCATAATGTACAGTGTTTAAATTTTTTTACATAAAACTCTAATGTATTTTTATGTAGTATCGAAAAAATTTTAAGACAAGTTTACACAAAAGCCCAATTTTCACCTTATCTAATTTCATCCAAATAAAACTATTAAAATTTGATAGTTGATTAGTCCATAAATTCAATTATTTCTTCGATTTTTATAGCAATTCATACAATTAAAATTGAATTTATCTATTTCACCTTGCAATAAATTTCCTTTATATTCAGTTCAGATTTTATTTTGATGATTCTTCATATCTATGACTTAATATATTCGCTAATGTATATAAATTAGTATTAGTATTTGATGAATTACTACATATAATTGGATCAGAACATATAAGACACGAAATGGAGGAAGTTCATCTGTAACACTGAGATATTTCTTGTTTACATAAGAATATTTATTATTATGAATTGTTCATTAAATCATCATAAATATCAATATCAAGAACATTAATATATATATATATATATATATATATATATATATATATATATATATATATATATATATATATATATATATATATATATATATATATATATATATATATATATATATATATATATATATATATATATATATATATATATATATATATATATATATGAACATAAAAATGAGAAGAATATTTATATACAATCAAATCTTTTGTCACGTAAATTTAATCATCACTAAAACTTTCTCATACATATGTATATTTGATAAACCAAAAAGACCATCGCTACTTTGATTTGAAGATGATAATCTAATAAAAGTATATATTAGAGTTTTAGGAGATAAAAGCTCATTTGAAAAATTTTAGTATTAGTTTTTGGCACCAACAAGTTGTCGTGGTTATTGGGGTTATATATAGAAATGTTATAATTAATGATTTATTTTATAATTAATTTATATATTTATATTTTATATTATTTTATAATTAATTTATATATTTATATTTTATATTATTTTATAATTAATTTATATATTTATATTTTATATTATTTTATAATTAATTTGTATATTTATATTTTATATTATTTTATAATTAATTTATAAAAATATATTTATTTTATAATTAATTATTTATTTATTTTTGAAATGTTATAATTATTGCTAGAGGTCGGACCGGAAGCGTGCCGTTCATTGTTAATTGTTCGCTGTGCTTTGTCCAAGGACATATAATTTTTTTTTTAATTATATCTCCTAACAAAATAAATTTAATGATATTCAATGAATTCTTCGATACGTCGCCTATGATTAATTATGATAATGTTTATTAATTAAATAAAAAATATTTCTATTTATGATTGTAAATCATTAATTTATGCATGTCCGCCATTACTGATTTTTACTTTATCTATGTACGTAGTAACAATAGATGAAGTTTTGTGATCATGCGAAAATTCCAACTCGAGATTTTGACTGATTCGAACTCAGAATCGATTACTGATCACGTTTTCGTGATCTAGAAAAAATGTGTGTGTGTGTGTCTGTGTATTTTGGGGATTTTTTATATACCGTTAGTAAGTTTCAGTTCAATAGAACTGAAACTTAGTATCGGTTACTGAAATTCTTATCGATACGACGTAATTTTTTTTCAAATTTTGAAGTAGACCGGAAATGGTACCTCCCCTTATAAGTGTCCTTTTTTTTTAAAGTTTTTGAATTCAATTATCTCCCAAACCCCTAATTAAATCGGACTAAATTTTTTTTTACATGTAATAGAAATAATAATCTTTTTAACTTTATATTTTTAAAATATTTTTATCTAGTATATATATTCATATCTAGAAGTTTAAGCGTAATACCAAGTTATGTATAAAATTTGGTAAGCATCCCTCAACCGGAAGTGGTAGTTTACTCTTGTTCGATTTTTCTTCCACTATTTTTTTCGACCCCTTATACATGTGTGATCTTCACGAAATAAATCAAGTATAATTATTCTATCAATGTGATGATAATAAAAAAAAAGTCACAAAATTTAATAAACCGGAAGTGGGATTATTATCTCTTAGAAAGGTCAAAAATGTTGTCGCCTGGATTCTGTCCACCCCCCTGAACATATTAAGCTGAAAATTTATTTTTGTATTCTTTATGTACTAACTTAGAATTGCTAACGTTTTGGTCAATTCGTAAACCGGAAGTAGTATTTTTTTTTAAAACAATATTTCATTATTTTATTTTAACCTTTTAAATTGATTTAATTTTCTTGATATTTAATGAGTATAATATAGTGATTTGATAACCTGATAGTGATTTTAAGTAATAAAAAAAATTTGAACAAAATCTGACAACCGGAAGTAGAACTTTTGTCTTGTGCAAGTTTCCATACATTTGCGCTCAATTTGTATCGAAAATGCTGTCATAGTTATATGTAACCTTCTTATATTCCTCAAATACATAGATTAAGTCATGGGTTGGTCACACCCGAATTTTTTTTCGCGTACCACCGCTGATATACAGGTAGGTAAAAGAAAATATTTTTTAACAACTCAAGTTCATACTTAAAAATTTTATATGTTATACATAATTATTACTATCAGAAACTTTGTTTTAACACTAGTGGTTTTACCCGGCTTTTTTACCAATTTATTTGAATAGTTTTGTTTTATTAAACTTAACGTCACGGATTCTACGAACCAACGATAGTTACATACATACAAAGTGTCTTTCGAAATTATATATTATGTAGATTATACTGGAATCCGGCGGCCCCCCCGGGCCTTCGCCCCCGACGCCCCAAGGGCGAGGGCCGGTCCCTCGTCTGCATGTCGTCATGGAAACTTTGACTTGTTTACAAAGTTCCCAACAAATGTTACATACATACAAAATCTCTTTCGAAATTATATATTAGATTTTAATGAGGCACAACACTATGCTTGTTTTAGTATGTTTTAGAAAACAATTATAATACATGTATGCGGTCTGTATATTATTTTATAGACGCATTTAAAATGAAATTATCATTTGAAACTTGTTATTAAATTTGATTTTATATGTAAAAATCAATATTTTCACTTTTATCAATCCAATCACTTATTAAGCGGTTTATAATACAAATGCCGAGCGAAGCCGGGTAAAACCACTAGTTTTATTATACATAAAACAAATCGTAAATACTTCTGTAATCATTATAAAATATTTAAAAGTCGGCTAAATCAAAAAAGAGAACATTTTGAGCATATTTTACAAGAGAGAGAGAGAGAGAGAGAAAGTAAAATAAAATGAGACATATTCTGTCGAAAAGGGGGCTGTTGGAAACCCTACGATATGGCCGATTGAATAGTGAAGAGTGAGCTAAAATGAGTGTGGCGGTTTAGGGATTTTCCCGTCGAAGGCTTCCCAACCGTTACTTTTGGGTGATTGACGCGAGTCGCACTTTGCAATGGGGAATTTTTGCAGTTTATTCAAAGAAGAGTAAGTATTCACATTCGCATTGATATTAATATAGTATACAATCCCACAACGAGTCCAGCTTTTACGCGTAAGACGATTTAAATGGTTGTGTATCACATTACAACGAGCTTGGACTGAAATTGTCCGTGTCAATGTTCAAGGCTTTTTGAATGTCATATTTTATTTTTATAAATTGTTAACAGTTTAAGCATAGATACATTCATGCATTGCAAAGATATTTTATATTTAAAATAGATTCAATTTCAATTGCTAGCGTTTACTTTTGAAATCGTTATTATTAACGTTATAAAAATAAATTCCATGTACTATTCGACGAAGAATTCGCGTGAACGGTTTTATTAAGTTTTTAAGCTATGCCTAATTTATAATATTATTGGGTTACAGCAGTGAAGATGACCAAGATACTTATAGAGGATACGCTGATACTGTTTCCAATCAACGTCGACGGCATACACCCAATCAACGAAAAAGTCGTAGCAATGAATATCGTCAAAACGTTGGCGTATATTATGAAAATGGTGCTAGAACAAGTCGGAATCCATTGACTTTAAAAATTCTCAAAGTCGTGAAATTTAGGGACATTCCAACAGCTAATTATATGAAAAATTGCTCGAATGCGTTGGAAATTAACAAAATCAAAGAATTATTCATGAACACAGCTCAGAAGCATTTCAGAGTTATCAATGTACAACAGGTATTAAATCCTTATTTAACAGCAGCATTTATGCTTCGAAAGAAAGAGTATCAAATGCGTCATGGTAATTGTGACGTGGAAGAAAGATTATTATTCCACGGCATTAAAAAGTATCAGGTGAATGCCATAGCAAAAAATAATTGTAATTGGAGGCTTGGCAAGATTGTGTGTTTCTCAACCACATCAGAACACTCTAGCAATTATTGTGATGAAAATGTAACTCAAAGATGCATGCTTGTTTCATCTGTTCTTATACACTTGGAGTGTGATGGTAATAAATATATGGATTTTCCTCCGCTTGTTGCTACAAAGGAAAATATTCACTATGACACAAGTGTGAGTCAAAATAACAATGTTAAAGTTAAATTTAGAGATGATGAATTTTGTCCAAAGTATATTGTACATTTTGAAGGGTAGCTATTAGTGCATTGTCCATATCTAATATTTTATTATTTGTTTATTGATTAAAATTACCAAGGATTATGATGATCAAATATTTTTACTGTTGTCGAGTATGTATGCGTACATTGTGATATCTTATTTTTATCACTCAAATTGTTAATTTAAAATGAGATAAAATAACTATGTATATCGGGACTGTCCCGTCAGTATTTTCCAAAGATTTCGGTGATCCGCATTGAGAACTGTTACAACTTACTGGAATAATTATTTAATTTAGTATTTTTATTAATTAGTACTTCTAATCCCGGATTGTTTTTTCGGAGTCAAGATCACGGTTCTGGAAATTTTTAATCTCGGTATCCGGTTGCCAGCACCGAAAATCTGAATATACAAAACAAAACAAGAAATAACACTTCAAATCAGGACTGTGGAGTCAATTGATTTTTTACGACTCCGACTCTGAATCCACAGCCCTGATTTGAAGTGTTATTTGCTGATTTGGTTTTGTACATTCAGATATTCGGTGCTGGCAACCGGACGGTGTCGGAGTTTTAAAAATCGCCCGACTCCGACTCCTTTTTATTATTTTCTTTATTACGGTATGTGTCAACTAGAGTCTGCAATTTTATTGAAATAAATCCACTAAATCCATAAATTGAAATTTAATATTTTTTTTATTATAAAAATCACGAATTTAAATTACATTATAAATAAAATCGTTGAATTGCGCGTATTTTGAGTATTTTGAGTGTTGTGGCCAAAACCGATTGTTTTCTCAGTCAAACTTTTATTTTATTCTCATTTTTTTTTATTAAATTGATTTGTTTATGTATGAAATTCGGTAATTGGATTATTAGTCACATTGCGATCGACCAAAAGACAATTTTTGCCATTGTAATCGCGAATATTTGGCACTGGAGTTCTCGTTAGTATGATATGCCAGATGTCCTGTTATAGAAATTGTAGTGACTTTTGGGCCAGCGCTTTGTGACCTATAATCACCGAACCATGTCAATTTTTAGTGTTTTTTTTTTTATTCTTTTATATTTTGAATATTATATTCGCTATTAATAATCATTACTCAAATTATTATTTGGCTGTGGCGCTAGGTATTTGTCTAGTCCGCTGCCCCCAGCCACAGCCGTAGCCAGGGTTTTTAAAAGTGGGGTAGGGTTGAAACACCTCCCAAGCGTTTTATATTAAAAAAAATTGTCAAACTTTTTAAAAGCTTTTTTCCTTTTGGAATTTGAAAAAGGCGTTGAATTAAAATAAAAAAAAATTATTTAATTTCGTTTTTTTCTTAATATGTAATTCAACATGTACCTTTTATAAAATACAGCAGACAGCAGAAAGAAAACTGAGGTTTATATGAACAATGAAATTTAACGAATATACATACAACCAGAGAAATGTTTTATTATTATAACATTTCTTTGCATACAACTTTCTTTATTATTGCATACTCATTTTAGACCGACAAGTACCAGAATAATCTAATGGTAATTGTATTATTACGCACTTTGCGATCGCCCAAAAGACAGTTTTTGCCATGAAAATCGCGCATACGGAATATTTGGCACTCGAATTCTCGCTATTATGATGGACTTTTCGGCTACCAGATGTTCCGTTATAGGGATTGTAATGACTTGAGCGAGCGCTTTGTGGGCTCATTCGATAGTCATCGAACCCAATCTAATATATAAATTCGAAAGAGACTTGTTTGTTTGTTTGTGTGGTTCGTAAAATCTGTGACGTTCAATTTAATACAAAAACAATTAATACTCAAATCCATTTAAATAAAACAAAACAATTCAAATAAATTAAATCAAATAAATTTAATCAAATCAGATTAGCCATGTTTAAGCGGTTTATATTACAAATTCCGGGCGAAGCCGGGTAAAACCACATGTAATGTAATAAAAGAAACTAATAAAACACATATGTACGTATCTACATATATCAATACCTGTATGTATGTTATTTATCTTTTGTTTTTGTAATTGTCTTCAGCTCCACCACATTGGGCGATAACGCTCAGGGTGAGTGCTCTTTTCATTTAATGCATTTTAAAAATTCATTTTTTATCAACGGCACAAATGTGTGCTCCAATGTTTCTAGTTTTATAATATTTCGTATATAATAATTGTGTAATGCATGCGTGTGTACGAAATACTCGCTGTTAACACCATACAAGCCGGGTAAAGCAACTAGTTGTTTACAAATTATCTTCACAAGAAATCTTATATCTATTTTAAATGTTACTGATCTATTTTGATAATTTTCTATTGTGCAATTTTATTTTATTTTTTAATCATAATATGTTATTTTAATGAAGTGTACAGCATAATAGGAAACGAATTACATATATGTATGTATGTAATATTTAAACTAAAGACTCTTTTAAGTTATGGATGAGCTAAAATCACTGTTGTAAGTCGCAGTTCTTATTAAATGGTTTAGTTATTTTTTATCAAAATTCTAAATCTTTCAATTCCGGAATATTGACAGTTTTAAGAAATCGGGTTGGGGATGAAATAATATTAATTTCTAATACATATTTTAATATATAATTTTAAGCAATGCTAATTATCAAAGTAAATTTTAAGAAATCCTGCCAAGAATTTCATTCTTATTTGAAATCAATTT
This sequence comes from Arctopsyche grandis, assembly GCF_051622035.1. Lineage (NCBI taxonomy): Eukaryota > Metazoa > Arthropoda > Insecta > Trichoptera > Hydropsychidae > Arctopsyche > Arctopsyche grandis. The sequence goes on from NC_135367.1 coordinate 29,284,369, forward strand.
TGTACATATAGTATCGACGAATTAGGGAATACAATATTTTTTTGAATGATTGCAATACATTCCGTTTTTTTTTCTACATCACATGGTGCCGATGATATAATTTTTTTTTATATATTTAAAAAGTTTCTTACTTGACTTTAAATTTAAATTTATAATCTTATAATTTATTAATCTTAAATGCTAATTCTTATAATCTTCTTATTTAATATGTACTGTATGTAAAAATAGCCGATAATTTGTCGATACTGTATATACAAATAGCCAATAATTCGTCGATACTGTATGTACAAATAGTCACATCCTTTTAGTATAATTTTATTCATAATGTTGTTTCATGCTTTCAGTTATTTACATCATTGATTATTTTCAGAAGTGAAGATCACCAAAATATAATAGACGTACATACTCAATATGTTTACTAGAAAGAAATCCGAAATTGTGGCACAACCGGTTGAGATTTTTGATTTTAGAGACAACAATGCTGATAGTAGACGAGCTGTTTCCAATCAACAAAAGGGTTTTGGCAATCACCAAACGTTCACTATTCGTAATCGAGGATCAAGAGTTGAATTTGACCAACAGCAAAACCGTAGCAATGCCAATATCCAACGAAATATTATCACCTATCGGGGAGATGTCACCATTCCAAATGGACAATCAAATAGAGCTACACGTAGACGCCATAGGGAAAATTTCACAGAAAATAATCGACATAAAGCAACGATTGATCAAAGTATAGCACACACATTGCAACTAAATAGATCAAAAGTGAATGTAGGTCAAATTCCATTGACTTTTAAAATTCTCGAGAATTTTATAAACTTTAGAAGTAATATTCCAACTAATTACATTAAAAGTTCCAACAATCAGAAATTGTTGGAAATTAAGCAAATGAAAGAATTATTCATGAATACAACTCAGAAGCATTTTAAAGTTATTAATGTACAACAGGTTTTAAATCCTTTTTTAACAGCTGCATTTATGCTCCGAAAGAAGGAGTATAAAATTCGTCATTTAAATTGTGACGTGGAAGAAAGATTATTATTCCACGGCACTAAAAAGTGCTATGTGAATCTTATAGCGAAAACTAATTTTAATTGGAGGTTGCACGGGAAATCCAAGGGGAACAAATTTGGTCAAGGTGTGTCTTTCTCGCCAATTTCCAATTATTCAAGCAATTATTGTGATGAAAATGTTTCCCAAAGATATATGTTTGTTTCATCTGTTCTCATATGTTTGGAGTGTAACGGCAACATAAATATGAATTTCCCTCCAGCTGTCGATACGATGGGGCGTATCTTTTATGATACAAGTGTAAATGCAAAGAAAACTGTAGTAGTTAAATATAGAGACGACGATTTTTGTCCAAAGTACATCATACATTTTGAAGGACATGCTATAAAAAAAAATTCAATCATAAAAATAAACAAAAATAAAAATTATGGGTATGCTAATTATGACGATAGTAATAATTTTGAAGAGAATACCTATGACGATGAATATGAAAGTGAAAATGTATATGCAGAAGAATACGAAGAGGAGAGCTATGAAGATAAAGAGGATGCGTATGAAGACGAAGAGGAGAGCTGTGAAGATGAAGAGGAGAGCTGTGAAGATGAAGAAGATGATTATGAAGAAGAAGAGGATAGTTATGAAGATGAAGGAGAGAGCTTTGAAGATGAAAAAGAGAGCTGTGAAGATGAAGAAGAGAGCTGTGAAGATGGAGAGGAGAGCTGTGAAGATGAAGAGGAGAGCTGTGAAGATGATTATGAAGACGAAGAGGATAGCTATGAAGATGAATATGGAAAAGAGAAGACTTATGAAGATGAAGGAGAGAGCTGTGAAGATGAAGAGGAGAGCTGTGAGGATGAAGAGGAGAGGTGTGAGGATGAAGAGAAGAGCTGTGAAGATGAAGAGGAGAGCTGTGAGGATGAAGAAGAGGAGAGTTATTATTATTATTATTAGAGTCCGGGCTTTAGTTATGAAGATGAAGAAGACAGCTCAAATGCAATGAAAATTACGAGGACATATTTATAACCATGTTCAAACATATAATCGGGGCTTTTTTCCCATTTAACGCGGTGGAACGGCGTTCCGGAACCTTTCTGTCTCTGCATTTTCAAACAAATATTCCTTGTATATAATACAGTTTGAATATAATCTTTTCTAATAAAAAACTTAACAAGTGAGTTCCGGCACATTTTTTTTTTCAAAAAAAAAAAGCCCTGCATATAATTATAATAATAATAACGTGGTAATGATAGTTGAATATGAAACATTTTCAAATTCAACAAAAAAATAGTGAAATGTTTGGATACCAACCATTTCATCGTGTGAATGGCTGACTACCCGATTACAATATAAGAAAAAGAAGATAGTAATAATTGTGGTTAATTATGTTAAATATTAATATATGAGCCGTTATATTTACATTTACACTTTTGTTATTTATTTTTTTTTCCTCTCTGAATGATGTATTATTTTCCTTTTGTTACTTTTTTTTTATTATTTTATTTTACCATGTTTTCTGCTTTTGCTTTTTTCCTTTATTTACAGTTTACTTGTGGCGCATTCGGTTCTTCCTGTAATGCCACAATGGTCCAAAACTATTAAATAAATAAATAAATATTTGAAAGTGGTGGAAGTCCAATTTTCAGTTCCAAAAACACTATTTCTGTTTGACTTAATTCAAAAATTGTTAACACTTCTTTTAATTCGATATGTTCAGAAACACGGAAAAGCAGAACAAACGTATTTTTTTATTTTTATTTAATGTTATGCGAGATATTTCTCGAAATGAAGAAAATTGTACTTGTGCCACTTTCAATTATAACGGCTCATATAATATGTACCTATGGTACACAATATTATTTTTTTTGCCTGTGGCTCCTTTTTTTCCTTTAATTATACAAATAATAATTAAATTCAAAAAAAAAAAACTTTATATATTCTAATATTTTTTTTTATTAAAACCATTATTAAAACCATTTATCGCTAATAAGCTTTATGTCAGAAAGCTGTTCATATTCTTCACTAATACCTAGCCAAAAATTAATAAACTTATTTATTTCGAATTCAGTTTTAAAATGCTATAATTTGAAAGTTCAATCAAGTTCTCCTTTTCCTTGGTAGCTGTCAGAAAATGTTCATTGTCAAAGCGGTTTGAAATCCAATTGTTTGCTTCTTAAGGTTTGGGGAAGCACTGCGTAAAAGACGATTTCATCCGTATTAAATGTTCAATTATTTTTCCACTTATATCCTGAGACATACTTTTCTTGTTTTCAGATAAGAAACTATGTCAAGTTTCAAATACTTCAGTTTGATCATTTTCGATACATACATAGATTCCGAAATCTAATTTTCTAATTATACTTTCAATTTTACCTGCAACATTAAAGATCACTATCGAGTTGTTCTCAAGTGTCAAATTCAAGTTATTTACTTATTGGAGCGCTAACGCGGTAAATTTAAAATGCACTCCAAGATTCATGCCGGATCTGTGGAAAACGTATTGATTGCCAGATTTTCGATCATCAACTGTACATATTGACGTCGACGATGACTAATTAAGATAATGTTAATTAATTATATAAAAAATATTTCTATTTTTATAATTGTAAATCATTCATTCCTGCATGTCCGCCATTACTGATTTTTTTTCGCGTACCACCAACCATCAAATGCTCAACTCCCAGCCTGTGATGCAACCATCACAGGCTGGGAACCGCTGATCTAGGACATTGTGGTGCATTAGGTTCTTCCTGTAATGCCACAATAGTCCAAAACTTTTAAATAAATAAATGTGTGTGTGCGATGGAATAGTAGAAGAACGATTCGTCAAATAATATTATATATTAAAATAATATATGCAAGTACTTTAATAGGATTGTACTTTTTGTAGATAAGATGCCTTATAAGGCTGTCACATAATTGCAGTTGTGACTCTCTAATTTGGGAGGTTCTTGCTGACCCACAAACGGGTTATGTCACAAAGACCAGAGGCGGTGTTTCACAATTGGCCAGGTTAATGTCCTGCCGAGTGCAGAATGCACTCATTGCATATGCAAGACGCATGCACACAACATCCTGAAACGATGCAAATGCATCGAACGAAAACAGTGACTCAGACGCGCGTTTCAAAGCTTGTTGAACCCACCAATGCAATACAATTCATTCAGTGTTGGCTTTTTGCTACAATTATGTACATACATATGTATAAATACAGTGATTTAACACTGCTGTGAAATAATGTGGCCAGCAGTATGGCTCGGTGGTTGCGTTTATTTTCAGCACCGAGAGGTTACCGGATTCGATCCCGTGCTAATATTTCATGCTGCTGGTCAGACGTGGATATTTGTGACTCCAAGTCGATCGTTTCCTATTAGAGTTTGCCAATTTATCATTGTTGAAACGGTTCCTCCAAACCTTCCTACACACTATGTCACCAATATCTGAAATTGATTTATGTACAATATGTAAAAATTTATGTACAAGTTTAAATCCATAGATGTTTCTATGGATCGATTCATTAATTAATTAATAGTTAAATTCGTGCTCTTCAACATCTTTAAATTCGCCGATTTATGTAATAAAAAATGTTGCAATGTTTGCTACTGGCTAGGAAGGCGCATTGGGGTTTACCTGTTAGGACTTTCTGGTATATATCTACATATGTAAAAATAAATGTAATGTTGTATGCACATCTAATATATAATTTCGAAAGAGACTTTGTATGTATTGTTGGTTCGTAAATCCGTGACGTCATCAAACAAATAAATCTAATATATAATTTCGAAAGATGCGCCGGGGGCAAAGCCTCGGGGGATGTTGGCGCTGGGGGGGGGGGGGGGCACCGGATTCTGGTATGCATATAATTTCGAAAGACACTTATTATATACATATGTTTGTTTGTTTGTGACAGTCAATTTAATAAAAAAAACAAATGAATATTCAAATAAATGTATATAAAATAAAGCTATTCAAATAAATTTAATAAAATGTTTACTATAAGATTAGTCATGTTTAAGCGGTTTATATTACAAATACCGAGCGAAGCCGGGTAATACAGCTAGTCTAATATATGTATACACTACACATTTTTTCAAAAATTTTTCGAATGAAAAAGGTAAGATAATTTTTTTTTATTATTCGCTTGTGTGTGTGGGGGGGGGGGTACTTAAACTTGTGTTTTAGCCCCTACTCCCCAAAAAATCTCGGCTACGGCACTGAGGATCAGTATTATTTTCAAAATCACCACCGAACGTGTATTCATTGACTATAGGCGAAAAATGTTCGCCAAAATTTTCATACAATCTTTATACAATTTTTATAGCAATGTTTTATCTCGAAATAAAATAATACTAAATTTGGCTTCAATTGTTGAATAATAATATTTATGAATTTCAACCTAAGTACGGTTGGGTTTATTATTTTATGACTTGAATATTTCCAGATATGCTTGAACAGATGCATTCGTACACTGAGACGATTTAGCGTAACAATATTTTATCTCGTAATAAAATATAATTACGTTATCCTGCGTTATTGTTATTATTAATATATGTATTATTATGTTATTATTAATATATGTAAGCCGGGTAAAACCACTAATGTACAATATTATTAATGTACATATTTAAGTGTGCTGGAGATATGTATATGTACCTTAGCTTTGTATTATTATTATAATAGAGTGCTATTTCAGTTAAATGTTGAAGGTCTTCGTACTTCAAACGAGTATTCCCCTTTAGTTGGAACTTCTCAGAATCACGAATAGATTATTGATTATCGATTGTATTCACAATAAGAGAACTTGCAATGATTTGCATATGTAGGGATTTAACGAAAGGTTTTCCTCAATACGCCGACATTTTAGCTGACTTGTTCACATATTTTTATGAAAATAATTTATTTAATCAACAATAAACTCACATAATTTATTTCAAGAGCATTTAATTCAAATTTCAAGTAAAGTTGTGAAATTTAGTAAAAATTACGTGTTTATACTAACCTCTTCTTATTAGTGTTTCTCAAATAAGTTTAATATATACATATGTACATAAATATTTTTCTCCCACCAAAGAGTTGATCTCTGCGATTGGAGTGTTTCTTCAAAACTCTTTCGTTCGTTGGATCGTTCAAGGTATTTTGGCAGTTTTACCAGTTTTTTGTAGAGCTTCAAGAACAGCAGACAAGATTTTCCAAGAACTCGTACAAAAGAAATTGGCAAATTGCTCCGTCGACATGAAATTGTATTGAACGCCAACTTTCGAGACATAATCATGTTTGAATAAAACCTTGGCGATGGAATTCCTGGAGCAGAGTTTAAATTCTTTATACCAGTGGTTCTTACGTAAAATTTTACTGTGGCCGCATAATTGACATTGTCAGTTTTATGGAAACGTCTGGTGGCCGCATCAAATTTCGCTTTTGTTGTAAAAAAAAAAATAATATACATATGTAGGTAAGATCATTAAATAAAAGACATTTGAAAATTTTAGTACATATCTATTTGTTTAAAATAATGCAAATGGAACTTCCTCAATACTCTTTTCTTCCAATGCGACCTGCACGGCTGCTTCTAAGTTTACATTTATCAAGATATTTATTTTTTATGAAGTGCATTACACTGAATGATCTTTCGCAGTATACAGTTGTAGGATACATCGACAATATTAATAAAGCAATTGTTGCCAATTCTTTGAACTGACTTGATTCTTGGTCAGCGTATAATACATTGACCAAAACTTTTCAACAGTGATATTATTAAAATGGTCTTGGTCATCACTCATTAACAATAACGCATATTTAACACTAGCCCAGTTAATTTAGTTGAATACTGAAAATTATGTTAATCGCGTTTGTAGTCCTATGAAATTTTCATATATCATCTGAAAGGGGGGAGTTTTAAAAACTTTTTATCACGTTCCAGGTTGTAGAGATTGAAGATACTCTATTGTTTGAAGCTTTAATTTTAATTTAGAAGCTGTGTCCGTAATTTTATCTATGAAATCGCTAAAAGAAGGTAAAATAGAAAAATTGACATTTTCATCTTTTCACTGTGTTTTTTAATATGTCTATGATGGATAAAGTTTCTATTATTGTTAGGTTTTTTGTAGTTGTTTATTTATCGAACTAATACGCCGTGAAAAATGCTTTAGGAATAAAATTGACCTTTTATATAATCAATTATATAATCCACAAAGTCGTTGAACACTACTATCGAAGCTTAGCCATCTAATGTGGTTCAAAGTGATTTGAGCAATATATTATGTTTTTCATTGTTGATTTCACATATACATATGTAGACTTAAACAAGTTGGACAACTTACTAATGTTAATTCACTTCTTGATGCACAGTAATTCACTTCTTTGTTAAACAAATTTAAAACCTCCTAAAGTAAATCCTCTTTAATATTATAAATATTAATTGCATTCGGATGGTCTTTTAATGAAGTCTGGCACATTCGTACTTTTGACTTTTTATTTGAACTGGACGACTACTTAGAGAGATTTGAAAGCTGAAAAGTACTACAAATGAAAAATAAAATACCTGAATATAGAATTCAATATTCATTTTAAACAGAAAATTGACAGATTTTGAGACATCGACCGAACAACACCAAGATATAGAAAAATCGCGCGATTTAAAAAACACATATTATGTATCTCCGAATCTCGAGCCGATCAACATTTTTTATTACCAGATTCGTGTTCATTGGGCATACATCTATGTATGTCCAGTATGCCCACATAAGAAAAGTCATATCTCGTCTCTGAACCATGTCAATTTTCTGTTCAAAATGAATATTGGAATCTATAGTCGGGTATTTTATCTTTAATTTGTAGTACTTTTCAGCTTTCAAATCTTTCAAAGTAGTCGTCCAGTTCAAATCAAAAGTTAAAAGTACGTATTTTCACGTGTGATTTTTTCCCACTGTTAATACTGTTTTATATCGAGTATTTTCTATTGAAACTTGTTTATTGGGATAGTGCTCTGGCCACACTGATTTTTTTTGTTTAAAAAGGTTAATTGGAAGTTTGCTGAATTTTAAATTGGTAAAATTACGAGCTAAAAACTAATATTAGTATTTACTCGTATTTACACGAATCTGAATTGAATTAATAGGGATAATATATTAAATTGTCTTTATATGAGAATTAAATAAAATTCCACTCAGAAAAATCATATTTCGACTATTATTTCGACTATTTTATCGAGGTAAGCCAGTTATCAATTGTTTATTACTTGAAATTAACATCTTTAAATTGCATGTAAAAATTCTTCAAAATTGCGTATTATTTGAAATTAAAGTCTAATAAAAATAAATGCTAAATTAGATACTAAAAATAAATGTCTCTAGTCATGACTCATGACTCGTAATAAAAGCACCAAAATATGGAAGATGGGTGAGCTTAGTTAAAATATTCTAGGACAATATACATATATTGAAATATTTTGAATGACGAATTTGGTTTATGTATAGTATGACATTGAAAAATATGATGATGATGATGATTGTCGCGAGTTAGTAAATTTTGACCGTTACGTTTAAAATTTCACGATTTGAATTTTATTTATTTAAACTTACAGCTAAAACAAAAATAATAAAATAAATAGTTAAACATAAGCCAATTAAAAGTTTCTTCAAATAGCATAAAAATGAAAAATGGAACTTGCTATGAAGGCCAATAAAAAAGAAAAAAAAATAACAATACAAAAAGAAAATAATGACAAATTTGTAAATAATAGTAGAAATTAAGCAAAAAGGATTAAGTTAAAAAAAAACAAAACAAAAAAGAAAGAACGGGTTAAAAAAAAAACATCTTGCAAATAAGTTCCTAATAGTAATTGAACTTATCATGAAATAGGTCAATATTCTCATCTAAGCCATTGTAAAAATTGCACACTCTGACGATATAAGAATTTCGACGATAATTAGTGGAGGCAATGGAAGCACGCAAAAGGGGCCATTTGCGTAGGGACCGATTTGGTACATATTTAATAAAACTTACTTAGGATAGCAGAGCAGTCGATGTCACCTCGTAGTATCCGTGAAAGTAATTTACATACATATATCAGCTACGTTGCGTCGATAATACAAGGGAAGGATATGAAGCCTACGACATCGGGATTCGTAATTCATTTCTTTTATATTAATAATATTGTATTATAAAAGAATAATTGTATTATATTACCTAAACATATTTTATTTTTATTTTTATTGTTACAAATCAATATACACTCGTCATTACAGATTTGCTCCAATGCGACGGGTGCACGTTAACGAAATACAGAATACATAAACAATCAGAAATACAGTAATACATATACAATCAGAATATATAGCATATAACAATTAATCAGAAATAATAATCATAGAGACATCTATGGATTATTTTTAGATTTTTTTTTGTGTACAATTTTTATACATATAATAAATACGAAACTATAGAGATGTCTATAGAGATATCTATAGATTTGAGATTGCTGTGCATAATTATTACAAATTATACACAGGCAGATTTTGTGACAACAGGAATAGATCTAATACCAATTTTCAGGAACCGTTTCAGCAATGATCAGATAAAATTGGCAAACTCTGATAGAGAAACGATCGATTTGGAGTCACAAAACCCCCAAATCTAACCAGCAGATGGCGAGGACTCGAACCTTTGACCTCAGTGGTGCTAAATATATACGCTACCACTAAGCCAAACTTCTGGCTATATGTATGTTTGTACATACATACATATATGTATATGCAGATGGAATCCGTTACTGGAACATTACACAACGGTACTTTTCAGTGTAATGATATGGAATTTTCCTTTAACGTTCAACGAACGATATTCTCAAAAGCTTGAAAAGGAGAAGTAAAACTTTAAAGAACACTCAAAAGAGCTCAAGAATAAAAGGAAGAAATAAGAATAAGAAGAAGAACGCACAACATGCACGTCAGAAAAAAAGCATACGTATAGGGAATATTATACATAATATGTACATATGTATATGTACATAAGTATTATAATATAATTTCACTTAGTTATAGATAGTATACACTTGGTACATGGAACTTAAATTTGCACTAACTTTTGGATAATTTGCTAATATTTTGGATAATTAGATCTGGACAATTTCCACTAAACAGTTTGCATTGAGATTTGGAACATTAGCACAAATATCTGGACAATTTCCACTAAATAATTTAATTTCAGTTCAGTGAAATCATATCCAATTACATTTTCACTGGCCCTTATCAGTGAAATTATAATTTTTGACACTGCTGTCCATTCCCACTCTCCTCATGGTCCACGCATCGTAATATCCACCCAAACACATCGTGATATATTAGCAGCCAATACTTATTTATTTAAGGGTTAGGTTAGGTTGGGTTAAGTTAGGGTTGGCCCTATTAATTTAAGATTAGGTTGTTAGGGTCAGTATTTATTACCCATTTGAAGTTTGATTTGGCGGGCGGGCGAACACCGAATCTTAAATGAAATTAATTACGTCCCTATAATGTATAGGTATATTTGTACGTATGCGTATGCACGTCAGTCGTCATCGTTAAAGTCAAATTAGCGGATTGTAACGTCTTTTTGACGTAATACACATTTACATGTTATATGTACATATGTATGTATGTACGTATAATAATTAGCTTTAGGGAAGTACAAAAGTAATTTAATTAAATAACAATTTTACATGGCGATATTTGCATTTCAGGTTTTCCCCACGAATTAAGCTTACTATAAAATTTAATTACATGTCTTATTATAAATGGTTCGGTGACTATTTCGCACACGTCACTAAAATATCGATCAGGGCATATCTGACACTCGAAATTCCATTCACCGAGAGTCACGCACGCGAACTATCACACCAACGAGAATTCGTGTGCGAGATCGCCATGTGCAAAATTTACCACCACATGCACACATATACATACATACATATATATGTATATGCATAATACTTGCATCTAAATATGTACATACATATGCATGTACTTTTAACTGGTTCATTTTCAGTCGCAACCAATAACCATGTATTTATTGGCGCTTACATATTAAAAAGACATGACTTTAACGCCTTAAAGAGAGATCGTTATGTATTTGATCGATAAATTTCTATCACAAGGTTTCACATTTATCTGATGTAGACGTATATTTTCGGAAGGTTTTATCTTATTGATTGAACATGGCATTGTTTGAAAACACAAATCGTTAAAGATAAAATGCGGAATTTGAATCAAGCATATGTACGAAACACCTGAAAATTCGGCTTTGTCTTTAGCCGTTATTTGGAGATAAGAGCGTTAATTCGTTAATGTGGACATTTTTTTAACGCACGTATTGTTACAGAATTTCGATAAGTCGACGATAAACACCTTATCAAACTTCAATAAATAGGCTTTGAGTAGTCTGAGACTTCAGTCGAAAGCCTTCAGTTTCATATCAACTGCCTGAAAATCCACATCGGAAAATACGTAAGAAACTCTTCATATACTATTAGTTTTGAATAAAAATTGGATTGGCAACAAAAGCTCAAAAATATTTGCAAAGGCTTATACTTTGTAAATTCTTATAAATTTCGCTACGAAATGTAGAAGTATTAAAGTTTAAAGTATTACCTACGCTCAAAATATAATATCAACTTGAAAAATTCGGATGTGAACAACCCGTGACTTTATCTATGTATTTAAAGAATAACTAACTCTAGGCAAAAGTTCTGCTTCCGGTCGTCCGATTTTGTTCATATTTTTTTTATTACCATAAATATTACAAGCAAAAAATATCAAGAACATTGAAATAATTTAGTAGGTCAAAATAAAGTAATTGAATATTGTTTTAATAAAAATTGCTACTTCCGGCTAATGAATTCTAAATATTTTCAACTTTAAGCTAGTAAATAAAAAATCCAAATAAAGATTTTCAGCTTGATTGGTTCAGTAGTGTGGAAAAAATCATGTGGTCTTTTTTAACAAAACTTACTCATTTTTGTATGTTATAAAGCGGGTATTCAATTTTCTAAATTTAACTATTTTATCAAAAATATATTAAACTTTCATCAGACCAAGACTTGAATACGCTTTTAACATATGGAATCCTCACTTTAAAAAGGATATTACATGTATTGAAAGGGTTCAAAGGAGAATTACAAAGATTCCTTCTGAACTCAAATCACTTTCTTATAATGAAAGATTGAAAAGAATGAATCTCACTACATTGGAGACGAGAAGAACTAGAGGTGACTTAATCGAAGTCTATAAAATTCTTAATAATCACTATTAACTGTCATATGTCGAATCTTATTTCATTCAACATTAACACTCACCTCGGAGGTCACTCGCTTTGACTCCAAAAAGATAAATCTAATAAATTGATCAGAGATTAATTCTTTTCTAACAGAGTGGTTTCAGTTTGGAATAGTCTTCCCAACGATTTAGTAACCTCTAATCTAATCTATAATTTGGAAAGAGACTTTGTATGTATGTATCCTTCGTCATCGTCGTCCGTAGATCGGTGACGTCATCGAACACGTGATTCGATTTTTTTTTTCGATCCATAGGCGCCGATTTGTTTTTTTCGATTCAATGGATTCACCCCCGCGGGGGCGCAAGGCGAGTAGTTTCATGGGGCCCCGAAGGGGCCGCAGCCTTACGGGGCCCCCAAAGGGGGCGCAGCCCCAAGGGGCCCCAAAGGGGGCGCAGCTTTATGGGGCGCAGCCTTATCGGGCGCAGCCTTATGGGGCGCAGTCTTAGGGGGCGCAGCTTTATGGGGCGCAGCCTTATGGGGCGCAGCCTTATGGGGCGCAGCCTTATGGGGCGCAGTCTTATGGGGCGCAGTCTTATGGAGCTCAGCCGCATGGGGTACCGAAGGGGGCGCAGCCCCATGGGGCCCCAAAGGGGGCGCAGCTTTATGGGGCGCAGCCTTATCGGGCGCAGCCTTATGGGGCGCAGTCTTATGGGGCGCGGCCTTATGGGGCGCTGCCTTATGGGGCGCAGCCTTATGGGGCGCCGCCTTATGGAGCTCAGCCGCATGGGGCCCCGAAGGGGGCGCAGGGGGGCGCAGCCCCATGGGGCCCCGAAGGTGGCGCAGGGGTGCGCAGCCTCTTGGGGCGAAGCCCCATGGGGCGCAGCCTTTTGAGGCGAAGCCCTAAACGGCAACTGATCATGGGGGCGAAGCCCTAGACGGCATATAATCATGGGGGCGCGGAGGGTGAAGCCCTAAAAGGCATTAACTAAGGGGGGCGAAGCCCTAGACGGCATTCAATCATGGGGGCGCGGAGGGGCGAAGCCCTAATAGGCATTAACTAAGGGGGGCGAAGCCCTAGACGGCAATTAATCGTGGGGACGCGGAGGGGCGAAGCCCTAATAGGCATTAACTAAGGGGGGGCGAAGCCCTAGACGGCATTAAATCATGGGGGTGCGGAGGGGCGAAGCCCTAAAAGGCAACTGATCATGGGGGCGAAGCCCTAGACGGCATTGAATCTTTGGGGCGCGGAGGGGCGAAGCCATAAAAGGCATTAACTAAGGGGGGCGAAGCCCTAGATGGCATTCAATCATGGGGGCGCGGAGGGGCGAAGCTCTAAAAGGCATTAACTAAGGGGGGCGAAGCCCTAGACGGCATTCAATCATGGGTGCGCGGAGAGGCGAAGCCCTAATAGGCATTAACTAAGGGGGGCGAAGCCCTTGACGGCATTAAATCATGGGGGTGCGGAGGGGCGAAGCCCTAAAAGGCAACTGATCATGGGGGCGAAGCTTTAAACGGCAATTGCTCATGGGGGTGTGGAGGGGCGAAGCCCTAGAAGGCAAAGGCTCAGAGGGGCGCCGAGGGCGAAGCCCTAGAAGGCAAAAAAATTTTTATTTTTTATTTATTTCTATTTTTTTTTTGATTTTTTTTAAATTTTTTTTATTTTTATTAAATGTTTACTATTAGCTTAGTCATGTTTAAGTGGTTTATATTATAAATACTGAGCGAAGCCGGGTAATACAGCTAGTAATATTAATATTTTTAAGAATAAACTTGATACTTTTTTTAAAACCAAAGGATTTTTTTTAATCCTTTTTCCCATAATCATATTTCTGTATTTTTATCTTTTTTGTTTATATATTTTATATTTTTTTTCTTGTCTTATTTTATTTTAATATTGTTTTTTTAATGTATTTTAATTTTTCTAATTTTTTTATTGCATATATGTATAATTTGTGAAATATGTTTGTTCAAACCCATTGGGCCTATCGGCTTTGCCGCCTCCAACAAGTATATTAAATAAATAAATATGTAAAAAAGTTTCTATCCGGTCTGGTGAGTGGTTTAGGAGATAATTAAATCCAAAAACTTAAAGAAAAGAAAACACTTACCACTTCCGGTCCGGACACATAAAATACTTTTTTTTTCAATTTGATATATTTTTTATCAATAAAAAAATATTTATTTATTTACACAACAATACATAATATATCTATTAACTTGAAAAAATGTAATTATAAAAGTGAAATTATTTAAAGTAGCTTCTTACGAATACTAAAATATTTAAATGAGAATCCGAAAATCTAATTCTTGATTTGGTACAAAAATTACCAGAAATGGAAAACACTCTTTCAGTTTTGGTCGAAGTTGGTTTTATTATTAAAAGGGACGAAAACAATTTTTTTATGTTATCGGTTTTTTCTCCTGTCAGCATGTATATTTTAATTTCTTTTTTAGAGTCGAGGCTATTTTTATTTACGTTGTTTTGTATATTTTGTCTTTGCAGTCGTGAAAATGTTGTATGTTTTCAAGATTTTTTTAAATCCAATTCCCGGGATTCGAGATAAAAATTCCCGGGACACGGGACAACAAAAATTCCGTGAATTCCCGGGAATGTCTGTCCCGGGTCGACCCGGGTCAGAAACCCTACTACGTACATACATATGTATGTATGTAGGCAAAGTAAAAAAAAAATACCGGAGATTGATTGCACAATTATTTTGAAATTGCACACATCGAAAATTCTGCACAACGAAAAACCTCAAATGCGCCCATTTTTTTTCAATATCAATAAATGTAGTGAGTAATCATCATACATTGAGACAAATATTTGATTTCGATTTTGATTTTTAAATGCTTTTTATTATTACGAAATTATGTTCACAATACATCTTATATCTATTTTAATAGCTACTGATCTACTGATCATTTTCTATTTTACAATTTTAATTTAATTTGGTTAGTAATCACAGTATTATATTATTCTAATGTTAATCTAAAGCATAATAGGAAAAAGAGCTCAAAAACCTATTTACAATCGAGACAAATATTAATGTTGGTCAATAGTTCTGAATAAAATCTAAACAGTCATGTACGGAAACATCATAATTATTACTGCATACAGCGAAATTTTCTATGTGTACATTGTAGTGTTCCAATTTTCCTGTGTGATTTCACATGTACATATGTACATACATACATACATGCGAATGTACCTCCGAAATGTTGACTTTGTCGAATTTAAGTTTTTACCGACCATTTTATCATTTGCAGTAAGTAGTTCTCTGATGCGAGGTGGAGAAAATTGAGTGATTTCTCGAGAGTAAACTTTTCTGGGAAAAACCATTGTACTTGGAAGTAAATTGACTGAATAATGTTATTTTTTGTTTCGATGCTCGTATTTAAGAATAAATTATAAACCTTTTTGGTCAATTTGAGGGTTAAAAAGCGTAGTTTAACATGGTAGGTAGGTGGGTGGGTGGGGAGGGGAGTTTGGAGAGAGGCGAAATCCCCACGACTCTCGCAATATCATTATTTGTTGGAAATGGTATGGTATGGTATGGTATGGTATGGTATGTAGTCGCAGTCACAGTCGCAGTCAGTAGCGGACAGGTGTGCTGCTCGGTTGGACGTTTTCTTACATCGTTCACATTTCACATTCAAAGTTCACATTTCATATCACGCCGGGGTTTCACTTAAAAAAGCTGTTTATCGTCAATGAAAATGTAGTTGACTATCTGAAAAGTCAACCCGATTCAAGTGTCGCCAGTGAAATAATTGATTTTCACAGTGAAATTAGCAACGCAACATTTGCAGTGATTTTCATATTCTTACTTGTAAACACAGTGAGTTCATCATTTAAATACAAATCATTCATATGTATAATATAATATATTCAATTATTCAAACATTTAAACAAGAAAATAAAATAAACAAAGGAATTTATACAATATTATAATAATAATCTTCCGCATACTAAACATTTTCATGTGATATGTGACAGCAGTGCAACAAATCTTTTTTTTTTTAATTTTGAGGTATGCAATAAGTTTGTCATTTCACAATATCAACTTATAATTTGAATAATTTGAAAATAAAATCAGGAATAACACAATTACACATATGTTTATATACATATGTACTATGTACGTAGATATACATAATAGCTTTGACTTTCCCAAAAAAGTTTATAAAATCGTATTTTTCCAACTCAGTTGTGATAATGCTATAAGCAATATGTTCAATCAATAAATTTACACGAACGAAAAACTATACAAAAAATAATTCGTAACAATATATTCAACTCGTCAAAGCATTAAAATGGCCATTAAATACTAATAATTCTTGACATGTGAAGTGTAAAGTGAATTTAAAAATGCGAAGTTATTTATTCAGAGCACGTTTTGTGCCTATTAATGGCAAAAGCACGTTCAACGAATGCAGTGATATATGGTATTTGCGAATCTATTTGAATTGTTCAGTTCGTATCGTTAAACGTCAGTCGATTTCCCATTTTTCGATTTTGAAATGAAAAAATTGTAGGAAGAAAAATGATACATGGGACGATATAGTGAAGATACAAATCTGTATTATGTGTCTGCTGTATTATGATCACTATCAGCATGATTATATCTTTACATTTTCATTGTCATGATTTTTTTTTATTTGAATATCTTTAAAAATCGCATAGTCGTGACATATGTATCTACCTATTTATTATTTATTATAATTAAAATTGAACGAAACGAATAACTATTTTTTATCGAAATTTATGTCAATAAACGAATGATTTTCCAAAAACTCGTCCCATCAAGTCAATAAACGAATGATTTTCCAAAAACTCGTCCCATCAAGTCAATTAACGTATTCTAGACAGGGTTCGAAATGGACATTTTTACGAATGGGAGCACTTGATAATTTTCAAAACATGGTTTTATTTTTTTTAATGAATTATAATACATATATATATATATATATATATATATATATATATATATATATATATATATATATATATATATATTCATATCAGAGCCTAGACATTTTGTAATCTAAGGCAAACGGAAAAATTTGCGCCCCCATGTCATTTCATTTATTTTCTTTTTCGATGAGTATTTCTTAAGAAAAAATAAGATACTACACATATAATACTCAAGGGAGGGCTTAATATTAATTAAATTGGGGGTGTTATATGACTTGTACTTTAAAAACATTACATAATATATAAAATAAAATAATAGCCTTATTCAATATGTTCAATCAAAAAAGGAATTTTTTTTCGGATGTTTTAGAAAGCCTGATTGTAGCTACTGTTCGAAGAAGAGTATCTCGAAAAGTCTTTATATTATGTATTCATAATATATTGATATTTTTGCTTGTTATGATTCAGGGTTTCTCAAATTAATCATTGCTGATTTTCTCATCAGAGGGACTTATATGACTGAACAATTTTTTAAATTTTGGTTTCTTAGTAATGTAGTTCAAATAAGAAAGCCGACAATTTAATAGAAAATAATCGAATTCGCTGATAGGCTTGTTGTAAGTTCATAGAAATACTGATTGTCGGTCTCAAAACTGAGACTTTTCCGTTATTTTTAAGTAAAATTGGTGCACCCAGCTTTTTAAATACATAATAATAGTTTAAAAAGGTTCTCGGCTAGAAATATGTATGTACATAGATGTCTTTGTTAGAATTGAAATGTATAGCATTTAATTTAAAATTATCATAAGTCAATAATATTTTTAATGCTATTATCAATTATATAATAATAAATAATACTTATTTCATATTATTACCGATGCGTTTGTAAAAGTTTTCATTTATTCAGTACAATAATGATAACAATTATAATTTGAATATTCATATTGTTGAATGAAAAAATAGTGATAACCGCTTACCGCTTAAAAAAAAATAAACAAATCAAAGTTCAAAAGAGAAAGGTAGCCTAATGAAAAAAATATCGTATGTTTGATATGTAGACGTGATTAAGACACCTTTTTGTTTTGTAAGATACATACATATGTGTGTATGTATGTATTCTCGTATGTACATTTAATATTTTCAAGAGAATTTTCCTGTGGATTGTTTGGGTTAATAAATGTATCGATATATCATATTAAATGCTGAATTGATTTATCGATTGTTCAGTTATGGAGTCTTTCCTGCTATTTCAAATTTGGTCACGACTAATACGTTTGTAATGAATTATGTACATACATACGATGCATAAGAATTGTAATGAATACATACATATAATATGTACATAATAGATGCCTACATTGTAATTAACACAAATTAATTTTGTTTGATTACATTGAAACGATTAAGAAAATATTACATTGTATCACGAGTTTCAATTGTATATACAAATGTACATAAATATGTACATGCATATTTTGTTTTATTTTAATTATACAGATGGAAAAGCACATTTTCTATTCATGCAGCTATCAGTGTTAGACCTAAAGATCCTCAAATCATATACATATGTATGTACATATTGCCTGTATATGTATATATACATATATATGTATGCATGTACATAGATGGATTAACATTAAAAGGGCCGATAAATATCTACATACAGTTTTTACACTTCAAATTCGTCATATTACAAATTAAATTTTTCGTTTTACAAATCAAATTCGTCATTAATTTATTAATTAATACCATTATTAATTTCATACTTTTATTAAGTATGAAATTATATTATTATAATAAATAATGTATTATTTATTATATATTATTATAATAAATAATATAATTTCATAATGAAGTATTAAATTAATAATTGTATTGTAATTAAAGTATAAAGGTCCGATTAAAAAGGGAATTCTCATTTTTTATATATGTAAAGTTCATTCAATTCTTAATTTGATTTGCAACATGACGAATTTGATTTGTAAAATGACGAATTTGAAGTGTTAAAACTGTATTAAAAGTTTCGACAGCGAAAAATGAATCGATAAAATAAAGCAAATAGCACCTACTCGATAACCAGTTGCAGAAAAAACCACAATTGAATTGATGCTATTTAAGCAGTGATTGTAAATTATTTTACTGGCGTACATATGTATTTTGTTAGATACATACATACATATATAAAAAATATATAAAACTCCATTGTCTTAAATGATTTTCTATGAGTTGTCGATGATTTGACGGAAACTCGTGAATCTCAGCAACAAAAGCAACGAAACTCATGCAGTCGAAGTTGTTTCTATACAAACAAAAAAAACTACTATATGTAGGTAGATAGCGTGAAAATTGGATAGAAGGTATTTTTTGCATATCGTCGATGCAAAAACGATGCAAAAATTGCAGTACGTTGCGGTCTTGCGGAAACGTCGTCGATGTTACAAAAACGTTGTTTTTCCGTTTTCTTAATTTCCCGTTGTGTGTATGAGCAAAAAAAGGTGTGAAAATTTCCGATTTAGCAATGCGTATCGGGTCATGAATCGCGACGATCAAACCGTTAAATCATTTTAGAACAATATTATTATACAATACAGAGTTAAACGCAAAACTAACACGAAGTTAGATTAGGTATTACCTACATATGTACATATGTATATGTAATTTGTATCGGAAAACTTTGAAGGTTTCTCTCTCTATGTCTAATTGCGGCTTTCGTTTATGCATGAAAATTATTCAATGGGGTTAGTTTGAATTATATGTATTGTACTAATGGTGCTACCCGGCTTCGCTCGGTTCCACTTTTGACGATCTCTTCCCTTTTAGCACGGTATAATAAAAATAACTTGAAATGGAAATGCAGTCTAGTAGTGAGAATACCGTCTTCATTTGTTTTTTTATTAAATTTATTTGAATCGAAATAAAATTATATCATTTAACAAACGACTATGATTAATCCAGCCAATCAGAAATGACTTTGTCGACAGCCAATCGGAAACGAATCATAGACGTCGTTTCGGTTTTTATATATTATATAATATACATAGTGCAATACGATACATATGTGCAATACGATATTCATGGAATATTATAGTTTCGCCTCAATTATCGTCAATTTGAATTCGCATAAAATCGTTTGCGTTGTACCTAAATGTATTATGTACATATGTACATATATTAATCAAAATTGATATTGGAGTTAAACTGTCATTTAATTGAAGGCTGAGAATATAATATTGCAAGTATGTAAGTTAGTAAGTGAGTAGCAAATTCATGATTAATATTTTGTAATTTGTCTGTTTCGACTGTTTGAACAGAAGAAACAAATTGAATGCAATGACAACCGTAACGTTGAGGTGAAAACGTTAGAAATTTCAATTGTGTACACCTCTTGCTGAAATCTGACTGAATTTTGACGATATAATGAAACGAAATTAGCGGGCCTTGTCCTTGTAGTGAATTGACAGGGTTCAAAGAACCCATACAAAATTACTTACTTATGGAATAATATACGACGTTCATGTAAAGGTAAACCGTTCCATATTAATCTTCTTCATATTACATACATCGACTCCGAAAAACTTTTTAATGCCAAATTAATTTTGCTCCTATACAAGTATGTATGTGTACGAACATTTCCAGGAACCGTCGAATTACCGACCGTCCATTAATTTGATCTAAACGTGAGATAAAAAGATTCTCCGTCTACATACCAGTGGCGTGACGTGGAAATCGAGAGCAGGATACAAGGGTGACGTCATACCGAGTCCTCTTGTATCCTGCTCGCACACACATAAGTAAACCTGTGCAATAGAAACAGAGAGATTTTCATGGCACGCCACTAATATACATACATACTTAGGGTATTGATCAATTACTCTCATTGCAAATAGTTCGGCATGTTCATAAGTGATTTAATATTCACATATACATACATCCATTATTAAGTAATAAATATATAAATAAATGTGAAATCGGGTCGGCATTACTTAATTTTTAACGACTTCGATTCAACAATCCTTCTTTATATACATACATGTACATATGTTATAATATATAAATAGTATATGGTGCTTTTAATGTCGTTTTATTAGCAGAAGATTTTGTACAAAAATGAATCACCAAGCGTAATTAAATAAAATTGTACCAAAAAAAAATTAAAAAAAAAAAAACGAACTGAGGTCGCAATGTTATTAATATTAATTTTTTATTCATGTCATTTTTTTACGATATCGATATGTGTATCTTTTAGATTTGAGATTCTCAATACCGGCTGTGATTTTAGCTGTGATCGGTTTTGATGTCGCAGTTGCATAAACCGTCACGACAAAGGTCCAAATCACACAAGAAGGAACGGCACATGGTTTTTTACTTTATTTTTAGATACTTTTAAATATGCGAAAAAAATGTGGAATGCCTTGCACATATTCATGGCACGCCCAGCACACACCGTCCCAAAATCACCCCCTGGAGTGCTTTCGGTAAAATTTTATTCTTGCTTGAGGCTGTCCTACATATTTGAAGAAATGTAGGACAGCCTCCACTGCGGGGAGCCAAGCATACGACGTGCCGTTCTTCTCTGTGTGGTTTCGCCCTAAAACTCTTCGTTTCGACAATGATAGAAATACACATGTGACTTGACGATTATGATTGTAATTTGATAATAGCCCGCTGTTTGTTCAGCAGGCGGAGACGACGCGAATGTGGACCAGTTGATGCTGAATCCCTCCACTTGAGTAAAAACGGTAAACATGGCCACCGTCATTGACGAGATAATGCTGCGCCACGGTGACGATGACGGAGACAAGGCCGAGGTCGTTCTGGCCAAAGCAGTGGCAATGGTTGTCCTGTTCCTGGCCTCCTTGGTCTTCGGCCTGCTGCCCATGCTGCTCGCCAAGAAGTTTAACATGATCAGTGATGACGAGAGTGCGTCCGAAATCAAAAACTCCAACAAGGTAGTGGTTGCTCTGTTGTCCTTCGGCGGCGGTGTTCTTCTATGCACCACCTTCCAACATTTGCTGCCGGAAGTTGGCGCCAATATCATGGAATTGCAGGGTGAGTGTCCTCTCTATGAAATTTCATTTTTAATCTCTTAAATATAGGTATATTACAGACTACAAATAGACTATCCTTTCAACGGGTTATAATATTGATGCACATCGTCAAGTTTTTATTTGGGCACACAAAAATTTATGAATAGATGTATTTACTGAATTTACTGAAAAGACAAAGTCAGGTACAGGTTTCGTTATACAACTTATTTTTGTTTTACTCGTATAAACCGAGATTTTTCGAATTTAATGATATATGTATGTAGTTAATTTTTGTCGCTACCGTAGGTAATATTTATTTGTTTTCCAATGTTGGTTACCTAGGTAACCGACTGGTGATTTTTGATTGAAAAATATGATTTTTTTCGAACATGTGTAGACATTGAGTAAAAACAACATGATATAATATGTTCTCAGAAATATTATATGTACATACATACATACATTGTACATTTTACTTGACTCGTCCACTTGTGGAGAGTACCTACGCATGTTCTTTTAAGAACTTTGGGTAGGTGGTGGACGATGGTAGACTCAATCTAAAAGGTCAAGGTTTGCTGACAATACATATGTACATGCGAAAATGTAATTCAATACTGTGCTGTTTATTACAGTGGATTTTTTCTATACATACATATGTATGTACATACAATTCGAGCAAGTTGTATATTCATATATATATATATATATATATATATATATATATATATATATTATATATATATATATATATATATATATATATATATATATACATATATATATATATATATATATATATATATATATATATATATATATATATATATATATATATATATATATATATATATATATATATATATTCGTATGTATAATATAACAAATTTTAAATGTGAGAAAAGAGCCAAGTTGAGGAAAATGAAAAGTTCACTTGCTGCCAACTCTGCATATTTGCACTTCTCCGCAGTGCATCTTGCAATTTTGATTTTGATTTTTAAATTCTTTTTATTATTACTAAATTATGTTCACAATGCATCTTATATCTATTTAATTTTCTATTTTACAATTTTATTTTATTTTTGTTAGTAATGATAGTATTATGTATATTATTCAAATGTTCATGTACAGCATAATAAGAAAAATAGCTCAAAAACCTATTTACAATTCTTATAAATGCTCATTATACATAATATCCATATTTATGTATATGTATACACAATATTTTAATTAAATTTCTAAATATTGTAATTTTATTTTAAATTAAATTGACTCTTACAATTTTAATTTTATTATAAATAAAAAAAATTTTATAATTTCAATAATTATTTTTTTTTAATTTTTATTTTATATAAATATACGTTGAGGAATAATTCTATTTATTATTTCCAAATTTTTTTTTTTTTTCATTTTTTTGTTCATTTTTTCATTAACTTTTTTTCATTAATTTTTTGATCATTTTTTGAACATTAACTAAATATCTAAACGATAAAGTTGAAGATATAAAACAGATTGTGTTTAGGTAATCTGTGTTTATATCTGAATGGTATAGGCATTTTATTGTAATCACCGAGACTCTTTACAGTCGGTACGTGACGATTGGGCGCCCAGGACGATTGGGCGATCAGTGTTACTCGCCACTGCGACAATTGGACGACGAGACTGGCGGACACTGCGTCAATTGGGCCCTGCGTCAATTGGGCGCCCATCGCACTGGGCGATCATCGAGTGGCCGACGGCGACCGGGCGACCAGGGCGCATGGGCGACCACCGACACGGCCCGCTGGTGAAGTGGTCGCCAAGCTTACGTAAACTCTGCGTTTTGCAAGGAACGACCGCGAACGGAGCGTTATAGGAATTTCCGATGCACTGACAAATATTCTACCTACATACATATGCTTTATACCGCTTTATTTTTCGTTTCAGTTTTACCAATTTTTCGTAACAACACGAATCATACTATTAATTTTTTTCGCTATATTATATTACATTTGCTGGAATTTTATATTAAACGTACTTTTATAAATACATGTGTAGCACCTTTTCACAAAAAATAATTGTAAGATGACAAATCATATGTACCTACATATTCTCCAAAATAATATAAAAGAAAAATGATCGATTGAATCTTTCGCGCAGTGCTTTTAGTTTGTTTTCAAATGGACACACTTATTTTTCTTTTAAATGTTATATTTCAGTTTTATCAATTGGATAAATTCACACTCTATTCTCAATTTTCTCAACACTGTATTAGTTATACATAATAACAAAATATTTTCTAATAGCGATTCTCAAAGTTTTCAAGATTATATTTTTTTTCAATGATGAAATACGTTTACGAAAAAAAAGCGCATACTTAAATTCGTTCGCGGAGCTCGAATAATTTTTTTCGGCTTTTCCCATAATTAAATTATTACATCGTTTACGATTCGCAGAGGCAATTCTCGAAAAAAATAGCTTTTTAAAGTAATTTTAAACATCTCCCGTTCTATGGTTATTGTTGAAAATTACATTGAGCCACAAAAAATCACGTTTTTTAGTTACCAGAGCGGAGACTAACCAATCTTTACTAACTTTGACCCACTGAATTCGAATATGATATTGATTTTTGCTGGTTGGTGATCGTTTACGTGATATGAGCGTTTAAAAAAATGCGCGATTTTTACAGTTTTTTGGCTTTTGCGGTCTTTAACTCAAAACCTAGTATTGCTGTGCTCAAAGTGAGTATTGGAATCAATAGTCAGATGTTTTTCCTATTGATTGTGATATTGCATTGCTTTAAAATACTTATAAATAATTGTCTAGCGAATTTTAAAAGTCAAAAAAATATTTTTTTTACGGATTTTTTCTCCGTGCTATTTTGCATTTATTTGGCAATTTTTTTATTTCACCTCGTTTATAAGGATTGGTTTTCTATTTCAATATTTTTTATTTTTATCTAAACGTACTAACTCGAGCGGTAATTGCAATTTAAATGCTTTCGTTTTTGTTGCTCAGTGTTATTATAGTCACATTAAAATCTATATGATAGTTTATAGTAATTAAGGCTCATTTCGTTTATCAATAATTTAATAAGGTTTATTTTTACTAATTAATATCTTTCGCTTTTGTAAATTCGAAACATACATACATATGTATAACGAATTATGTTTACATCTATAACTGTCATCCAGCGCTCATCTGTTCATCTAATGTATAATTTCTTTAATAATATTTTATGCGTATAAAATATTACAAAGACCTTACAAGAAATTATATATTTTCAAATATTTGGACCGAATGAACGAACTCATTCAAAACGTTTTTTTTTACTATGAGTTCGTTTTGATAAAAGAGTTCTCAAAACGACTTTTGACAACTGTTTCTCGAACTACTTTTTTTCTTGATTGTTTTACATGACATGTTATACATACATATGTAAGGTTTTTCAACGGGTTTTTGCGGTATCATAAATTCATGGCCCTCAAATTTGGTTTAAAATAATGCAATGACGTAAATGATTTTATACCCTTTATCCTTTTATTAAATTCAAATTATTCTGAATTATATGATTTGATGAATATACTAAATACTGGCGATTCTAGAATTGATTTAATGTTGAGAGTTACAAATTTTACAAGTTTTTGATTTTCGTAAGATTAAAAATAAGCACCAATCACACGGTTGATCCCATATTTTTTAAGATCATCGAAAGCCGATGCAATTCGCGCTATTATATAAGTATTTATATTTTTATTTTTGAACATTTAATTTGTACGAATATTTTGTACGTAAATTTGTACGAATATCGACACAAATTAAAAATCATGCGATATTTCTTCTATTTGAATTTCATCATTGAATATCAAAGAAAAATACTACTTATAGATATATATACAAAACGTGTTATTGTCTAGCATTCAGGAGTTTTTTATAACTTTCTATTGTAGGAGATATTTCGAGTCTTAAATGGTCAGTCTATTGTTCCGAAAACCGAGCGAGAATGAATCTGACCCAGGTACCTACCCTTTTTCATCCTACATCCAAAAATTATTTTAATTTGTTTGATATTTCTTCTATTTGTATTTCATCATTGAATGGGAATGACATGAATAATATTATATCCTCTATTTTTGAAAAATCTTTAAATCTATCAAACACATTTCGTAACTTATTAGCATATTGATCATATTCATGTGAGCTTCTATCGTAGATATGGCAGCCATATTTTCGAATTTGCATATTTGAGCTGGGCTCGTAAAAACTGACTTTTTGACTGTATAAAATCATTTACGTCATTGCATTATTTTAAACCAAATTTGAGTGCCATGAATTTATGATACCGCAAAAACCCGTTGAAAAACCTTACATATGTATGTATAACATGTCATGTAAAACAATCAAGAAAAAAAGTAGTTCGAGAAACAGTTGTCAAAAGTCGTTTTGAGAACTCTTTTATCAAAACGAACTCATAGTAAAAAAAAACGTTTTGAATGAGTTCGTTCATTCGGTCCAAATATTTGAAAATATATAATTTCTTGTAAGGTCTTTGTAATATTTTATACGCATAAAATATTATTAAAGAAATTATACATTAGATGAACAGATGAGCGCTGGATGACAGTTATAGATGTAAACATAATTCGTTATACATATGTATGTATGTTTCGAATTTACAAAAGCGAAAGATATTAATTAGTAAAAATAAACCTTATTAAATTATTGATAAACGAAATGAGCCTTAATTACTATAAACTATCATATAGATTTTAATGTGACTATAATAACACTGAGCAACAAAAACGAAAGCATTTAAATTGCAATTACCGCTCGAGTTAGTACGTTTAGATAAAAATAAAAAATATTGAAATAGAAAACCAATCCTTATAAACGAGGTGAAATAAAAAAATTGCCAAATAAATGCAAAATAGCACGGAGAAAAAATCCGTAAAAAAAATATTTTTTTGACTTTTAAAATTCGCTAGACAATTATTTATAAGTATTTTAAAGCAATGCAATATCACAATCAATAGGAAAAACATCTGACTATTGATTCCAATACTCACTTTGAGCACAGCAATACTAGGTTTTGAGTTAAAGACCGCAAAAGCCAAAAAACTGTAAAAATCGCGCATTTTTTTAAACGCTCATATCACGTAAACGATCACCAACCAGCAAAAATCAATATCATATTCGAATTCAGTGGGTCAAAGTTAGTAAAGATTGGTTAGTCTCCGCTCTGGTAACTAAAAAACGTGATTTTTTGTGGCTCAATGTAATTTTCAACAATAACCATAGAACGGGAGATGTTTAAAATTACTTTAAAAAGCTATTTTTTTCGAGAATTGCCTCTGCGAATCGTAAACGATGTAATAATTTAATTATGGGAAAAGCCGAAAAAAATTATTCGAGCTCCGCGAACGAATTTAAGTATGCGCTTTTTTTTCGTAAACGTATTTCATCATTGAAAAAAAATATAATCTTGAAAACTTTGAGAATCGCTATTAGAAAATATTTTGTTATTATGTATAACTAATACAGTGTTGAGAAAATTGAGAATAGAGTGTGAATTTATCCAATTGATAAAACTGAAATATAACATTTAAAAGAAAAATAAGTGTGTCCATTTGAAAACAAACTAAAAGCACTGCGCGAAAGATTCAATCGATCATTTTTCTTTTATATTATTTTGGAGAATATGTAGGTACATATGATTTGTCATCTTACAATTATTTTTTGTGAAAAGGTGCTACACATGTATTTATAAAAGTACGTTTAATATAAAATTCCAGCAAATGTAATATAATATAGCGAAAAAAATTAATAGTATGATTCGTGTTGTTACGAAAAATTGGTAAAACTGAAACGAAAAATAAAGCGGTATAAAGCATATGTATGTAGGTAGAATATTTGTCAGTGCATCGGAAATTCCTATAACGCTCCGTTCGCGGTCGTTCCTTGCAAAACGCAGAGTTTACGTAAGCTTGGCGACCACTTCACCAGCGGGCCGTGTCGGTGGTCGCCCATGCGCCCTGGTCGCCCGGTCGCCGTCGGCCACTCGATGATCGCCCAGTGCGATGGGCGCCCAATTGACGCAGGGCCCAATTGACGCAGTGTCCGCCAGTCTCGTCGTCCAATTGTCGCAGTGGCGAGTAACACTGATCGCCCAATCGTCCTGGGCGCCCAATCGACCGTGTCCCCTTTACAGTGTGTTAGTATGGTTATAAGTGATTCTGTCATAGAATTTACTGGTTAGTTTGTTAGTAATGTCTGTTTTTTAGGTTAGTATATGTACATGGGTGTGTTATAATTTATTTTGTATTATTTGGAGCATGAATAGGTTAGTATTTGAGCCGTTATATCATACAGGTGCAGCATAGGTTAATAATGGTTATATGAGCGCGCGATATTATTTTATTTTATTTTGTATTGATAAAGAACTATGGCGATTAAATATTGGGTATATTGAAGATATACACGCATCGCCTTGCATTTCGCTGCCTCAATGTCAAAGTACCCATCTCATTCTCTTATCGAACGTTACTCCTAAAGATTTTATTACTGATTGCCATTTCAGACTTTCTCCAGAGGGGATTTTGAGGTCTGACTTTGGCTTATGACATCTTGCAATTTGTAATTACACTCTATGATAGTAAAAATATTTATAAACGAGTGCATTGTACATATGTACAGAATCATTAACATTGACGTTGTAATCGATATAACGTATGCGCTGATTTGTTATTCAATCATAAGGATGTAAGCGTGATCTCATCTAGAAGAAGATTGTCTATGAAAGTGAAAGTGAGAGTAGTAAAGTACACGGTGAAGAAAAAAGTTGCATCTAAGGTAGGCAAGGCAGGCAAGACTAACGAGTATGTTTTGTAGCACTTACGTTTCAGTCAGATACACCTGGTTGTTTTGAAATGAACAGGTATGCTGTTGGACGATGCCGCTTTTGAGACATGTCCTTCAAACATTTCTGCTAGCTCGTTTGTCGGCTACAACTGTAAACCAGTTTTGCCATGACTGTGTCACGACACTGTAAAGATCTCTGTGTGTGTGTGTTTTTTTTAAACCCTCTAGTATGGATATGCCAATATTAAATAACATACATACATATCAATCGTAACAATACTTGCTTTTTCATCGAATCCATCCCATTCCCAAATCAAACCTGTCAAAACGATCGCGAGGAATTAATCAGATCAAAACTAATATGTAGGGTCCTTCTACATACAATGTATGTATGTATATTATAATATGGTTTCGCTTTTGAAATGACCAAATTCATTTCTTCACTTTTGGTAGAGTGACTGTGAAACAATACAATTTTGCTTATTAAAATCATATCAAAGAAAAGAGATTGTTTAGTTTTTGCACTGAAAAGGTCATAAAATATCTCGGGCACTTAGCTTTGAACGAAGTTAATTGCATTGTTATTGTGAAATACAATCAAGATGACTTAAAGTCATCTTCAATCTCAATCTTCAATCTCGAAAGTCATTGACTTTCGAGATTTTACACAACGTTTTCTCGCCTGGAAGATTGATCGTTGTTGATTTTTTATTAAATTTGAGATTAGGATCGAAATCTTGCTCTTAAATAAATGTTTCATTGTTTATTTCAATTATCGATATACATATTATCGACGGTTTTTTTAAAGGATTGAATTCCAAGTGTCCACACCTGAATTGGTTAAATCCGGATTCGGTTTCGTAAATGATCTCTAGCAGAGAGGAATGCGGACCGCGTGCTATCTGCATAATGCAACTGAGATTCTTAAACTATCATATTATGGCAAACTGACCCAAATTTAATACAAATACACACAAGATTTAATTCTCGATTAAAAAGAGTGACTATATTAAGATGAATTGAATTTGAATTTTGAATTTTATACTTAAAAAAGTAGCTGTAAAATAGCCGTGCGAGCTACAGTTTGAAAAGCGAAGATTGAAGCCGCATTGACGAAACAACCTGATGACTGCTCCACATGCATGAATCCGCATCGTTATCCACTGCACATTTATCAAAGCGGTCGCATTTGCTATAATGCATACATATACATATGTATGTATGTAATGTGCAGTTGTTTTTAACCACTTAATCGCCACGCGTTTGTAGAAACCGATTCGATTATTTTATTATGTGTGTTTAGTGCCAACCCTTGACACTATCTTTTTGTATACATATATAGCAAACTAACGAAAAATATTGACTTTTTTTAATTTAATTAGATCACAGGAAATTTTTAGATGTTATTGTAAAGAAACCAAAATTAATTTCGAGTCATAGCCTTAAATACGAAGGGGCGCGCACCGTTGCGCTTGTGGCGATGAAGTGGTTCAAAAATAACCGAACTTAAAAATATCGAGATCGTATTATCTAATTTAAACTCGTTCGTCCGACCTAAGGTCAATCTTAATGTGGTAATTGCATTTCTAGCGAAGAAGTAAGTAGGGGTTGAGTCGAGTTTAATTCGACTTTATATATGTACATATGTATGTATATTACATATGTACGTATGTAGGTCAAAGCTGGGTCAGTTTACAATTGCTATTACGTAAAGCGTCGTATCTACTTGCTTGACTGATGAGCTTTTTATTGTTGACCTCTTCGGTTAATCGACTCGATTGTTTTATTCACTTTAGACAGATATGTTATTATTATATGATTTTGTTCTGCTTCTACTAATACATATGTATGTATTATGAAGAAGAAAAAAATAGAAAAACCTAATTTAACTTTCATGGTTTTGTAAAGTTTCATTTTCATCCCTCAACTATTGAAAAAATTCACTATTATAATTTAAGAGGAAATCCATATTTATTTATTTCATTTTTAACAAACTATAGTGACAAAAAAAAATGAAAGCATGTACAGAAATACACATGTAAAAGGAAAATAGAAGAATTAACTTTTCAATACAAAATTGAAAGAAAAATTGATTAGAAGAACAGAAATGTCATACTCGTTTGATAAATAAATAAAAAAAACAATTATTTAAAGTGGTATTTACAAACAATTGACTATGTTTGTCATTTAGATAGGTGCATATTTCGAACTCCTTAACCCTTTGACTGCTACAACAACGATAAATCGTTGTTTTGAAATCGGCGAAGATTGCTACGACGATCGTTGTTTTCGTCATTAATTGTCGTATTTCAATACTTTCTTTGAGCCACCAGCGCATCAGTGGCACGAAACATTTTTTTTGTATACGTATTTATATTTATTTTACAATCAAGCTTTATAAACATTTATCAATTTTTTAAATAAAAGCTCTTCAATTTCGGGTTCATCATCAAAGTAAATTTCGGGTTCGTTGTCAATGTCATATAAGGAGTTATTACTTGGGAATTGATTATTGTCGATAAATTCATTTTTAGAATCAGTAGAGCTGCTGATTGGTCGAGTTCCTCGGCGAGGAGCTATTATTTCGCTTTCATCACTTTCACTGTCCGATATCATTTTGCAGAGTTAAAATAAATGGCAAAAAACAATAGAAATCCGCTTTCAATTATATAGGTCACGA
Organism: Arctopsyche grandis; assembly: GCF_051622035.1. Classification (NCBI taxonomy): domain Eukaryota; kingdom Metazoa; phylum Arthropoda; class Insecta; order Trichoptera; family Hydropsychidae; genus Arctopsyche; species Arctopsyche grandis. The sequence continues at coordinate 29,316,089 of NC_135367.1, forward strand.
GACGTCACGAATTCATGCAATCAATCGAATGCAACTGAAATGCATACAAAATGTTTATGATACATGTTGAAAAAATATTTGATTATTAGAAACTTCACATCCTTGTGTGTCTCGCTCACACGTACACAATTAAAACCAAGAAAGAAATAGAGAAAGACCGCTACCTGTTTCGAATATATCGCATGTTGTAAGGATACATCGATATCTAAAAATAGATTATTGAAAAGAATAAAGCGTCGGAAAATAATCGTCAAAACTTATTTAGTGTATATATGTAGGTATCTCTTTCGCACGCACGCATGTAAAAGCAAGACAGAAAGAGAGAGCACGAGTCCATAACTGCTTCTAAAAATGTATATAAAGTATTATAAAAATTACAAGCGTTCGGCGAAGTAAGTATGTAAAAAAAAATATTATATTTATTTTTTTTCAAAATAATTACAAATGTTAGCATTTTTCGCTTGGACATTGAAAAACCTCGTAGCAGCCAAAGGGTTAAATGTATCAGTGACAAGAGTGATTTGCATTTAAATCGAAAGTTGAAGCAACAGATAATACACACTTGCATCTGCAAACGCTTAAGAATCAGATCCGGATTTAAAAACAATCTAATATTTGTTTGTGTCACTCGTCTTATGGTCCGTACGCACCAAACCAACGACGATTTTGGGCCAACTTTTAAAACCAGTAGCGTACAAAATATCAAAATAAAAATTAAATAAAAAAAAAAAAATTAAATATCAAAATTAAGCTAACGAGCGAGATTGAGCTAAAATTAGATCATCGTTGATGTTTTGAATTACAACAATGTTTTGAATTACGACGATACGCATTACAACCAGAGAAATATTATAATTTCTCTGATTACGAGCGAAAAAAACCTTGTTGTTATTTCTTATAAGTCGTCACGATATACTACTGTGTTTCCCCCTTCGGAAATATTTAACCAACGACGATCTTGGGCCAACTTTTAAAACCAGTAGCGTACAAAATATCGAAATAAAAAAATTGAAATTAAATATCAAAATTAAGCTAACAAGCGAGATTGAGCTAATATTAGATTATCGTTGATGTTTTCAATTACAACAATGTTTTGAAATACGACGATACGCATTACAACCAGAGAAATATTATAATTTCTCTGATTACGAGCGAAAAAAACCTTGTTGTTATTTCTTATAAGTCGTCACGATATACTACTGTGTTTCCCCCTTCGGAAATATTTAACCAACGACGATCTTGGGCCAACTTTTAAAACCAGTAGCGTACAAAATATCGAAATAAAAAAATTGAAATTAAATATCAAAATTAAGCTAACAAGCGAGATTGAGCTAATATTAGATTATCGTTGATGTTTTCAATTACAACAATGTTTTGAAATACGACGATACGCATTACAACCAGAGAAATATTATAATTTCTCTGATTACGAGCGAAAAAAACCTTGTTGTTATTTCTTATTAAAAGTCGTCACGATATACTACTGTTTCCGCCGCCAATGAGACATTAAACAAAAAAACTGTAAGTGATTTGTCAAAGGGTTTTTTTTTCTTTCGTCGAAATAAAATTAATAATCACACATTATCCGATAAATTTTACCTCTGAGATGGATTTAATTATTTGATTTATTTCGACGAGAGAAACAATTGAAGACATTATCCGATAAAATTTACCTCTGAAATGATTTAATTAATTGGTTTATTTCGACGAGAGAAACAATTGAAGACTAAAAAAATTTCATTTGATAAACCGACAACGTGTCGGGTTGGGACCATCGCTCGGTCACCCATACTAACACATGATATATTCTCAGTAACTGCGCATTACGGGGAAGTAAAAATAATAATTTTTTGATTTTTTTTTTCGATCTTAGTGCGTATCTTTGTAAGTCAAAACATCCTCGACAAACAAAAGTCGAGGATTACCTGTATGTGATTGTTGATGATCTAATTTTAGGTCAATCTCGAAAATTTATTTAAATTGGGCATGTTCTGTTTTAACTTTCAATATTTTATTTTAATTTTAATATATTGATTATAATTTTATTTTGATATTTGAATTTAATTTTAATATAATAATAATAGTTTTAATTTTGATATTTAATTTCAATTTTTAAATTTAATTTCTATTTTGATATTTTGTACGCTACTGGTTTTATCCTGCTGGTTAAAACGTTGGACCAAAATCGTCGTTGGTTTGGTCCGTACGCAGCATTAGGCGAAAATATTTGAACAGCGAAATTCTTATGTATGTACGTACGTATTATTTATTAAAACAAATGTAGTGATAGAGATATGATGATGTCGTAGGAAAAATAGTCACAACACAAACGTGTACTGAATTTGTGAAGGGACATAGTGGTGTGTAATTATTGTATTGTACATATGTACTATGTATGATACATTCCATCACAGTGATTTATTCCAGTTAATGATTTGTCTGCTTTGTTTTATTGATGTAACGATCACTTAACAATTATGTATGTATAACTGTCTATTTTGAAACAAGGAACTGATCAATACATATGTATAATGTCTAGTTATGTAGTACATATATGCACTTGCATACAATTAGCACACTGAGTATTCAATTCAGTATTCGTTATCTGCAATCAATATGTATGCATAATTGACAATTTTCAATACATACAAACATAATACTCAATAAATTAGGCTCGTTCATTAATTTAAAAATTAAAATAACATGTTTTTACTCGGTCAAGTGTCATATTAATTTATAAAAATCGTATTATGCATATATGTACGTATGTACATGCATATGTATGCATGCGCCTATTTGGTGTGTAATATCATAATATGTAAATACTACATATAATATACGTCTATGCATAATACATAATCATTGAATTATTATTAAAATTAAATGGAGTTGTAAGCGATTGCAAAAATTATTCAACACGAATTTTAATGATAACTTCCTAGTGGTCATTGAAAATTTAGCATTGAAAAAAGGTGATAAGTATTTAGGATTTTGTATACATATGTAGGTTACAAAGTATGTATGGTATGTAGCTTTTGTAATTTTATCCATTCTATCTAATATTCAAGCAATAACAATACATACATATGTACAATCTGTGTAATATTTCAATTCTAATTCATACCATTTTTATATCCTGTTTTCGATGATGGGTCAGGTATGAATAACGAGCATCATTACAATAATGTTCAATTAATACATAATAGGTTTATGAATACTGCATAAATCGAAACAATTTGTTGTGGAATTGTACGAAAGTTCAATTTATTGGTTTATTGTTTTGTTCGTTGCCTACGATACGATGGTAATGGAATTGGCCGTTTTATATTTTATTTTCTTTACCTAATTTGGTCCAAATCATTACAAACATAATACGATACACAAACAAGATTGAGACTTTGCAACATCATGAAACTAAATTTAATAGGAAATCAATACATAAAAAAATTATATTTAATTTCCATCCGTTTGTTTGTTGATTTGTTATATTAAATATTATATGTACATATGCACATACATATTATATGTACATATGCACATACACATACATTCATATATATGTATGTATGTAGTACGGCCAACTTGTAAGCTATTGCAATACCAAAAGTAGTTCTATGAAAATAATGAACCGGAAGTGGAAGTGTACCCAATTAATTTTTATCCTATTTTATCGCTCTCGCAAGTTTGTTCAGTGAAGTAAATATACATTTTATCAATATGTACATATGTACTTATAATTGCAAAATATAGTTTGCAAAAATTCTTGTTAATGAATACGAGTACATTTGAATCATTACTTTATTCGTTTGAAATGCCCAATTTAATTTAGGCAGCTGTTTTCACATATATTATACGTACATATGTATATCTGTCGCCACTATTTGAATACAATTTCAAAATGTATGTAGGATTTTAAGCATAGGTGTCGTTTAGGGGCAACCTGTAATGCTGTAATGGCCCCCATGGTAAAAATATCAATTGAAAATATGTAATAAAAAGTATACATATGTATGTATTCTAAAGATTGTTGATTCTTGTGGAAGTGTCGTCTTTGTCTCGTTTTGACAGTTATCGCGAACATTTTCGATTTTGATCGGTGGTTTCGAAGTTTTTGTCGTTCTGAGAATGATTAGGTATGTTTTCGTACGATGACTAATTTGTTCTACTTTCACATCGCTCATCCGCATTGCAAGTCCATATTGGCTTGCTATTTACCGGTGATGTAAATCCTATTGTCAATTTGCATATGAATTCAACTACATATGTACGTCCATATGCACATATGTACATATCTATGCGATTTGATCGTACACTAGTTATGTACATAGCTTAAAAATGCGACACATATACCAATTTTTCCTTTTTTCATTCCGTAGTTTCACTTAAAATTTGGGTTCATATTTTTTTTTCATTTTTTCCCTGTATTTTCACAGAAAACATTGTTCCGAATTAAGAATGGTGTTTTTACTAACTCTATTTGGCAGGTTTCAAATGTATGGAAAGCAAATGCGTTTACATTGAAACTGTGTTGGTGATCAATAATTGCAAAAAAAATACCAGAAATATTATTTGATAGGGCCAGTGCCAGTCTTACACCCGATGGCGCTCTCGGGCAATTTTTTCTATACACCCTTAGAAAGAACTTTCGCCTTTGGCGCTCTAATTTTAAACTTTAAAGCGCCTTTGGCGCATCGCTCGGCGCCCTAACTTATTTGGCGCCCTCCCAGCCCCCCTTAAAACCGGCACTGGATAGGGCAATATGGTATGTAACAGTGGCGTGCCTTGAAAATGTCTCTGTTTTTATCGCACAGCTTAAGTTCCGTGTGCGCGAGTAGGATACAAGGGAATACGATAATATGACATCATCCCTTAGATCTTGCTCTCGCACACGTAAGTAAAGCACATGTAGATGACATTTTGATATCATTTCATATTTTTTCATGGATTCTTCGTTAGATGATATCACTTTGTGCACAACCGGATCCGCACATCATTCAATGGATTTTCCCGGTTCACAATTGATGTACATATTTTAAATATGTATAATAATGAGGAAAGCCATGCGTGGGTGATATTAAAGAATGGTTTTTCTCAGAAGTGACAAACAACTATCTAATCGCATTATTCAGGTATAAAAATATTCTCAGGTATCTGTACGATTAGTCACAAGCACGATTCCGTCATGTCTTCTATATACATATATATATATATATATACATATGTACATACATAGGTACAGTGTATATGTTTCAGTTGAAGTATATTTTCAGTTGTAATATACATATATGTACATATGTACATATTCCAACTGGCGTTTTAGATCATTCATATTCGAATACAATTAAACTAGGAAATTATATCTCTACAAGCGCAAATATACTTTCAACAATGTGCGCCAGTTGTAATATAACAGTTTTTACAAATGCTTCAGAATTAATTAATGCGTTAATATTTGCTAGGTAAGACTTTGTATGTAAGTACGTATATATGTAAGTATATTTGGTTGGGAACTTCGTAAACAAAACAAAGTTTCTATGACGACAATTCAATTAAATTTAATAAAAAAACAAATGAATATTTACTATTAGATTTGCCATGTTTAAGCTGTTTATATTACAAATACTGAGCGAAGCCGTGTAAAACAACTAGTTTTGATTAAAGTTAATGAGTACTGTATTACGATAGCTTTAAGAATCTGTTCAAAACAAAAATGTTTCCAAATCATTTTGCTAGTCAAATGTCGTTTTCACCAAAACATTTAACCTGGTACCAACTTATAGGTGAAGTGTATTTTCAGTTGTAATATATTTTGACTAGTTCAAATGTACATATGTAGTTTGCCATATGAATCAACTTACAAGGGTTAAACGGAATATATTCCAACTTGTCAAAAAATATATTATGTACCTATACAACTGAAACTACACTTTAACTATAACGGTACCAGTTTAGATGGAATATAGTCAAATGTGTATATTACAACTGGAAGATATAGTAAGTAATACATAATAAAGATAAGTAATATATACAAATATGTACATATGCATAATTGGTGTGAGGTAAAATACTCGGTTTAACTGGTTCGGTGATAATTCCGCACAAAGCGATCTTGCGCACGTCACAAAAATCTCGACCACGGAACATCTGGCATCCAAAAACTCAATCAACTAGAACTCGATATTCCGTATTTGCGGCAACGATTTTCGTGCACGCGATCGCAATTTGGGCAATAATTCGTTTACCAGTTTAAATATGGTATACCTAGAAGATTTTTCCATTAGAATTACATTACATCAAAATTTGTATTAGTGAAGTTACTCGCTCGCTCACACGCACTGTTGGGTTTTTTCGTAAATGTGAAATTGTGTGTCAAGGTTGTATTCGATTTCATGTTACATAATACGTCCACGGTTTTTATCGCACTGACAATTTGAATTGTGACCGTTAATTAACAGACGTTCGCACTTGAAAGGGATATATGTACATATGTATGAATGTATTTGCGCAAGACCTTGTCAAATGTGATTCATCTTATTTATGTACAAGCTTTTTTTTTCATGTGAAGAATAACTCAAATATTTATGTATGAATGCATATACATACTATGTACATATGTACATACAAACATACATATGTGTAGAGTAGTGTCCTATTTTGGAATAAAATGATTGGTTTCTTTGAATTCTACACGCGAGCTCAGATTCCTCAATTGGATAAATGGTTTACTTTTCGGGTTAATAATTCGGAAAAATAAACAGGAAGTGTCGCTTTTCGTCAATACTCAAGAATCATCAGTGTGCGCAATTTCAAAATTTATTTAAGTATTCAAAGCTAAAGCAATAATTGTGGTGACGATTGTCATCGATCTTTGTACATATGTACATCATACATATTATATTGCTATTCTGTGTGTCTGTCTGCGATAACGCTCACCGTACTATAATAATCGTTTCGATTCGACATACATATGTATGTACGTCACAAATGCCAACAAAACTTACGAATACAATACCAATATAGTAACAAAAAAAAACTTCTATATATACTCTTTGCTACCAATGTTTACTCTAGGTTAATTGAAGGCGCAAAGTCTGTGATTATTTACCGCCATCTATTGAAAATTTATTCAATTAATTCATTATTAGGTAGGTACATAAGTAGTTTTTACAATGTTTTTCATATTAAACAATTAAATATATTTAAAAGGTATTTGAAAAAAATACTACCGGGTGTGGATCGAACACAGCAACGACACATTTCTATTAATTTTTTTTATTTAATAACTTAATATGCCATAACCCATGCGATGCTATTTCATCGGGCACAACACTAATATTATAATAATTCATAGTTATACTCAATTTTTTTATTTTAAATAATGGACCAATGAGCAGATCAAGTGTCCAAAGAAATTTGGAAAAGCCTTCTATAATGCTATCTATGTATATGCATATGTACATTTGTGTGTGGTATTGATTATGTGATTATACTTTGTTATCTTTGAACTGTTTAAAAAGCCATGTGAAAGGTAAATGAGGTAAGTAAAAATACATATATGTATGTAGAAGAGGCTTGTAAAAATCACATCTTCAAAAATAGAATTTTGCTATTCAACATATATCGTTAGAGTGCAGTCAGTTGCACAATCAATTTTATATATATACATACATACAGTGGTGTCACCCCAATTTTGGAACAACGGGCTACCAATGTTTTTCTGAAAAAAAATATTTTGAAAATATGTACATTTTTTTTCGTCAAAGGCACTATTACATGAAAGTTCATTAAATTTTCAAGAGTTGTATAATTTTTGACAAAAATTAGATTAAATAATGGGTTTCCGGAAACCCATGGAAACTATTAGGCTGACACCACTGCATGCATATGGTATCTATTATCAATATGTATGTATGTATCTAATCTACGCCATTAAAATGTCAAAACTATTTTCTTCAGAACTATATATGTACATTAGGGTTTCTGATTTCCCGGAATTTTCCAATTCCCGGGACACGGGACGTAGCCCGGGATCGTTCCCGGGATTCCGGGATCCCGGGACACATATAAAATACTTTTTTTTTTCAATTTGATATATTTTTTATTAATAAAAAAATATTTATTTATTTACACAACAATACATAATATATCTATTAACTTGAAAAAATGTAATTATAAAAGTGAAATTATTTAAAGTAGCTTCTTACGAATACTAAAATATTTAAATGAGAATCCGAAAATCTAATTCTAGATTTGGTACAAAAATTTCCAGCAATGGAAAAATCTCTTTTATTTTTGGTCGAAGTTGGTTTTATTGTTGAAAGGGACGAAAACAATTTTTACTAACCTCTTCTTATTTTAATTTATCGGTTTTTTCTTCTGTCAGCATGTATATTTTAATTTATTTTTTAAAGTCGAGGCTATTTTTATTTACGTTGTTTTGTATATTTTGTCTTTGATAAATCCTTATTTGATTCTTCATTCATCGTCAAACACAATTGTTTCATCTTCATCCGAATCTAAAAGAGTTTCTTTCATTGTGGAATCGTCAATACAAGAAGGATATACTCGCTTCATAATAGTTTCACCGTAGGATATATGTACATTCGCTTTTATTGCAACATTTAAAGAATGTTTTGTTTGGTATAAAATCAGAATTATTTAAAATTTGTGTTAAAAAAATCATTTTTAGGCTTCTTCTTTCTTCGATTTTAATTTTTGAGTATTTGATTTATTGTTTCCCTTCGTGCAGTCGTGAAAATGTTGTATGTTTTCAAGATTTTTTTAAATACAATTCCCGGGATTAAAGATAAGAATTCCCGGGACACGGGACAACAAAAATTCCGTGAATTCCCGGGTCGACCCGGGTCAGAAACCCTAATGTACATACATATGTAATTGAGAACTAGCAAAAATAATTTCAATTTATTATAAATATAATTATGACACTTGGGAAAAACGTAAAACGTACAAATATTCGAGTTGGGGTGTAAGGGACAGCATGTGCGTTCGTTTTATTGTGTTTTCAGTGTCTTCCTACAGCGAATGGACTATAATAATATTTATGATATTGTTACATAATGCAGGAACTTCTTGGACCGTTGCAGGTGCGAGAGTGAGAACAGATTTCACTATCTGAATCACCGATTGGCAGAGAATACGAACATATAATAATATTATATGCACATACATGTAATAAGTATTCTTATGTGTAATTTTAATTCATCTCCGAAACTATGTTTCAGTATGTAAATTTTAACTCATATTCAATACATATGTATGTTATGTAGATATAAAGGCAGCTACACACGTACGAACAGTCGTATGTCGGTCATTTGCGTCACAAAACCTGCCTGGACTTGTAAGTGAGTGCAACACGATTATCCTCATTGCACCCGTCAAGGACACTGTCTAAAGTTAACTATTGTGGTCGATTTTCGGGTCATATTTAATACCTGTTGTGAGATGCGGAGTTGAGTCATCGCAGTCATCAGTCATTCGTTAATCGGGTATGCAGATATGTAGTACATACATATACATACATGTGGGTCGCAATTGCTTCAAATGGGTTTAATCAACATCCCAGTATCAAGGATCATGGGCTACATAGCGTAGGTGGATGACTAATCGCACTTGATTGTTATCTTTGAAGAAGACAAAGTTTTAAATCAAACACTTACACGTGTACTTGCTTTATATGTAATACGTTCATTTACACTGTCTTTACACACCCAACCAAACTTCCGATGAAAAGAAAACTGTCAATTTGCTTTTCAATGAAGGTGTTGTAGTATGCAGAGGTATACATACACATATTTACGTATATGCATACAACAATAGTTCACTTCATGTCTCGTTATTTAGATGAGACACCAACGTAATATATGCATGTACATATGTATACGTATACAATATGCTAATGAAATTCCTATACTTTTTTATACCTTTGGGTTTGCAGAGAAAAAACTCACTCTTGCACTGAAGTGATTGAGTATTAAGAGGGCTGTACACCCGAAACCTTAATTTTGTTACTGTTCCTTTCTTCGATATATGAATTGAGTGAATGCGACAATATATATCAATATATATATTGAGTGAATGCGACAGTTGCGCTTCGACCAGATAAAACGTATTTTAAATTGACAAAATCGAGGTTTCATATTCTACTATTTTCACCTCCAAAACTGGACCAATTTAAAAAAAAAACTCATCATCGGTATGAGAAAGATAGTTTCTGTGCATCTATCGGCGTATTTTTTTTTAAATCGACCGTTAAATAAGCACGCTGGACCCGTTTCGTGGGTGTAAAAAAGAGGCGATTTTATAGATGTTTGGCGGCTCCTATGTCCTATAAAAAATAATTAATCAAAAAAATAAAACGATAGATGCACCCCAATGGTGGATATCCATAGCATATTAAAAACTAATTTCTCTAGTGCCATAATTGAGGAAGGGAGAAGTATAGTACGTTTGTATGGACAAGGTGCTGCTGTCGAGCCCTCTTAAGGAAAAATATTAGTTTAAAAGTACACTACTATTGTTTATCACTATACATGTATATTATTATGTTTGGCATTGTTTCGTTCATCTGAACAATGTGTTTGAATTTCAAAACAAAAGCCTCTTCTACTATGTACATACATAAGTGTGAACATTGATTGCTGTTCATTCACTTCTCAAGTATTATAAGTAAGTCATTTAGTGAAGCGATGGTCGAAGTAGCAATTTTCTTTTTCAAATCTAATAATATCTTTGAGTATCATTCACATGTATAATGTTGGCAATAATATGACGCCGCTGTTTCATTTATGTATGTACTTATTTAATATTTGATGTCATGGTGAAGCTTGGTAGAGATTTTCCGCTTTCCTTGAACTTGAAGAATCACTGGTCGTTTAACACTCGTTATATTACGGCAGTCTCTTTCTCTCTGTCTCTCTCTGAATCTCGAAAGTCGAATGCACAACCGAGGGAAAGTACATACTATAACAATATATGTACATACAATAATTGCGCGCACATAAAACGAGTCTAACTTATCGGTCGGTGACTTCTCAGTCGGGTCCTTGACATCTATACCGGTTTCAATATAATTTGATCGTTTGCCCTTTACTTTTATATTATAAGCTTATCTTTATCTTATGCTTATGTTTTCTCCACTATTCTGTGCAATCCATCGTGATTACAATGGCCGTGTCCGAATCATGATATGTATGAGAAAAAGATCAAAGAGCAGAATCGTTACACTGGATATTTAATTTATGTACATACATATGTATGTATGTCTGTTACAATATGAGTAATGTACGAGTATGTACAGTCGGAGATATCACCGCTTTTTAAAAGTTCTCGACAGATGAACAAACGCCAGACCAGTTCTGTCTCGTACCATATTCGTATGAAATAAATGCATACATGTATGTATGATTACGGTGACCGGTAGGTTTATCTTTTAATTAATCCGTCGATTTTTTTTATATCTCGTAAGATACGATCGAATTTTTTTAAACAACATTGCAGCATTTGGGATGTGACGCTTCAGTGTTCTGTCTATTGCTATACTTAATACTACATACATATCATATATATAAAGACGGTAATCTGTGTGTGTGTGTGTCCTAACTCTCGCCCAACATAATGAATGAATCGATAAAAATCGATAAATTTCATTTTTCGACGAGACGACTTTGTCGCGACTCGAACCGATCACCCCAATAGCCTGAATATAGGTCTAAATTGAGCTAATGGTCACGGACATCACGCCAAATCCAATTCTTCATTTCGCCTTTGTTTTTTAAACATTAATTGAAATATTCCTTCTCGCCATATAAAAATACGTAATTTTAATCATTTCATTTGGCGAGGTTTTGAACTTAAAATTATAATTTAAATTATTTATATTTTGACGATATTCGAGAAAAAAATTGATTTCATTCACCGTGGGCGCCGGGAATCGAACCTCGGACCCTCCGATCCAAACGCAATGTCCTCACGAACCCGCGCCGCACGCCATATCCTCGTGTAGTAATAATATTCAACGTTACGAGGTCAATGACCGTTTGTGTATAATCGGAAAATATTACATTTTGTTAACGTTAACTTTAAGAATTGAAAATTATTACAAATAAAGAATTGAAAACTATCTATGAGAGTCTACGAAAATAACAGTTCCGGTTCCGGATTTTTTTTTTAGTTTTATACGGGTATATAATGATTTTATACCCATGCGATGATATTTCATCGGGCTATTCACTAGTGTACGTATATAATAATCGTCTGTTGCCTGCGTGCGAAGTGCGTGTGAATGTGCGTTTGCCAACAAGTCCATATAGCAATAGCAAATTCAGAATCAGAATTTCCCGATGGATATCCCTAATTGCTGCGTCTTTTAGATTGCGGCTTGGTATTAAGATTGTGAGTATAACATTTTAACAACAATGAAGCAGATGGGACACTTTTGGAAAAATACATTAATTAATAGAACTCTTTTGTTTATTTTATATTGTTGCAAGATTCATATATTAGACAGTCTAAACGCACCTTTACAAAACTCGAAATCCTCGGCGGTAGTTATCTAGGGTTTGTTTGGATTAGCTACAATTTTTATAACTGCTTTCTATTGTTAAATAATTCTAGTTGGAAATGATGGCGAAATTTTCAGCGTGGCATCTGTCAACAGAAAGGACGTCAGCACTCAAAGGGCACTTTCGTAATTATGGGCATGTTTATGAACTTGGATCGATATTATTGAAATTTCAATAATATACTACATATTTGAAGATATGGAAATAATTTCCTCGAATACGAACGATTGACAGTGAAGTAAGTGCGAGTGAAGTAATGCGACGAAGTGGACAGTTGACAATGATATTTTTCCGGATTGTATCAGTGACCAACACGAAAGTTTTGCTATACGGCATGGCATTGCGATTTACGAGTACGTCCAATTGTGAAAGTCCTATCCGGGATTTTAGCCTTCACTGTACACTGCACACGACAATGTCCGCATTGTCCGTTTCAAAAGTGGCGATTCGTCGCGGATCCAACTTTCCGCACAACTTTTATTCCGCACAATTATATTTCAAGGTTGATTCGAAATTTGTTGCAAATTTTTGTCAATCGATCGATTTTCTTTTGTGTGTAATGCAACTAACTGTCAATTTTTTTTTCATACTATGTATTTCGAGCATTGTTTTATTATACATATGAACATATGTGCCTCTGTATCTATGTATGTACTTGGAAAATACATATTCCGAAATATTTACTTTCTAGGATATTTTATCAATCGTATTTGCATTTCGTGTGCGAATGCAATAAATCATCGATAAAACTACGCGTCTGTTTACACGTTCTTCTAAAAGTCACGTTTATTCTTATTTTATAAGTTTTTTTTTACTACCGAATAAATTATGAGACGGCACCATAAACAATGTGTACATATGTATGCATAACTTTATACATTTTTTCACTTTGATTACTTTTTGCGTTATGTCAATGTTGGCGTATAAATTCACCACGGTCACTGTATTTTTGTGGTTTCGTTCAAAAAATTGAACGCGGAAATTGACAATCTTCCGCGTGTAAGTATGCAGGTATCAGTGGCGTGGCGTGTCGTCGTTGGACTAGGAGACTAGGCTACATAGTTCAATTCAAATCGTTGTCCATATTGATATTGTTCACTCGGATTGGCGAAGTTCCGGAACCGCAATCGACCCTAACTGAGGTAGTGGTAGTGAATTGTTATGGTATGGTTCATCGCGTCGTTCGCTTGCACGGACTCGTCGCGTCGCGGTCGTCTCAATTCTGTTACCCCTTCGTTGTAGACAAAAACTTTTTTTTACACATACCTACTCATAAACATTTTACTTATTTTATTTTATTTTTTTTATCTTTTCACTTGATCCTTTCAATACTAATTCCCAAAAACATTCTTATCTGCAGCGCGTTTATCGTATGTTTAACGGAGAGCTGAATGAGGTTGATCTATTTGGTATTTCCCTACATCAATTCAGGTCTAACATCAAGAGAATCTTGACCGATTGATTCATTTCTTCTCCTATTCTATTTTTCCAATATTTCCAATATTTTTATACTTTAGTTTAGTTATGTAATGTGCTATTTAATCATATTATGGCTTGCATTCTTTTCCTTTTCATTTGTTTATTTTGTATTTACCTTTTTCATTTGTTTTATATTTGTAAATTTCAATTTCTTCTTATATTCTATTTTATAACCTTTTCCAAATATTTTAATACTATAGTTTAATTATGCAATGTTCTACATATTTTGTCATGCCTTTATTCTTTACTTTTTAATTTGTTTTCCTTATATTTATCTTTTTCATTTTTGTAAAAATCTATTATTGGACTCGGATGTTACATATATTATTTATTTACTATTTGTTTTTTTTATACATATCTATGTACATCCTGTCTGTTGATTTTTCAATAAATAAAATAAAATAAAAAAAAATATAATAAAAACAACGAATAAATGAAAAAAAAATGTAAGTATAGTAAATACACAAGTAATAAAAACTGCATAATTTTTATCTGTCATCATTCAGAACTATTTTTTTTGTTAAAATTACACATCAGCCAGCAGCATTGCTCGGTGGTTGCGTTTATGTTAAGCACCGAGAGGTCGTCGGGTTTGATCCCTTGAGCTGACCTCGATTGAAAAGAATTTATTATGAGTATAATCTTAAATGCTGCTGGTCAAACTTGGATATTTGTGACCAATTTTTGTGGCCAATTTTTTCTAAACACCCTTAGAAAGAACTTTCGCCTTTGGCGCTCTAATCTAAAATTTTGAATGGCTTTTTGGCGCTCTAATTTTAAATTTTAAAGCGTCTTTGGCACATCGTTCGGCGCCCTAACTCATTTGGCGCCCTCAGGCGCCGCCCGACCCAACCTCCCCCTACAACCAGCACTGTTTTTGACTCCAAGCCGATTTATCTGATTTCATTGTTGAAACGGTTCCTCCATCAAATTGGTAAAAACCGACTACCATGTCACCGAATGTCACCACTATTATTAATTAATGGTTAGTTCCGAATTTTTCAGCATCTTGAAATTCAGCGATTTATGTACTAAAAACAATGCTGCAATGTTTGTAATTGGCCAGGAAGGTGCATTAGGGCTTACCTGTTAGGTCTAGGGCCTTAATGTATGTAAAATAAAATAAAATAAATTTTTTACACACAACTTTTTGAGTACAAATGTGGCAAGTACTCAGTGACTCGCGGAACGATTTCGCGGAAACAAATAACGAGGCCTCGGCATCTTGTCTTCTCGATTGATTGTTCGACGAATCATTCAGAAGATTAAGTTTGGAAGACAAATAAGATGTTACTTAGAAAGGTAGACTACTACAAAATATCCTAATATATGAAAAATTATAATCATCACTTCAAGACAGATTATTAAAATTAAAAAATATATTTTTTTATTTTTTATATATAATAATAATAATATATTTTAATAAAAATATATTTTTTTCCTTAAAAAAAAAATATATATATTTTTATATGTAGTTATGTATATATTTTGTTTATACTCAGAATTGGTGTCCCCCTCTCCGTCCCTTCACATTTTGTTCATGTATCCTTGGTCAAATTATTTTACGGTACTCTCCAGTTCCGTAGCAACTACATAAATGGGAATTTACTATCCCAAAATGTACAATAACGCAAAATAAATTGCGTTTTACAATAATATTAAACTTATGTATGTACCTAAGTATTGTATTTCACTTATCACACTATTCTTTCGTTGTTGTTGGTTGCACCATTATTACAGAGAAAATGTTTTCTAAACAACAAAAAAAAAAGAAAACGAAACATTACGAAAAATAATGGACGTAATATGCATTGTCTTACAATCATATTTTGCATTTTGGTGTGTAAACATTAAATTACTATTATGTATTATGGAAAAGACAAACGAAATTTAATGACAGTTTATGCCAAAAATAAACAATGGACACAATTCATTACACTTTGGCCAAATGTTAAGTTTTGACATTTAAAACATCACCTTATCCAAAATATGTAGAATAGCATAATCGTGTATTGGTGATTTAAAAATTACATTTTATTTGCAATTTATGATAAATAATTTAAATATAAAAATACAATTCTGGATTACTTGCATTTCGTAATATGTTAATTAGTATGCTGAGTGTTCTGACATTTAAAACATCACCTTATCCAAAATAGAATAGCGTAATCGTATTGGTGATTTAAAAATTATATTTTATTTGCAATTTATTCCAAATACTTTAAATATACAAATTTTAAATTTGTAAATATGCAAAATCACAGTCAGTATATATGTATGTATATATTTTTTAATATAAATTGTGCGAGAATGAATAGTGGGCATCGCATCATCGACGATTAAATTAAACGCATACATATTAAAATTTGATCGTTCGTTACAACGATATCAGTCGCCAAATGGCGAATTTTTGACAATAAAGTTTCATCCTTGTTATGTGCCTTCTGGGCAAGTTCGGCGTACTGAAACCAGGTCAACCCACCCTTTTACGAGTAAGTGCAACTCGTTAACGTTTTATTCACGCTTACGCGATTTTGCCTCTGCGCAAAAAACCGTGGCCTTTCGATCAAAGTGGACAAAATCAAAATACTTATAATAATAAATTGTTCTGAAAGTACTTTCGAGTCGATGCGAGAAAAATATTTGGACGATCGGGGATTGCGCAATAAAAGGGGCTGAGGTCATACAACATATTAAAATTATTAATTATTCATACAATTCATATGAGTACCTAATTTTTTTCAAAATTCATATTAATTTATTTATTATTAATACAAGAAAAACTTAAGTGTTTTATATAGTAAATCAAAGCTACATATGTATATTACACCATTAATTTATTTTCAACCTTGTATTGTATTTTCGACAAGGGTAGTGGACATAGTGGATAGAGTGAAGAGATTGAAATGGCAATGGGCGGGTCACGTAGCTAGGAGGATGGACGAAAGGTGGACAAAAGAAGTGCTTGAATGGTACCCGAGAGAAGGCAAAAGAGTAAAAGGAAGACCGCAAGGAAGATGGGTGAACGAAATTAGGAAAATGTGCGGAATGAGATGGATGAGTGTTGCGCAAAACAGAGACGAGTGGAAGCGTGTTGGAGAGGCCTTCATCCAGCAGTGGATGGCGAATGGCTGTAAATAATGATGATTGTATTTTCATACACAAGTACTTATTTGATACCTACTCACAGAGAAATGTTATAATAACATTTCTCTGCCTACATACATATGTATATATTGGGTCTACCCCACGGGATCGAATTAGAAATGCACGAAAAACCAAATATCGGAAGGCAAAGATCGAAAATCGAAAGATCTTAAGTCGAAAGATAAAAAAAAAGGGTGCATGGTAAACGGTATATACTCACGTACATCCTCACTTAATTTGCACGAGCAGGATACAACAGGAACAAGAGGATCAGGCTATTCCTCCCGTATTAATGTGCGCGCGCAGAATTATTCATAATTGCGCTTCTTCTTATTTAAATCATTTAATTATTTGTGCATATGCAGTATCTGTCATTTTACGGCTGTGATATTTGTAATGATAATATATGTATGTGTAATAATTATCTTATGAAAGTTCATACTGTTTATATTTTGTTTTTTCATATAAAATTTAAAACTTTTAAAAATTGAAGGCTTTTTATTTGTAAAAAACACGAAAACCAGTTTTTTAGAGCCCCTAGATTAAACCATCTGTTCCTTCCAGCGTTCCGGTGCATTGTTCCTGGCCATATGGTCAAAGTATGAAAGAATCCTGTGGTGTCGGACAGCCACACACGGTCAAGGTTATCGGTATTGAAAGTGCACCCAGGCCATGGGTTGCGTGTCAAATGGATCGGAAAACGTTGAAAGTCACGCGAATAGCTTTTCCATTTTCGCAATATTGTAATAATTCCGCCCCAACTGGTGTTTCGTCTCGTACCATTCACCCGCTTAGTACCGCCAACCTACCTTATTACATATGTTTGTTTACTCACTTTGTGTCTGATTGACGTTTAGGTACACACAAAGGAAAAAAATTCGGGTGTGACCAACCCATGACTTTATCTATGTATTTGATGAATATAAGAAGGTTACAAAACAAAATTCGATATTGAACTGATGACTATGATAGCGATACAAATTGAGCGCAAATGTATGGAAACTTGCACAAAACAAAAGATCTACTTCCGGTTATCAGATTTTGTTCAAATTTTTTTTATTACTAAAAATCACTATCAGTATTATACTCATTAAATATCAAGAAAATAAAAATAATTTTAAAGGTCAAAATAAAATAATGAAATATTGTTTTAAAAAAAAATACTACTTCCGGTTTACAAATTCTGACCAAAACCCTACCAGCTCTAAGTTAGTACATAAAGGATAGAAATATAAACTTTCAGCTTAATACGTTCAGGGGTGCGGACAGAGTAGTGGGCACAACATTTTTGACCTTTCTACGAGGAAAAAAATCCCACTTCCGGTTCATTAAATTAAGTAATTTTTTTTTATTTTTACATAAAATCACTATTTTTACTATACACATTAAATATCAAGAAGCTTAAAACAATTTAAAAGGTCAAAATAAAATAATGAAATATTGTTTTTAAAAAAAATACTACTTCCGGCTTACGAATTCTGACCAAAACCCTACCAGCTCTAAGTTAGTACATAAAGGATAGAAATATAAATTTTCAGCTTAATACGTTCAGGGGTGTGGACAGAGTAGTGGGCACAACATTTTTGACCTTTCTACGAGGAAAAAATCCCACTTCCGGTTCAATTAATTAAGTGATTTTTTTTATTTTTACTTAAAATTACTATTTTTATTATACACAATAAATATCAAGAAGCTTAAAACAATTTAAAAGGTCAAAATAAAATAATGAAATATTGTTTTAAAAAAAAATACTACTTCCGGTTTACGAATTCTGACCAAAACCCTACCAGCTCTAAGTTTGTACATAAAGGATAGAAATATAAATTTTCAGCTTAATACGTTCAGGGGTGCGGACAGAGTAGTGGGCACAACATTTTTGACCTTTCTACGAGGAAAAAAATCCCACTTCCGGTTCATTAAATTAAGTAATTTTTTTTTTATTTTTACTTTAAACCACTATTTTTATTATACACAATAAATATCAAGAAGCTTAAAACAATATAAAAGGTCAAAATAAAATAATGAAAAAATAATGAAATATTGTTTTTAAAAAAAATACTACTTCCGGTTTACGAATTCTGACCAAAACCCTACCAGCTCTAAGTTAGTACATAAAGAATAGAAATATAAATTTTCAGCTTAATACGTTCAGGGGTGTGGACAGAGTAGTGGGCACAACATTTTCGACCTTTCTAAGAGAAAAAAATCCCACTTCCGGTTTATAAAATATAATAATTTTTTTTTATTTTCATCAAATTGATACAAGAATTATACTTGAATTTTTTTGTGACGAACACACATGTTTAAGGGGTCGAAAAAAATAGTGGAAGAAAAATTGAACAAGAGTAAACTGCTACTTCCGGTTGACGGATGCTAACTAAATTTATTAATTAACTTGGTATTAAACTTAAACTTCTAGATATGAATTTTTCAGTTCAATAAACCAAAAGGTTTCTGAAAAAAACATAAAAAGCTTCGATTCTCTAGAGTAAAAGTACTACTTCCGGTTCAGATAGAAATATTTAAAAAATATGAGGTTATAAAAATTATTATTTGTATCATATTTGAAAAAAATTCAGTCCGATTCAGTTAGTGGTTTGGGAGATAATTGAATTCAAAAACTTAAAAAAAGAGGACACCTATAAGTCGAGGTACCATTTCCGGTCAACTTAAAAATTTGAAAAAAATTTACGTCGTGTCGATAAGAATTTCAGTAACTGATACTAAGTTTCAGTTCGATAGGACTAACGGTGTTAAAAATATCCCCAAAATACACACCCACACAGACACACACACAGACACACACACACACACACACACATTTTTTTCTAGATCATGAAAACGTGATCAGTGATCGATTCTGAGTTCGAATCAGTCAAAATCTCGAGTTCGAATTTTCGCATGATCACAAAACTTCATCTATTGTTACTACGTACATAGATAAAGTAACTAGGGGATGAAATGGATCGCTGTGGCTTTGTAAATATTATATACATCTAGGGAATATGTATCCATATATGTATATGTATATGTATGTACATACATACATGTTGACACGTGTATGCGCTTATCTAAATATTATATATCCAATTTATCCGACGAATTGATCTAAAATTGTATTTTATTTTTTAAAGATTGATCGTGTGAAAAATTGAATCATTTTAATTAATCTTGATAAGAATAATAGCAATAGATAATCTCCGTGTTTGTTAATTGTGATTTGAGAACCATATTGTTTTATTAAAAAATGTTGTACGTATTTAAGACATTATTCCTCAAATATTCTTCAATACCAAGTACATATATGTACTACATACATACATACGTATATGTATATCGATAGCGTGAATTGGGTAATTTAATTAATTTATTTGTCATGTTATCATTACTAAATCACGAACCTAAAATAATCACTAAATAGTTGCATCGCTATCAATCATAATTATTATCTTTTCTTAATAATATCTGATTGTTATATGTTTGTATTAGTATACATATGTATATAGAGATTGCGAAAGTATGTATGCGGAATCACTATGTTGGTATGTACATACATATAATAATTACTATTGATAACAATTATTTTTCGATTATCATCCGTTAAGTAATGAGCTGTAGCTCATTATTCAACGGATTAAGTATGCATGAATGTACATACATATACCAAAACTATTTACAAATAAGTATTTTCTATTTAAATTTTGGCGCACAAGACAAAAGATCAGAGTGAACATCTAAGCCAGTGGTTCTTAACCTTTTCGAAGTCACGGTGCACTTTTGGTCATGAGAAAAATTGGCGGTGCACCAGAATTAAACGGTTAAAAAATAAATATACGGACATAATTTTTATTGCAAATGAAACAAATTACATAACACTTAAAGAAAATAATTCGGGTGTGACCAACCCATGACTTTATCTATGTATTTGATGAATATAAGAAGGTTACAAAACAAAATTCAATATTGAACTGATGACTATGATAGCGATACAAATTGAGCGCAAATGTATGGAAACTTGCACAAAACAAAAGATCTACTTCCGGTTGTCAGATTTTGTTCAAATTTTTTTCATTACTAAAAATCACTATCAGTATTATACTCATTAAATATCAAGAAAATAAAAATAATTTTAAAGGTCAAAATAAAATAATGAAATATTGTTTTTAAAAAAAATACTACTTCCGGTTTACAAATTCTGACCAAAACCCTACCAGCTCTAAGTTAGTACATAAAGGATAGAAATATAAATTTTCAGCTTAATACGTTCAGGGGTGCGGACGGAGTAGTGGGCACAACATTTTTGACCTTTCCACGAGGAAAAAATCCCACTTCCGGTTCATTAAATTAAGTAATTTTTTTTTTAGTTTTACTTAAAATCACTATTTTAATTATACACATTAAATATCAAGAAGCTTAAAACAATTTAAAAGGTCAAAATAAAATAATGAAAAAATAATGAAATATTGTTTTTAAAAAAAATACTACTTCCGGCTTACGAATTCTGACCAAAACCCTACCAGCTCTAAGTTAGGACACAAAGGATAGAAATATAAATTTTCAGCTTAATACGTTCAGGGGTGCGGACAGAGTAGTGGGCACAACATTTTTGACCTTTCCACGAGGAAAAAAATCCCACTTCCGGTTCATTAAATTAAGTATTTTTTTTTTTATTTTAACTTAAAATCACTATTTTAATTATACACATTAAATATCAAGAAGCTTAAAACAATTTAAAAGGTCAAAATAAAATAATGAAAAAATAATGAAATATTGTTTTTAAAAAAAATACTACTTCCGGTTTACGAATTCTGACCAAAACCCTACCAGATCTAAGTTAGTACATAAAGGATAGAAATATAAATTTTCAGCTTAATACGTTCAGGGGTGTGGACAGAGTAGTGGGCACAACATTTTCAACCTTTCTAAGTGAAAAAAATCCCACTTCCGGTTTATAAAATTTAATAATTTTTTTTCAGTTTCATCAAATTGCAACAAGAATTATACTTGAATTTTTTTGTGACGAACACACATGTTTAAGGGGTCGAAACAAATAGTGGAAGAAAAATCGAACAAGAGTAAACTGCTACTTCCGGTTGACGGATGCTAACTAAATTTTATAATTAACTTGGTATTAAACTTAAACTTCTAGATATGAAATTTCAGTTCAATAAACCAAAAGGTTTCTGAAAAAAACATAAAAAACTTCGATTCTCTAGAGTAAAAGTACTGCTTCCGGTTCAGATAGAAATATTTAAAAAATATGAGGTTATAAAAATTATTATTTGTATTATATTTAAAAAAAATTCAGTCCGATTCAATTAGTGGTTTGGGAGATAATTGAATTCAAAAACTTAAAAAAAGAGGACACCTATAAGGCGAGGTACCATTTCCGGTCAACTTAAAAATTTGAAAAAAATTTACGTCGTGTCGATAAGAATTTCAGTAACCGATACTAAGTTTCAGTTCGATAGGACTAACGGTGTTAAAAATATCCCCAAAATACACACCCACACAGACACACACACACACACATTTTTTCTAGATCATGAAAACGTGATCAGTGATCGATTCTGAGTTCGAATCAGTCAAAATCTCGAGTTCGAATTTTCGCATGATCACAAAACTTCATCTATTGTTACTACGTACATAGATAAAGTAATAATTATAGAAAAGATATATATATACATGTACATATACGGAAAAACTGTAAATAAAATTACCCTTAACGAAATGAAATTTATTTGATGTAAAAATCAATTAATGTGACTTCAGAAATATTAGGTCGAATATTTGATATACATTGTATGTATGTAGCTACCCTCAATTATTTGTCTAAATTCGTAAGTCTTTCTCGTTTGTTAGTTTTCGTATAAGTTATTGTTGAGAAACCGAGCTCATACAAATACGATGTTGAAAATTTTCAGTGCCCTCATGTAGGGAACTGGACATAAATCCAAAATTCATCCAGTCATTTCGGAAAAGTACGATCTGTCCACAAGGAGATTAATTTTTACTTTTTCAATGTATCAATCGTAGCGAACGGCAATGTTTTCGTTAAGTGAAGGAAACCTATCTACTTTTTTTATTTCTCTTTTATTCGATTTTTCCAAAATCCTCTCAATTTGTCAGTGGATGTCAAAGAAAATTCGATTTTTCCTTGAACGCTTTTCTTAATTAAAGGTCTCGGTTTGATGAAATTTATCATATATACAACTTGGTCTAACACAGGGCTTAGTGCTAAATGTCAGGTAAATATGTATGTATTTTCGAAACTAGAGATTCTCTATGTAAAAAACAATTATAAGGGTTTCTTGTCTTTGCAATGGTAACAAATCCTTTAATGGTAACAAAGCCTTGAGCCTAACATTGACGGAGCACCATCCCTACAAATTCTTACACATGATAAGATTGTAAATTGTTCTAAATATGAAGAAATATAATCAAAAACATTTTGTACTGTCGTACGCTTGGTAAGTTCTTTGCAGCATAGATATTGATTAACTATTTTGTTCGCAGATTTTTCTGTTTTTACCATATTTTTCGCGGTGCAATGGTTAAGAACAACTGATCTAAGCACATCAAAAACCGAAGAGAGGGGGGAAAGTTCCAGGGCTCGGACTACTTGAAGGGCCCCGTATCGGGACAATTGACCGATATTGATATTTTATATTATTCTACATAAAAATAAATGTATTCATTTAATGCTAAATCTTTATTAGTTTTTGATCCACGTATTCTTCGTAACTTCGTGAAATCGTACCTGTTATATCATACTTATTCAATTATTTTAAAAAATAGCAACCAAAACATACATACATAGGTGTTTTTCTAATAGTAAAAATATATAAGGTCTTTTTTTTTAGTTTGCCATATGACCCGGAATTATTTTTTCCCATTGCCCGAAATTCTTCTCGACGGCCCTGCATATGTACATATGTACCCAAAGAAAATAATCGTGAGATAAAATTTTGGAATTTCTAAAGATCATTCGGTAACCAATAGTTTTTCTGCACACTTAATGGGTACAGAAAACAGATGCTAATGAACGCTTAGTATGCAATTCGTAGACATCTTAGATATCCTTATGTGACCATTGATTGATAGGTGAAATTAAATTTAAAATTTCCACATGTACAATCTGTTGTGAAACGATAATTTTAACTTTTTGGTAGTCTTCTCTCTACATACATATGTATGTAAATAGCACGTGAACAGAAATATGTGCGTTTTGTGACAGCTTCTCTAAATGTAGTTTAAAATATTATACTTGTGAATGGCGGCATGAATAGAATTGTTTGATTGTTCTTTCGGTAAAAATATCGTTTTGCATCGATTTTGGCCCGAAATAAAAGCACACAATCGACCATTTGGCGAACGAACGTTTGACGTAGTCGATTTAATTCGATTATATTATGTAATACATACGTATGTATAATATATATATATAATATTATACATTTGGCCTTTTACCCGTTCGCTTACAAATACATAATAGATATTTATATACTCGTTTGATTTACATACATATTCCGAGCTTTTACATATATTCGATAGCAATAAAGCGGGGCTACTTATAATATTATATGTAGCTATGTACCACATGTTATACACACATATGTATATGTGATAAAGTATGGACATGTTCTCACACGTGTACCCCAAATTCCGCTTTTATTATTCACTTGTATTTGGTACATAATTCCCAATTGAACTAATTCTCAATTATTCATCCGCACTTCTAAATTTGGCAGCTGGGACAAAAAAGTACATCGTACCATAGGTAACCACCAATTACGCTCACCGTAATTGTCATTGTGCAATACGTACATGCATGTGTGCTTAAAAAATACATATGTATATATGTATGAATGGTATGGCGATTGACAGGTTACGTGTCAACGTTAACGTCTAGTGCTATTTGTATTCTTCCCTCATTATATGTACATACATATGTATATATAATACATCATCAAAACAGAATCCTTCATCTAAAATCTGTGCACATGACTTTAAAACTGTCGATAAGATTTCAAAGCGTGTTGCGAATGTACCTATGTATGTATAATATGTACATATGTAGACAAAATTAGCGTTTTATTGCCTTGTTTATGGTCTTCGGAAATAAAAAGGTGATAGGAAAGTTCTGGGAAAGTTTTTGCATAAAGAAGGTCGCTCTTCTTTCCATCTGCTCCAAGAGTGAATCGCGAATGCAATGAGATTTGTTTCTTTCTTTATTTCTTCTTGCATAGAAAGTACGAGTAAAAAAAAAAGCACTTGACTTAATAGACATTCGAAAAACGCTTTTTTATTTTTGTCATA
This sequence comes from Arctopsyche grandis, assembly GCF_051622035.1. Taxonomy (NCBI): domain Eukaryota; kingdom Metazoa; phylum Arthropoda; class Insecta; order Trichoptera; family Hydropsychidae; genus Arctopsyche; species Arctopsyche grandis. The sequence continues at coordinate 29,341,615 of NC_135367.1, forward strand.
CCCTATATTAGCCATGCCCATACATATGTATATACATACGTTTTCTCAGCACTTGTTAAATTTGACTTATTTCAAACAGTATCGCAATAACTAAATTAAAAGTCGACGTTGGGAAAAAATGGTTGACTGTTGTCAACCATGCTTTTTGCTCTCTTGCTTTGTTAACTATTGTTATTTAAAAAGCACTAAACCAACGCCAAAGTCTAGTTATTAATGAAGAGCTGAATTGATTTTTAAATTAATGGGAAGGTGTTAAATATTATTGATAATTCAAGAGGGGAAAATAATTCTTAAATAATATACTAATATAATAATTAATATAATTAAGAATTATATATAATTCTTATATAATAATTCTTAAATAATTTCCTACCTATACCCATTCTACTGTTTCCGACATTTTAAAAATCCTTTCTTTTAACAATCTTTCTGTCAGGCGACGACATACTGATGCTATATTATTTTTTAAGCTCATAAATGGTTTCCTTGATTGTTCTGATTTACTGAATAAGGTTAATTTTAGAATCCCAGTTCGGTACTCTAGACGCGTTGCACTCTTTTCACTTGATCCTTTCAATACTAATTCCCAAAAATATTCTTATCTGCAGCGCGTTTATCGTATGTTTAACGGAGAGCTGAATGAGGTTGATCTATTTGGTATTTCCCTACATCAATTCAGGTCTAACATCAAGAGAATCTTTACTGATTGATTCATTTCTTCTCCTATTCTATTTTTCCAATATTTCCAATATTTTTATACTTTAGTTTAGTTATGTAATGTGCTATTTAATCATATTATAGCTTGCATTCTTTTCCTTTTCATTTGTTTATTTTGTATTTACCTTTTTCATTTGTTTTATATTTGTAAATTTCAATTTCTTTTTATATTCTATTTTTTAACCTTTTCCAAATATTTTAATAATATAGTTTAATTATGCAATGTTCTACATATTTTGTCATGCCTTTATTCTTTACTTTTTAATTTGTTTTCCTTATATTTATCTTTTTCATTTTTGTAAAAATCTATTATTGGACTCGGATGTTACATATATTATTTATTTACTATTTGTTTTTTTATTCATATCTATGTACATCCTGTCTGTTGATTTTTCAATTAATAAAATAAAAAATAAATAAAATAAAAAATACTTATGTATTATATGTGTGTAGATGTTTATTCTTAAATTGAATACATTTATGAAAAACGGATTGATTAATTTACGTACATCGGTATGTACGAAATAAGAGTCGTGAAAATGGTTAATAAATTGAGTCAAATGTCACGGTCAAAGGTTCGTCGATCGCTAGTACATAGAAGGGAAGAAGTTTGCATGATGGATACATATGACCTATGGATGAAGGTCGCTTCGGAGACATCGCCGACTAGATCCTACTATGTATGTAGTAGTTAGTGCCTACGTCACACCACTTTAGGTGTACCTACCCTGTGACGACACGTAGGGTTATAGGGTATCTACGTACATACTACATACCTTACATATGTACTCCTCTCTAAGTTGATTCAATACACATATGTATGTACGTTTACGTGAACAGATGTTTGACGATTTTTTTTTCATTTCTTTACAGAGGATGGAGATTTGCCAGAGCTCGCGTTTCATTTGGAATCCTTACTCATGTGCCTCGGATTCTTCACGATGTACTTCGCCGAAGAATTGGTGCAGTTATACTTGAGGAAAAGAAGTGGACGCAGTGCGAAGAAACACTCGGACGCCATGCTGGTGAGGACGTTGAGCATCCGTCACAGCATCATCAACAATAATCGTCTGCCCACCATATCTACTTCTGACCTAATCGCCAAGGATCCTGAAAAGTCGTTAGATACCGTGTCGACGATAATGTCTCAGAATGGGAGCGAGCATCAGCATAAAGGGCACGGCCACAGCCACAACCACTGCCATGTACCGGTGGCCGACACCGACGAGGATCCCGTCATAGCTTCTCTGAGAGGATTGCTCATAGTCCTCGCTTTATCCATACACGAACTGTTTGAAGGGTTGGCGGTCGGCTTGGAGTCTTCTGCTAGCAATGTCTGGTACATGTTCGCGGCTGTGTCAGCTCACAAGTTGGTGATAGCCTTCTGCGTGGGCGTGGAGTTGGTATCGGCCAGGACGAGGCCTTTCTTGTCCTTCATCTACACGTTGACTTTCGCCGCAGTCTCCCCCATAGGCATTGGAATAGGACTGGCCCTAGTCGGAGGCAGTGGAGCATCGGCCAGTGGATTGACGTCTGTGATACTTCAGGGTTTGGCAAGCGGTACTTTACTCTACGTGGTCTTCTTTGAAATTCTACAGCGAGATAGAGCTGGTTTCCTCCAACTGGGCATGGCCATTGTTGGATTTGCGCTCATGTTTGGTCTCCAATTCGTAGGTGAGAATTTTATCGCTGTACTTTTGTAACTTTCTCTTTGCTTGTATGAGTTACTTACATACACATCACAACAATTCTCTATTAAGAATAGAGTGCGTCTTCAAATCAATATTTACTATTACTATCTGTTCTACAATAATATATGTATGTACTATAATATTTCTGCAGTGCTGCTCAATTAATTAATTAAAAATGTTCAAGTCGATTAGAGTTTGCCAATATATCTGATTTAATTGTTGAAAGCTACCCCTTATTTGTTACCACTAGCTGGTTGAATATAGATTTAAATTTATAAATGGTATAATAATATTTATGCGTTTCCTTTTCAGCTCCTCACGATCATAGTCATGGACACGGACACGAGCACGACCATGACGATCACGATCACCTGTAGTCGGATGGATTGACGTGAAAAAGTTAACTTAGTTTTAATTTAAGGGAACTCCAAATTGTGATATAATGATGGACATCGATTCTAATTTTATACAATAATTCGCAAGTGTATGTAAACGAGAATAAGTATATGTACTTCGTGTTGAATGAATAGTTTTAGTTCAAATATAATGGTATGGTATGTATGAATGTACATAAACGCTGCGACGTATTAATATGGTGTAAATAGGATGACAATAAATTCAATACTCAGTTGATTGATCTATTTGTTAGATTAGCACAAAAATTTACACAATGTGTAACATCGAATTTCCACAGCTAGTGCTTCGGAAAATTCAATTTTCTTAGTAAAATGCAAAATATACATAATATGTGAATATTGTGATGGGTGAAAGTATATAATAAGTGATTTTTATGTACACATTAATACATACATAGTTTATATTCCAACAATAATACTAATCATGTGTGTTGGAATGAACTAGTCGCAAACATTTTTACTTTATTTTTTATAAATGTATGTATTGTACATATGTATGTATGTATGTAGGCTGTCTTTGAAATTGGTTAATCCAATGCTACAATAAGGTAATTTAATAAGCATTTATTTTACAATAATTACTTTAACAGTTTAAATGTCTGAGATTCCACAATATTCAAATATTGTATGAATAAAAAATAAATCTTAAAACATATCACTCATTTGAAGTTTTTTTTTTACACAATTATATGTATGTGTACATTTATGTAAATACCTACCCATTGAGACTGATTCAGGAGAAGAGTAGAAGAGGGGAAATAAAAGTCGACATATGTATTTGTAAATATTTTATCTATCTGGGATAAATTATCCCGGTGACATGTAATATATATGTACACATAAAATAGGGAAAATTTTTAAAACACCGTTTCGATAGCAATACAATATAAAGAATGTCAAAATAATAATGTAATGCAATATATAATATTTACAATATATGTAGTACATAAATATCTGGTAAAAATATAATACCAATCAAACGTTGAAAATTTTTCAAAGTAAATATTTATATTACACATTTTTATATTGATATGTAATAATTTTATATAATTTGAGCCAATAATATTTATACATACATATGTATGTATGTATGAATAAGCAATCTTAATACAAATGAAATGACATACATATGTAGGTTATTCAAAATATATGTATGTATAATATAACATTCGTTTAAAGGTGGGTAGAGGAGGTGTTTTTGGAAGTCTACGACTATTCATCTTTCCGTAGAGAATTTCAGACTAAAAGTCAAATAAATAAATAAATATTATTCAGTTCGTTTTGTCTTTTTATTGTTTGCTGCACCATTTTGAAAAAAATTTCCATCACCCATACGCGACTGTCTGTATTAAGAAAATATTACAAACGTAACATTTCACGGCTCTATACCTATGTAAATAGACTAAATATGTACGCATGCATAACAATAACAATGTTTTGAAACGTTAACGTTAATTATAATAATAAAAATCCTGTGTAACTTTAATAACACTGTAACGCGACAGTCGGAAACAGAACCATCACAAAGCGGACAGAAATCGCAATATAAATTAGGCTCACAAAATTCAGAGCTCCTTGGCGAGAAAACATTAAAATGCCAAGCCGGCTTTGATTTTGGAATTAACTTTTTATACCTATGTATGTATGTGTAATCTACATTATATAAAATTGATTTTGTAATTTATATATATTTTATAATAACACATACATACATATTTTATATATGTAATATATAAAATATGTACATATGTATTTTAAAAAGACAATTTCTCACGTTTAGCGTATGAGTCTGTCCATATCTATTTCGGATTAATGCAAGTGTGAGAGGTAATGAAAAAATGTTATTCTCGAATATGCACGAAATCATCTCTGTTGCAAATGTAAACATGGAGTGAAGTCAAAAGCACTACTATAATAATATGTATACCTATATGAAAATATTCACGTTTCCTTTACATTTGAATAGATTTTATATAGTTGATTTGGTCACTCTGAACGAATATTTGTACAAACATTGTTTGATAATGATCTCTAAGTTACACACACACACACACACACACGCACACATCCGTACATAATAAACGATTCTCTACAATTGTGTACAACCATTAGTAAATATAATAGTACGGCCATTGAATTCATTAGCCTAATCCGCGATCAAAGCTGTTGAGAATCATTGCCACTTGAATCGTTTAATCTACATTTTATTCCCTTTTTAGGCACAATCGACAACCGCACTCCGATACTTACCATATTTAATCAACAGTGACGAGATGCATACATATCATATTATATATATGTATGTATACCTATATTGTATGTCGTTAAAATACATACTTATGTATGTATCTCTTAAACTACTGCATCATATCTACATACATATGTATGTATGTATATGTAATATGTACAGTAAAATATATATTTTATAGTACTTACATAGATACGAGTATTTTGTGACATTCGATTAGAAATGGGGCACGGAACAAATGTCAAATGCAAATTAAAAATACATCACTTTTTAATATAGTAAAATATTAATTTGAAATTTATAATAAAATACATGGGTGATAAATATTCACAGCACTGATAGAAATAGGAGTTTACATACACACATGTTTTATTATTGTTGTTTTTAAGATACAATGAAAAAACAAATATGTATGTATGTATATACCTACATTTGATTCAGAATTCATATTTGTTTTATTCATCGGAATTATTTTTTGCTATTTTTATTTGTCAAACTTTATTAATCCAATAAATTTTTTTTAAGGCTATTCAAAAATTTATATTAATTACTAGGTAATATTTAGACACTTTACAGTGAAATGTTTTACTATATATGTAGTATAAAAAGGCAACAAAGTTTGTTACTGACATTACAAATCAAAAGTGTAACAAAACCAATAGTTAAATATTAAATTATTTGGAAGAAAAAAAGGCGGGGGATCTTAGAGGTCAACTTTTAAAATTATTGATCACATATTTTAATCTTCCTATACATATGCATAATAATTGTGACAAGAAACAATGCGAGATCATATATTAATATTGTATGTGTTACAATGATCCTATGAGGTTTAGCCATGATACTCTGGAATTGTGTATTTTGCTTACAGTGTTATAGTGTTGCTCCATTACAGAACGGTTGAATAAAATAGGTTTTATAGCAAATGCCATATCAAAATCGGTAACTAACTTTATTGCCTTCAAGTGTACATATACATATGTAGGTATTAAGCAAACAACGAATGAAATTTAATCCAAATGGCTATCAATTTCCTAATATTATAAAATATGAGGATAAATACTATATAGATAGGCAGCAATCAAACGATAAGTAGCAATTTTATTAATTTGGCACGAAAAAATATTAAAGAAACACTCAACACAAGTCAACATGCGCAAGCATTCCACTTCCACTTCCAAAGACTAAATAAAGTTTCCTTCGGCGCTTCATAACGCTATCACGGGTAAGATCAATTGAAACGCACTGTTAAATGGACTCGGCTGTGAATCTACGGATGATTTTATCGAAATTCGTTTAAAATACACATACATATAATATAAAATGTAAGCATACACATATGCATGTACATATGTAATGTATTATGTATCATCAAATGGGCCAAACATTTGAATTACGCTGACTATGCATATGATAACCTATGATTCATCAAAATTAATAGCGATATACATATTATGTATGTATTGATTTATTTAATTAAGATGCTTTTTTTAAATATTTGACTAGCATTTAAAATTGGTGCTAAAATTTGATGAATCTAGAAAATTTTAAGATCAACGAACGTACATATATAAATATCATATATAATATATGTAAATATCTAACTAATAATAATATACGAATAATTTGTAGAACTTTTCCCAATAATGGCAACACTCTTGTAATAAAGAAGCATATATGTATGTACATATGTTTGTAGCATTAAGCGGTTTATTTTATTAATATTGAAATTGAAATTGGATCGTTTACATATGCAAGTATATACAGAGTTGGCTTAAGTTATTATTTCTAGTATGTGCTAGTTTGGTGTTAAAGCCGATGCTGCATATATGTACATATGTAGTGTGTGGCTGTGTCTGTGTTTTGAGCAATAGAACATTCAATATTGGAGACATTAAATGGTATTGTTATTATCATAATACATAATAAATTTTACGACGTTTTAAGTCTCATAGGTGAAACTCTGCTCTAATTTAATCTGTCAGAAAACATCTTAGGACTTTAGCAGTTTATTGGCTCGCTGGTTTGCAACGGCGATACGCGTTTCGTTACTCTCGCCCTGAAAAGTCAATTAAAACAATATTACAAACAATTTTAATAACACTGATATTGCAAAATTGTGTAATGTACATAGTATGTGGTTAAAAACCACATACTATGTTGCCTTATTCACTTATTCAGGATATTCAATATTCGATATGGAAGAAGATTTTGTGACACACTTTGTGTTTATTAAGCATAAGTTGAGTTAAAATTAAATGTAAAAATTATTATTCATATATTGTAAGAAATGAAACAATGTATTCCTTTTTGTATTGAAGAATCGATGACGTCAAATTTTTTTGACATCTTATTCATACACAAAAATAATTTAAAAATATAAAAACGAACTCTTTGTCAATACAGTAGATCAAATTTGAAAAATGAAATCCTGTCAAACACACACTCACAAATATGTATGTACATACATACATATATGTAAATAGAATAAAACAATAAAATTTTTCAAATGTTTGAACATATCGTCAAAAAACGCATACTAATCAAAATAAGATAAATAGATATGTAAATACACATTAAATATACATATGTATATCATATTTAAATTGGTGTGCATAATCACAAGAGTTGCACTAGAGATATAGCGGTGCATTTTACTAATTTGCATTAAAAATAATTAGTATATTCATGTAAAAATTAAAATAATAAAACACAGAAACGTTCGAAAAGATGTATATATTAATATGTATGTATGTATGTATGTATAATAATATAATACTTACGATATCGAAAATCCTGTCGTTGGTGTTTGTTTGCTGGATGTGTTGTGTGATTTTTGTATGATGTTGTGTAATTATTCAAATAAATATGTATGTATGTATGTATGTATGTATGTATGTATGTAGTATGTAGATAGAAACTAGAAAACTATAGATTGGCATTGTATCATATTCAATATTTGCGAAAGAATTAAGTACAATTTGTAGACTGATATGTATGTGTGTACATTGTTGTATAATTTATTATATATATATATATATATATATATATATATATATATATATATATATATATATATATATATATATATATATATATATATATATATATATATATATATATATATATATGTATATGTATATAAATGCTAGGAAAAAAAAACATTTACTTATTTTGTGTGACTTGATAAAAAAATTAAAATACGCAAAGAAAAACACACTTTGTGAAAAATATTTTTTTTAATAAAATACGAACATAAATATGTATGTATGTATGTATATATATATAGGTATATTATACATATATATATATTTTTTTTTTCAGAATAAATATAATATAAATATAATACAAAAAAGATAAAAAAATAAATCGAATTAGTAGTAGTGCCTAATAAATAATTTCGTGACAAATGGGCGGGAACTTATGTTTTGCATTGCATTTCAAAACTAAGGATTTGGTATAAATAATATTGATCCAAGGGTTAATAACAAGTGCTGTAAAGAGTTTCAAGAGACTTAATCAAGGATCCGTTGCTACCATTATTGTCGTTTTGCTGTTTGAACAATCAATACATATCGGCCACGATTTGCTATTATTACAGCATTGTTACGATTTCATTATTGCAATTTTTGTGGAAATAAACACAACGTCCATGAGAGTACAGTATATGTATAATATATGTATGTATGTATATGTATGTAGAATGTATGTATGTATGTATTACGTATAAAGATGCTAACACATATGTAGACTCCATTTTGCTATGGCTTTTTTTTAACAAAGAAAGTACCTTAAATTTCGTAGAAATAATAATGTAAAGCAGCACCAAAAATTATCTTAAGTGGTTTAATTAATTATTAAATACCATATCACTGATGCCATTCACATACGTATGTATATATGTATGTATGTACGAATAAATAGTTAAAACGTAACTCTTATATCTAACAAAATATGAAGGAAGTACCTTTTTTTTTTTAATTTTTGTTATAAATTTATATCTATGGCTATTTGTCAGAATTGATTTTTCTTTTAAATATAATATAATATATCATATACATATATGTATGTATGTATTTGTATGCATATTGAGTTACTAAAAATTTGACTGTAATTATCGAATACAATAATTAACAATTAATAATAGCACAATTTCTTCCGAAATTCATTACATTTCAAAGCTTACATACAAAAATATCACTTGTTTCGACTGACTAACACCGAAAAAGTTACAACAGAACACACACGTAAAAGCGAAACGAAACGAAACATACAGTCACTTTATTGCTTTTTAAAGAACGATGATTCTCAACAAAAATACACGTATGTATGTATGTATACGAGACAAATACATACCTACAATGATTATTTAAGTACTAGCTATGCGATCGAGAGATATATGTATATACACACACACAGAGAGAGAGATTACATAATATGTAAATATATTTCCGAATCAAATTTAACAACAAATGTGAACTTTGTAAATGTATGTAGTATTATTATGTATGTGGAGAGAGTAGAGTAATAAACATTCTTTAGTATATATATATATATATTTTTTTCGTGATGTTGCAGTTAAAATGTGTTAGGCAGCCGTCGTCGGCGCTCGCAGCCATGATGAGTTACTTGAGCAGGTCGTGTGCCCGCTGGTTGGCCACGGCTATCCTCGTTTCATTCGATTCACCCTATTGAGACACAACGGTTTGCTTTTCAATCATGTACATATGTATATCAACATCACTATACGACTATTATATACACAAATGAATGGAGGCAAGTGACAAGTGAATGTGATTATGAATTGGCGTGGTGGAATTACATACATCTATGTCGATTTATACATTCACGCTGCACATACCTATGTACACAATGTTTATTCAACGGAAAAATAAACGCTATTGTAAATCATGAAAGAATTTCAGTCCAGTATTTTAGTATTGAAATATTTGTATGTATTCATATCAAATCAAAATAAAGTAAAAATTAATATATTTATATATGTAAGTATGTATATATTATATATACCATATAAAAACGTGAAAAAAGCTTTACGGTCACTACTGTTATAAAGCATTTCGATAAAATAAATTTAATGCGAAAGAAAAATTGGAAACCATCCACGTGCTTTTTTTTCTAATTTAAAATAAGATGTGAATAAAATGCATTAAAAAATTATGTATGTAGTACACATTTCCATTCCGATATATTACATTTTATACAATAGAATGAGAATAAACATTGCGTAGACATTCATTTTTATTTTATTAATCAGATAAATTAATTAATAAGTGTATGTAGAATATATATATATAGAATATATTGCCGCATTCAAATACACTCGAATTGATATCGATATGAAATTTCATTGTTGCGATTATGAAAAGTTTGTATAACCACAACAAAATGTATATGAAATTTTGAAAAGGACATGCATATATATTATATAATATTTACATACAGTAAAACCAGCAAATATGTATGTCCTTCATTTCGTGTATATTACTTTTTATCAGTACATATTAGCTGTTTTTTGATTAGCCTTATACATATATACAAATATGGTGGTTGCAGGTACATATGTATGTAGGGGATATTGAATTGAATCATTTTATTTTTCCAATATTAAATATGAACATACATACGTAAGAAACAATCATATTCTCAGGCAATAATGAATGTAGAGTTGAAAGTGGCTAAGGATATTAATTAGAATCGCATATGTAAATCAAATCAAAGCAATATGAAATTCCAATTCTTTTTGTAGACCACGATAGCATGACACGAATAAAAAAAAAATTAAATTTCTATGATTGCATTATTTTATGGCTGGTTAGTGGCGGCTAGTGAATGAATTAAAATACATATATAAAATAGACATTACTCCAATTTATAAACTTAAGCTATGCATGTAAGAACATCACGATAAGCAGGCCTGTTCGTACACATGTACATACAATATTGTCAGATGAACATTTTATTTACACACACACACACACATATTGCTGATCGAGTCTACCTCGTTCCACCAACTCGAAATTTCTCGAGACTCGTTTGCCTAACTTTTTCGTTGTATTACGTCGTCGAGTTTGTATTATGTAAAGCGAAAAGAAATTACGTTTTTGATAATATACTGACAAAATATTTATTTTCAAAAAAATTACATTATATTTATTGAGATAAGTAATTTCCATTATTATTAATAATATCTTTCCACAATTTGGTCATCTTTTCGATGATTTAAAAAAGGCATTTAAGTGTTTTCAAACATCGTTTTCAGACGTAGAATTTGTTCTATACTTCGAAACAAAGGATAATCCGATGGTGCAAAGGATCTATTTCTCATCATCTCAATATATATATACATTAACTATTGAAAAAATATAGAAATAATTGGTTTTAAAATTGTATTAATAGCTTAAAAATCAATGAATGATCACAATATACATATCTCGTATATTAAAGATATTATATACACGTATACAAATAAACATTTTTGTACACAATATACAAACTCCTGTTGAAGCAGACGAAAAGTTGAGAAAACTAGTCTCGATAAATTGCAAGTCGGTTGAAAGGACCGCACCGTTGTTGATCATATGCTAATAAATAAAATCGTTCAAAGTCACCACATTTTTGATGGAAACTTGCTTGCCATCTATGATTGGGTCTGATAAATGTATTAGATACATACATATGTATTGTATGTACGTATGCATATGAGATATCGCAATGTCCTCGCACAAACACAATTTAAGGATTTCGGAAACAAAAACATGTCTAATTATATACCAGTTCTACATAGTTATTAGTATTGCAATAATTATGAGACGTCGCAATCAAAGAAATGAACGTTCAGCAAATAATTACGTAACACAAAGCTGTTGTTAAAACTACAGTGTGATAAGAATATCATCACAAAATCATGTACAACTGAAAATCGGTGATGACAAAAAGTATGGCTGCGATTACAGTTATTGAAGCGATCGATCAGAATGATGAAAAGTAAATCTAAAATGTGCAAATGACTGAATACATATGTATAATATATAATGAAATCCAACATTCCAATGACGTACACACTAGGGTTTCTGACCCGGGACAGACATTCCCGGGAATTCACGGAATTTTTGTTGTCCCGTGTCTCGGGAATTCTTATCTGGAATCCCGGGAATAGGATTTAAAAAAAATTGAAAATATACAAACAACATTTTCACGACTGCACGAAGGGAAATAATAAATCAAATACACAAAGAATCGTAAAATATTCTCAAAGTTTTGTTGTTTAGCAGTAAGTACAGTGTATAACGGTTCTGTGCGTTTGGCCAAAATCATTTCTTGTAATTCTATTTTAAATCTCAAATTTTAACAATAAAACCAACTTCGACCGAAACTGAAAGAGTTTTTTCCAATGCTGGAAATTTTTGTACCAAATCTAGAAATAGGTTTCCGGATTCTCATTTAAATATTTTAGTATTCTTAAGAAGCTACTTCAAATAAGTTTACTTTTATAATTACATTTTTTCTAGTTAATACATATATTATGTATTGTTTCCTTTTTTTTATATTTTGTAAATTTTTTGTAAATAAAAGTTTTTTACATATGCCCCGGGCTCCGTCCCGCATCCCGGGAATTGAAAAAGTCCGGGAAATCAGAAACCCTATTACACACCATATGTAAGTGCATTTAAAAGAGATAAATTTTATTTGGAATGTTGGAACGTGAATGAAATTACATAAAAACCACAAAAAACACAAAATCAGAAGCACGATATTCCCATTTGCTGAAAAATGCAGCGACACATACCTTACGATTGATACGGTCAATCTGCCTATTTTGATTCTCTAACTCGGAGCCCATGTCGATGGCCATGTTGCGAAGATTACCGATCATGGTGTTCACCTGGCCCATATTGTCTTCCATTTCGTCCTCTCGAGCGTCATTCGTTATTCTAAATTAAACGAAGTAAAGCACGGTTAAAAACATCACATTCCGACGCCGAGCTTGGTACGTTCATAAAAATACAACCTTCCGATGTATCCAGCTTGAGGTCCCATTCCGTTGCGATCGTCCATAACTCTTTGAGGCTGATTATTGACAACTTTACCGTCATCGTTCCCTTTCCATGTGCCGTCGTCTTCTTTAAATGACGCACTTCTGCAATTCAAACGGGAATTTTGTGTCAGTTCACATTTCAAATGAATTGAATTGAATTTCAAATTTACGCATGCACTTTAAATGTTACAAATAGTAAAGTAAAAAAATAAACATCGTAAATACTTGTTACACGGCAGGACGCAGATACCACAACATTTTTCCATTCCTGAAAGATTTTTCTCGGCTTCTTTCATGTCGGCGTTGATTTGATCCATACCCTCCTCGATGCGGTCCAGTTGTTCTGTATTAATCATTGCACAAAGAGGCAAATATAAAACGATTAGTATAATTGTAACCAAGTGTAAGCAGCAATATTGTATAGTGTGTGTCGAATTTAATTCATTTTAATCATTATGATCAAAAATTTCAATTCAAAAACGTAAATAAATATTATATTACAGAGAAGAATCTTTACGATTGCTAGATAAACCACTATACATACATACTCGTACTATGTACATACATATGTATATGGCATATTCAAGGAAAAATGGATTTGAAAAGTGACAGATTTCTATTCAGCAATATGATTAACATATAAAAGTTTGAAAATAGTAAACATTGAGTCTAAAAAGTATACTTGATATTATTAATAAAATCGGAAAAAATTCAGACTCTTCAATAAAAAAAAAAATAATTTTATTTGTAATAACGTAACAAACAACAAAGTCATGAAGAATAGTGCAATCGTATTAAAATAAAAACAGAGTGAAATACATACATACATACATATGTAGTATCAAAATTAGCCTAATAATGACTGTAAATAATTGTAGATTGTATGTACTTACTTATGCACAATGTTACTGAGATGGTCTACTCTACTTACATATGGATGTACATATGTACATATAATAGATTAAGTCTTAAGTGGACTTAAATTGAATTAAAAATCGATAATATTTTAAAACGAAGGCACTAATCTTCATAAAATATCATTCATAATATAATATATAAAATCTAACATTTTATGGAGTTAAACATTAAGCGGCAAACCTTAGTGTAAATATTTCCAGCGCATTCACCACACATTATTGAAGAACAAAGCAAAAGTAGCGCTATGTTATTGCGCATCTAACACATTTCAGATAGATTTATCATGTCACATTGAATCGGTTAAGGTGAAAATGTTAGTTGTGGCAACCGAGTCAAATTGAATTAGATATATTAATTATGTGAGGATATTGTCAAATTGTATATGGGTTCTATTGTATTGGTTCTAAGTACGTCGCCATATTGAGAATTGATTGACACAAACAAATGAAAGATGAATCGGAAATGTGTGGAAATAAACTGAATCGTGGAAGATACATATGTATGTATGTAATTTGGACACAGTACTGATTATGTGTAGACTTTGCGAGACAAAAACTGTGCAACGAAACCATTTCCCATATAAACATTATACTACATACATAACGTATGTATGTCTTACATATGTATGTATGTACCTATACATACATAGTTTGCTGGATGATCAATTTAAACGGAAAGAAACTGGAATGTCATTTGAGCACATTACATATGTATTTGAAGACATTGAAGTCGACAATAGAAATTTCAATTGCAAAGATGTGTTGGAATGAGTGTAGAGGTTTGAATTTGATGGCGAACTGTATAACTGGTATTATGTAGTATATATATGTACTGTGCTGTGTGACACTTGACGATCAGTGCTTACCTGTGAACCGACCCGTGATACATTTTCAGTCGCTCCACTAATGTATGTACATATGTCCATTATGTAGGTACATTGTACGTCTTCACTTCAGTTAAAACTATGTAAAATACTAATCAAGTCGAACTTGAAAATATATCACCAATTTATCGATAGTGTACTTTGATTTGATTGGATCCAAGTGTGTGTTTTTGTTCGCCGTCACTGATTTATTTCATATACATAAGTATTATATGTATATATTGTGCACTAAACGTGTGGTTTTAAGTTATATAAATATATTTTTAAGTATATTCGTACCTGTAATTTTTCGTCGTGTAAATAATCAAATGTAAAAAATAATGATAATATTTGAATGCGGCTCTATAGAAAAAATTAAAAAATAATAATATATGAATATATGTTTATATGTAAGTAAATAAATAAATAAAAAATCGTATGTGATCTGAGAATTGACGTAATATTTTGAAAATATTGTTTAGTAAGTACTGAAAGTGGAAGGTTGAGAGAAGAGTATCTCAAAATAACAACAAGTCGTTTATTTATCATGAGAAAATTACTTATAAGCAACCATCGACTACGTTTGTGCTTTAAAAATAAAATTTATACAAAAACAAAGCGTTTTTATCATAGATATTTATTACGATTTTTGCAAAATGAATGTGTACATATAATCGAGAGATTGACAGAGAACACCGTGTGAGCAGCGGCGAGTCATCTCGATAAAAAAGCTTTGTTAAAATAAAATAAATTATGATTTTAAAACAAAATAATATATTACACCTAAACCGATAACAAAATGATATATATATATATAGATATATATATATATATATATATATAATATAATCTTAAACAATAAGCAAGGTGCGTAAATAAATCATAAGTTTGGAATAATTCATATTTTAATTTTGAAAAAACGTTAACAATTCAAAGTGGAAGTGGACAATTACAGCTTACATACATACTCGTATGTATGTATGCAGTATTAAAAAAAAAAGATTTGATCAATGTTTAAAAATTCGAAATGCCAAATAGGAATTACACCAAAGCTTGAAAAATGACCAAAAATAAAAGAAACTAATTGTAATCGTTTTTATGCTACAAAGGTCAGGATGCTTACCCCCTTGCTCATCCAGCATGACGAGGGTTTTCATGCCCACCTCGTGGCTCTACAACACACCAACAGTGTCACTAGATCTGGCCCAGACAAATTACGCAGGACACGTGGGGATTTTCAAAGGATCGTGACTTTCCCCGTACGAAAGCTTTTACAATACGGCTCATCGCCTCGCATTGGTTCAAATAAATACTTACATATGTACATCGAGCAAAAATCATATTAAACCAAAGCGCAATTTGCAAAAACTTTCGCGAGCGAGGAACGTACGTTATTTAATGGGCCAAAAAAATAATAATAAAAAAAGGTGAACTTGAAACCAAATAAGGTACAAATTAAGCTAGTTCTTTTTGATTTGAATCAAACTAAATATGATTTTTTTTTTCAAAAATTTGGATGGAACTCGGTATTCTTGTGAATGGTGAGGAAAACGTGATTTGTCAGGGTATGGGTAAGATCAAAAAATTATTAACTGAAAAAACAAAAAGCTGATTAAATCAAAGTAAAGCCATTCCTATTAATAAAAAAATAAAAACACAAACTGCATCAACGTGATTCAATTAAAAATAATTACTATTTTATACACAAATAAATACATAAAACAGGTACAAAATAAATACACGCTATTTCAAAAGTCTTCAATGGACAAATTAAATTAGAACATTAGAATTCAATAGCATGTGAATTCTTGAAGGTAAAGGAAAAGAGCCTTTGAAATAGCGTAGTAAGTGGAAGGAATGGAGAAAGATGACATATCCATACTTCAACAAACGCATCAGTGGATATTAGAGCTTTTAAATAATAAGAACGATAAATCTTCTTTCACTAAACAGTAATAATTAAAATATAACCTGATGAAAATTATCAAAAATTAAAATAATAACATCGGCCCTAGACAGAAATGCTTATTTTTAAATAGTATAATAAAACAAAGAGTTTTACAATCAGATTGCAACAACTGAGAAAGATATGTGTATATATATGTATATACATGTATGCATATGTACATATATTGAAGATATATTTATATTGTACGTACATACATACATATATACATACTATACATATATTAAAGATAAATAAATTCGTATCATACAATAGCTTTGCAACAAACAATCATGGCCACTGGGCTGCTCTATATATTTATAAATATATAATATATAAATAAAAATGAATACGAAATAATAGCCGACAATAAATATCACCCCAAAATAAAAACACAAAGTAACATTTAACATATCCCATTTACATATACATATATACATACATATATAAATATATATATATATATATATATATATATATATATATATATATATATATATATATATATTATATATGTATATATGTAGAATAATAATAATAATAATAATAATAATAAAAATAATATATATATATATATATATAGAAAGTAAATAATAATATCAATCAAGAAACAAGAGATCATATCAAAACACTCAAGTTAAACAGTTAGTAAGGTCGGTAGAGCTGAGAAAATTGGCAAACTGCAAGACACATAAAACAGAAACGATTGATAGTATTGTTTTTTTTTTGTTGTTGTTGTATCGACTACCAGCGTGCGCTTCTGTTATTCTTACCGCCCTGATGAGTCAACATTGTGTTGGTCTGCGTCCCGGCCTCCTCGCTCTATACACAGAACATACATGAGAGTATATCAGTTGGATATCGGTCACGGTTACGGTGCTGAGGCAGAACGGTGTACATACAGCAACAGCACACTACAGTACAGTACACTCGCCTACAAACCCTCACATAATACGTATTCAAACCAAAACACCACTATATACTTAATTACATATATATATCATATGTATGCAGATTAATTATTATAAATAGGTACTATGTAGAAAAAAAATTATTACTTAAATTTACTTTACATCTCTTATATTATATTAATTATATAAATATATATACATATATAGTATATGTTTAAACAAAACACATCAAAATATAAACAAAACATCCAAAAATAAAACAAACGAATGATAAATGTGTTAAAAAAAGGTTTACATTGAAACAAACAAACGAAAAAAACCAAACTACAGGCACAATATACATTATTTCGATATACAGATCAATGGCGAATCGCGAAGAAGGAAAAAAGACATAAGTCAACCACAAGAAGCGAGCTAGACTAGGTATGCGCAAGACGTTCCCGTGTGGAGCAAAAACAAGCCCAAGCATGTACCGAAGTGAGCGGACTTCAAAAGTCCCAAATTTTCAGTCTTGCAGAACATCCGTTAAACGCGACACATCACACTGATCGAACGTTTTCATCGCTCCTTTATGTCATCTGTCATATACATATATCAAATAGCAAATAACAAAATTATGTTATGATTATCATGCATTATGTGCCACACACAGCCGGTGCCGATTAGCGGATGTTCCGCAGTAGGTACTTAAAAACAAAAACTAATAAAGCGATATATAAATATGTATATAGATATATATATATATATTATATACCCGCATTTCATTCATGATCAGGTTGAAGATGGCACATCACAAGAAACTAAGAATATTAATTAACCAGTGACAGCGACACACATGCAGCTACCTTGGTAGTATCGTCCTTGTATTGTATTGTTCTGCTTGGTTTTATCCGTGAATCAGAATTATATTGTGTGTCTTGCGGGCATTTATTTTTGAGAGTGAACCATTCAGTGAGATTTGTGTCAATACGTACGATAAGGGTTAGGGGGGCAGGTGTCGGGGGTCGGGGGTCGGGGGTCGGGGAGGAGTAATGTGTTTAAATGGCACTTCGTCTGGCGCTTCGTGTGGCCGATTGCTATTATTCATTATTATGGTGATTTTGACGGCACAAGGGTTACAGGCAGCATAAAATTATTTATAAGTTGTCAAGTGTTGTAAATGTATGATATGTTGAATCACTCACCTCCCTGGTCGTCTAGAGCGACCAGAGTGCGTATTCCGGCCTCCTTGCTCTATGGCCAGCCGCAAAAAAAAACAAAAATTGACATATTTATGTTAGTATCAGATGGTGGGTGGTATAGTGGACAGAATAAGTGGGTCTCAGATTTATATCGATCAATTTCGTTTACACACGTTTCAAGTCAAGTGTTTAGTGAAGAAATTCGTCAGTGTGTCGCATCCGGAACCGACTCCCCTGTCCACCAATGTGTATTTACAAGTAATAGTGGGGGGGGGGGGAAAGTGAGTAAATATTATGCAGAATGAAGAGATAAATTGTTCATGTGATCAATATTCCCTATATTAAACCATGGTCTTTCGTTTTCATATCTGATTGATTTTTTTTTTTTTTTTAACTATTTTACCATGTTGAAAAACTGCTGCATCTCCCGTAAGTCACCCTGTGGAAAATCTGCGGATAATTATTTGTGATCATTCTAAAGACAGCGACCAGTTGAGCATAGGTGTGTGCAGGACTGCTTCGCAGTTTGTTCAGTTTGTCGGAGGAGGAAGATTCGGTTGATTCGATTCGATTCACCGGCATCGGTCGAAAAAAAGTTGTAAATTGTCTAAATATTCTAATATTATATCTATATGTAATATAAGGTAGAATATGGTGAAATGGAATGAAGATTTGTTGACGAATAATGGAGGTGTTCAAAAAATGTAATGACAGCGATTTATCATGCATAATAATATAATGAAAATTTTAAAGTAAATATTATATGTACATACGTACATATAACATGTATTTAAAAGTATTATATTACAATATACATATGTATGTATGTGTAAATATTGTATATATTGCGGAATTTTAATAAAAGTGCGTTTATATTAATACACATATTGTAAAGATTTTGACATATTATGTAAAAGTATTAAAAAAAAATCGAGAAAATCGTAATCTAAGATAGAGCCATATGAATAAAACTTTATTTTAAACTCAAAATGTTTTCAATGAATCTGTATTAGTATTTCATATGTTATACAAATGTAAGTATGCACAAGTGAAACCTTATCTATTTGATCCTAAATATGAATGTTTTCAATATAAAAGGTATAGCTACCCGGATATTAAGTCAGATTTTCTTTAAAATATACATACATATGTATGTATGTATCTAAAATAAATAAAAATAAACGATCAATACATCGCTAATTGTTTTAAGTATTTTTCGACAAATGAAATACAATATAAAAAAACAAACTTTACTGACCGAATAAATATATATTTTTTCTAATAAGAATTGTAATCTTATAGATTAAGAATGTAAACAGTTGACAAATTATTTATTTTTAAATGCGTAACTGATTTTTGAGAACAAACGTTTTATTGGGTTAGTTTAGTTAGTCTTGGGAAGTATCCCGTTGCCTTCTAAGTAGTAGGCGATGAAATCAAAACGTATGTACATATATGTACATGAGTCGATTTGGAGCTAAATTTCACCTCCACCATGTCATGAAACGAAAATAATTAGCAATTGTAAGGTACATAAATTAGTACCTACCATAATGATAACATGTGAAATGTGTGCACAAGTATTGATCAAAATAAAATGAAAAATAATAATTTCTTAGAAAAGTAAAAAGTAATAGAGTGTGTGAAATGATATGAGGATATAAGGTATAACTAAATAAATAGATGTTATTTTTCAATATACGGATGAATCGTGAATGAGTATATAATGAAGAGTTAGCGCCCGCTCTGTGGCCCGCGTGCTTGCTCCTCGGTGGGTCAAATTTTGGTCAAAGTGGACAGGTAGTTGTTCATCACGAGAGAGATTAGAGAATAGAGTATTATAGAGATAGATGGTCAAGTGTGTACATGCTAAAATACACATACATCTTCGTTTAATTACATATACATACATATAATATACCAAATCAACGCATGCAACTTGTACGTATAATATAATATACGTATGTACATACACATACATTTACATACACACATACAAATAGACATTATCCACGAAAAAGTTGATAATCGTTAAATTCAGTTCTCTGTTAACAATTCAATAAATATGCGTTGACATGATATTTATATTGTTTTTCAAATACATACATACATACATATTGTATTTAATCACAAATGTGTTGTGATTGCCATGTACATACATCTATGTACATATGTCAGTACACGAACAAGTACACATTTACGAACAATATTAAGGAAGGAGTACAATTCTATACACAGTTGTAGGTAAATACATACATATAGTGAGGAATATACATATATATAGATACATACATAGATGAAGAGACAACAAAGAGCAGCCACTAGATAGATAGATAGAGCGAAAGAGAGACATAGAGAGAGAGAGAGAGAGAGAGAGAGACAGAGAGGTAGTACATATGTAGAAGGTAGTGCCTTTATTTTAAGAGGGCATACTCGCGTATGGATACACACTGCATTTTTATTAAAACTCTACGACGTACTTTCATTTTCTCTTTTTTCTAAGAGTGGATGCTGCAAATTTTAAATCTCGTTACGATTATTAGCAGTATGACCTTTTATTTCAATTTAAAACGACAACTTACATACATATATGTACATACATATTTATTATGCCAACGTGTGATCGCTAATTACCAAATATACATATGTATACATTGTCCATACATACATATGTATGTATGTACGTACAATAAAAGATATAAGTTGACATTTTAGATTAGTGAGTTTCAATAAGAACTTCTTAGGTACGAAATAATTAATACAAAAAAAAATTTTTTTTAAACAAGTTTCAATTTAAAATTCTTGTAACTCAAAAATAAAATATTAAAGTAATATACAGAGCCCTCTATAATATGTATTCAGTTTTATTTCATCTAACGTATTGTACACTCCATAAAAGTGTATATGATGATTATTTATCCAAATAACTGCATATCGCAGGAAAGAAATTGTAAATATATATGTATGTACTATATGTATTTGTAGAGCGAAATAGTAGAGAAAGAGACGAATTGATACCATGTATATGTATTTCCGACGATTCCAGAAAGCAGACGTACCATAGCACGGTAATCAATATAAATATTATGTATACATACATATATGAATATCTGGAAAGGTTATAAAAATCAAAAGCACATTGAACAACACATTCACCATATTAAAACGTAAAAACTAAAATCGTTAGAAAAATGCACGGTTTCAAATACAATATGTTTAGGGAAAGCCATGCATTAGTCTAAAAGTAAAATAAGTAACATATGGATGTGTAATAATATAAAGATAGTTAATTTTTGTGTACTGAAGACTTCACTTTCACTGGCTACTAAGGGGTCAACTGTAAAATGTACATAAGGACATGTCAAATACAAATAGATAGAGAATACTGGGGTAAATACTGCGGGCGGGCAAAGGGGGGGGGGGGGATTAAGCTTTACGAGTCCATCGTTTGTAGTTATTTTTTTGGCGATAGAGTGCTGATAGAAAGAAGAAGACAAGCAGTAATTGTTTATAATTCGCCAATTTCTCTTCACATTATGGACAACATTCGCAATCATATTCAAGAGAGGCAGGCACACGAAATAAAACAAATAATACGATAAACAAAAAAAAAATACACATTCATTCCCGCACTCGCATACAAATCATCGAATCATTTGAATTAGTACATCAGTGATAATCTGTTGATAAAAATAATAAAATATTATTTACCAACTATCGATGCATTAACATCCCTAATATTTACTAATGATTGATTTGTGATGTCAGATCTCGTCATAAACATCAAAGGCAGAAAATCAATGATTTACTTTTAGAAGTCGTACCAACTTTCATAAAAACAACAAAGACAAAAGAAAATACCACACATACAGTTTATTTACAAACGGCGTTCTAAAGTATAAAACCATTTAAACTATATTGATTGTGTTTGCTTTTGATGTACAAAAAAAATCAACACAAATGAAAACAAATTAAATACAAAAAATTCATTAGTAAAAAAAAAAAACTCTTAGATGGTCCAACATAAATATATACACCAAAATCATTATAGAGATAAATATATACATACACATGTACATAAATACATACATTTATATATATAATGTATAATATATATATGTGTGTGTTTGTATAATATGAATAAGGAGGAATACAACAATTCAGCGATACATCAATAGTTAATACACACACACACAACAATGTTCCAAAATTCGGTTAGTAAAGTTTGAACGAATTAGAGTCATAAGAATTTGAAGGGTTTGAGTAATTGGTGAATTTTGGGACATTGTTGGGTGTTGGGTGTCATGCAGCGGACATGGCAGCCATAGGCACACCGATGCATACACAAACAGACGGACACACAAACAAACAAACACACACACACACACAGACACACAGCCTGCTTATAAGGGCGCGTCAAACCTGAACTGAGGAGAACAGGACTCCTCTACATATATCATTTTTTATGAATTGATGGATATACATATAATAAATTATTTTCAAACAAAATAAAACATAATCCACGGCAACGGTGCAAAAATTCTAATCACTATGTTATTATACATACGTACATATGTACATAGAAATCGTTAAAAATGTTCATATTATTAAAAATAAAAAAAGGGGAATATGCGAATACCTACGTGTTAAAAATTTTTGCACCCATCGCTCATATTATACTTTCATTGGAGAAAGTAATACACAAATTCACAAAAGAAATGTTGATAATTAATGACTCAAACTAAAATTCAATTAGTTGTTGGAAAAATTGTTACATAATACATTTCTTGTATGAAGTTGTATTTATCAATTATTTTAAACAAATATGCTTATATGTAAGTCAATTTTGACTTAAATATATATATATATGTATTTAAATGTAACCGCATGAACCTCGCCCAAGTAATACAACATTTAATTATAAAAAACATATTAAATTAATGAAATAAAGAAAAAAAAAACTAAAAACGAAAATAGATAAAAGTTAAATAAAATGTATTACTTTATAAAGGTGAAAGTTCGCACGGTCTTTAAAGCCTCAAAACGTTATAAAAGTTCCATAGTATTTATTGAAAAAACATTGAAAAAGTTCAAACGAACTTTCATTCAAATTATAATATTTACAATGATCTAATTGAAAAGGGTGTTTCGGAGGCTTTCAATGTTTTTTTAATTTATAATTTTGTTTTGCAAATTCCTTTATATTCCAATAAAAACTTAAACTTTAGTAAAAGTAGTAAGTACATAGAATAATTTGAAAACTCACCTCCTCGCATAGTGATAAC
Source organism: Arctopsyche grandis (assembly GCF_051622035.1). Taxonomy (NCBI): domain Eukaryota; kingdom Metazoa; phylum Arthropoda; class Insecta; order Trichoptera; family Hydropsychidae; genus Arctopsyche; species Arctopsyche grandis. The sequence goes on from NC_135367.1 coordinate 29,365,845, forward strand.
ATACGCCGGGTACTGTCCAATGACTAAAACAAAAATAGCAGAGTAAAATAGTTTAATGGTATCAAGCGAGTATACGTACATATATGTACATACATATATGTATTATAATAATTCCATGATATTTTGAGCGAGTGCATGTAAGTCGGTATGTAGTACTTACATCATCTGTGACCTGACCGGCTTTCATTTGTAACTCCTGTAACTCGGTCTTGGGGACTCCGCCATTCTCCGCAGGCGGAGGCACCGCAGCTCCTGAAGGCATTCTGAAATACATTTTTAACACTATTAATTAAGTTCACATAAGTTTATTGTTTCTCAAATATTGAAATTGTAATTTCATTGGTCGTTGGTCATTTGGGTCATTTATGTTTTTTGGATCTTTTTCAAAATTTAAAGCGGTTTGTTCAGTGCCGGTTTTAGGGGGGGGTGGGGGGAGGGTTTCGACGACACATTTCTTTTAATTTTTTATTATTTAATAACTTGGGTGTTGGCATCAACAGTCATGGGATGATATTTCATCGGGTACAACACTAGTACAAGCTAATCTAAAAATAAATACTACATACTTGAATGAAGGCACTAAAAATATTATTTTTAGTATCTACTATTTGTCCTAAAATATGATAAAAAGTTGAATCTACCTAATCGATGGAGTAAGTATAATATTATAGAATTTGAATGTGTAAATTGGCGTTGTTACGATATGTTGAAGTACATATAAATAAATATAATATTATGTATGTACAGTACAGTAGTACAAAGTAGAATACATCATGTAGTAGTTTGGTTGGTGAAGAATGAGTTGTGTTTCACGATCAAGATAAGCGTCACGCAACTTCCCGGTTATTACGTCACGTTTTGACTACATATTACATACATACATTACATATGTATATGTACATACATGCATGCATAGGTGCAATACATACATATTTACGAAAAACAATTTGGCTTTACATATGTACGTGGCCTTCCGTAATTTTATTTTAAACTAAGTATGCATATATGTAAGTTAAAAATGGGGACTTTAAATGTCACGCAAAGATAATCCGAAGATTTACGATGTGAACCGGTAATAGTACATATATATGTATGTATGTATGAATGTCGTTTTACGAATGCACTTAAATGTGAGTTGAGGCTAACAGAGGATTTTTCTGACAGGCGACTACAGTGGCGGTATGACGTCACCTAGTCCCCTTGTATCCTGCTCGCGCACACGTAAGTAAGCCTGTGCGATAAAAACGGGGAGATTTATCGCACAGCCTGAAGTCTGGAGCTGCATTCAATCTATTTCTATATTTGTATTTTATTAATATATATGAAGAGAAAGCTCTCTCAACCAGTTCAGTGCTAGTAAACGGCGACAGAAATTTAAGCGCAATGCCAGAAAGCTGTTCATATTTTCACTAATACCTAGCCAAAAATTAATAACCTAATTTATTTTGAATTCAGTTTTTAAATTCTATAATTTGAAAGTTTAATAAAGTTCTCCTTTTCCTTGATTGATATAATTAGGTAGCTGTCCGTTCTATGTACCGAAAGTCATTTTCGATACATACATACATATGTACATAGATTCCAAACATCTAATTTTCTAATCGTACTTTCAATTTTATCTGCAACAGTAAAGATCATTATCGAGCTGTTCTAGTGTCAAATTCAAGTTATTTATTTATTGGAGCGAAATTTAAAAATGCCCTCCAAAATCCATGCCGGATCAGAGGAAAACGTATCGACCATCGACTATCATTAATTAAGATAATGTTTATTAATTTTATAAAAAATATTTCTATTTTTATTCCTGCATGTCCACCATCACTGAATTTTTTTCGCGTTTCACCGCTAAATATCAGGTACCACCAAGTGGTACGCGTACCACAGGTTGGGAAACGCTGATGCAGATGTTTATTTTTTTTTCAATTAAAATATGTATGTATATATGTATTTATATACATACATACATATGTATATAGATTCGACTTACGACCGAGGTTCAGGAACGTGTCTCCGTCGTAAGTCGAGGAATACCTGTAATACGTAGTCCATGTTCGGTCAAAACGATGGTTTGTGCATAGATAAATATGTATGTGGAATTTCGCAGAAGGTTCGAAATGCAAGTCACAATTAACCTAACCTAAATTATCAGGTTTGAGATTTTTATTAGATGTGCGCGCGGTCGAAAATGACGTCATTCAATTAGATCACAGGTGAGGTCATAAATATCCACCTGCTGAGAGAGACGTACAATTTATTTATTGTACCTACATACATACATGCACATATATATGTAAATGTGTGTGGACATACCTAATATTTTAAAAATGGAAAACAAAGTCAAATCATAATATGAACACAATCAGTAGCGTAACTAGAAAAATTTGGCCCGCATGCAAATGTTACCAAATGGCCCCCCATTTTTAAAAGCCTCTTATTAGTTCACTTTCGCAAAAGATTGATCTAATTTTTCAATTAAATGAATAAAATTGCAAATTTTAAATGTCCTCCTTAGCATATACATACATACATATGTATGTTATTTTGAAAATTTTGCATTCAAGTCTATTTAAGACATTTTATCAACTTCTTCATGTCAATATTGGTAAGTTCGCCAAGTCAGAATGTTTTTTATCATAATTTTGATTGTTTTCAGTTAGTGCTAATTGATATTTTTATTTTGTGGCTATTTGTACATACAGTATCGACGAATTATTGGCTATTTGTACAAACAGTATCGAAAAATTATTGGCTATTTGTACATACAGTACATAGTACATAAGAAGATTTAGGATTTAAGATTAATAAATTATAAGATTAGAAATTTAAAGTCGATTAGGAAACTTTTCCTTCGGCCGTTGTACATTACCTAAAAGCGCAACATTTGACAGCGAAAGTGTCGTTTGGTATGAACTTTTTAAAAGTCAACAAAACCGTTCAAAAACCGTATTCAAGACTAAGATTCTGCTGCCATAATATTACAGTGATATTTTGGACGAATTATTGACTATTTATAGGTACGGTACATATGAAACTTTTTCTTGAGTTTATATGCTTAGGAGTAAATTTAGAAATCAAATATTACAATAATAAATCAAGTTTATTTGTTTCATAAAAGACAGTTTACAAAAATCAAAAACAAATAAAAAACAATAAAAAAGTTGTTAATTTATTGTTAAAACGAACACACGATTTTCATCTGAAAAAAAATTCTTATGTATTAAGTTCTTGTGTATTTTCCATTACCGTGTCTCGATCGATTTCTATCTGTGATTGATTTTGTACGCTGGTTTTTAAGCTATTTTGAGTTTAGTTGAAGAGTGATAAGCCATTTCGGACATTATTCTCATCATCATTTTAAACTCTTCCATATAATTTATGAATGGTTGCGTACCGTGATGTGAAATAAGGTCGGCTAAATTTTTTATATCATTGAATGCCATATCAAATTTTTCATTGTCCTTTAAAGGTTTCTGATTTTCACTATCACTACTGAGAAATTTTTCATCTGAATTGGAATCAATTCGTGATTCGACTTCAATATCTTGATTTTTGTATCTTTGAGGAAAACATTCCTTTGGAAATGCCTTGATTTTTCGTTCCTCCCGCACAAATAAAGTATGGCGATATGGAACAATGTATGATTTCCAAAAATTGCATGTGCAGTTTTCTGGAGATGTATAATAGTTTTTACTGCTACCATCTTTGAAATTTTCCCAGATTTCACCATTTTCCTTTATCGACATGTTTGCTTCATAAATAAAAAGTAGTTTTAAAGATCTGTGATATAATTGCATACCTCTTGCTGTTAATTTCTGTGAAGCAACATCTAGTAATTGCCTTGTTTCAGGAACTGGATCCATTATTCGATAAACTTTTTGTGCCATCATTGTATTTGGATTTTTAATTCTTAGTGTGATGTAGTTAAGAAATTAAATAATACAAATTCCAATAGACGGAACGGAACGAAGCTTGGTTTTAAATATGGCCTTTGAGCGTCCAAAAGGACTTTTCAATTATTTTTGTTGTATATGTAGAATCACCCATAATTTTAATGTACACACATTTTTCTGCACGAATCCCAATTTTTACTTTCTTCATATGTACTATGTATGTACAAATAGCCAATAATTCGTCGGTTTTAAATAATATTTTGAAATTCTCCCAAGGCTCTATAGCAGTGATTCTTAACCGGGGTACAATCACAAAGTTATGTGGCGCAACAATTCAAAAGCCCTTGTTCTTAGAAGTGTCCTATCAAGTGGCATATCTGTGTGCTAAGAAAAAAAAGCTTGCAATAAATTTATTTTTCTAAATTTAAGATTCCAAAACTCATATTTCAAGGGGTTGCGGGAACATCTTTTTAGATTCAATGGGGTGCGTCTCACTGAAAACGTTAAGAACCACTGCTCTATAGTCTATCGATCCTTAAGGGCTCGCATGCACCGCATACCCCTACGTCGTAGTAGTTACGCTACTGAACACAATAAACTTACTTACGTATATATGTATGTACGTACGTACATGTACTTTCAAGCTCGTAGGCTCGAATAAAACACCAAAATGTGTACATTACATAAATTATAAGTGTACATATATTTTTTACCCTTTCCGTGACCGCGCAGCGCATTCTCTAGCAGCCTTTTATCTACATATGTACATATATTCCTTTTCAGGGTGAAAAGGCAGATAAAGAATGTCTCTTTGTTTATCCCAAGTAAATCATTTTTGTCCGAGGAAATTTCACCCGAGCCGCCTAGTTAATTATTAAGATTATGAAATATTTTATTTCACATATGTACCTATACATATGTATGATACATATGTACATATACCCTAGATGGATGTGTGTATGTAGCCGTACTTATACATGTAATACATATCATGTAGTTAGAATATCCCAAAACGATTTGCGAACTACTATACATATGTATGTACCTACATATATACATAAGTATGCATGTATTTATATATATATGTAGTACAAAATAATCGATGCAAATGTATTATAGAACAATCAAATTCGTGTAGAGTTTGAAATATATCTATGGTGTATGTATATTTTTGGCGACCATTAACCTATTTTGACAGAAATGGAATGAGGTTTGGCAAAGTGTGGTGTAGGACTCCCATTCGAAGTTTCCGAGTAAAATTATGGTTCAAAATGTTATTCAAAATACCTAATTATAATTAAGAAAAAAAATTATTATATCACATATTTCTCGTATCGGGACGTCACTGCGTATTTAATTCAGTTCGCAAGTCGAATGCCATGAATTTGTTACAGCGACATACAACTTACGAGAAATTATTCTCTCTAATTATTCTCGAAAATATCTCATATTTACCATATTGTAAAAAAAGGTGAGGCTCTCTCTCACAATGCACACAGTAAAAGAGTGAGATGCAACGCTATTTTCCGCCAATCATCCCCCTTCTTTGGTTCACACACTCCATACGAGTACTCACTCACATTCGAACAGTTTTGTTTGGACGCTGGGTGCTTCCCACATGTACATATGTTACTTTGAAAATATTTGAAAACTTCGTCATTTACTATTCGATATACGAATAGTTGTACTCGACGAATATTTGGAAGCCCTATAGTGCGGTGTAATTTTGAAAGTTGACGCCCCCCCCCATCTCGTTTACAATTTGTCGTGACGGGTGGAAACAGAGAGCATACATATGTATGTACATTCCTTTGAGGGTGAAGGTTAATGAGCTGGGGGTTTCCGTGTCAATGGCGAATATGTAGAATACGTGGTGCTAAACCACCAAAACACCAATTTAAACGCATCTTTGGTCATTCTGGGGGACAAGGACTTGGCTATCGACACGGCAATCAATGGTTAATCTGAATGCAATTAGTTTATTTGGAAAGATGTGTTACGAAAAACTGAGAGAAATGAACGACTTTTTCTTTTTCGGCGCTTATATTTGATTTTGATTTTTAAATGCTTTTTATTATTACGAAATTATGTTCACAAAACATCTTATATCTATTTTAATAGCTACTGGTCTACTGATCATTTTCTATTATACAATTTAATTTAATTTGGTTAGTAATCATAGTATTATATTATTCTAATGTTAGTCTACAGCATAATAGGAAAAAGAGCTCAAAAACCTATTAAATCGGCGCTCACTTTGCATATGCTTTGGTTCAATTTCACAAGGTTCATTTGTACTCCAAATTTACAATGATATCCCTCATAATGTTATCTATTGACGAACTCGTTTTTTTTGCTGCATATTGCTGAAGAGGAATTGTAGAATGTAATGCAAAAATTGTTATTTTAAATTCCTTTCTCGTCTTTTAAACTAGATCGTTATTTGCGTGAGATCCTACCCATAAGCTTCGCTTTGCGCGGAGTGTACATACATACATACATACATACATACATACATATGTATGTATATTCTGCTCGTCTGAGTTTCATCAACGAAGTTTGTTGTAACGAGCTGAAAACTCGAATTATCTCACGTAACAATGGAAAACAATAACGCGATAAAGCCAAGTGGAGAATAATGGAACGTGCGGATGAAATTTGGGAAATTCAATATTGAAAAGGTTTACCGAAGTAAATCATGAAAATTATTATACATAATTACTTTATAGAGCGTATTAAATATTTGTGTATTAAACACACTGTCGACGCCTGAAAATTAAATATAAAATTGAAGAGGATTACTCACATACGTACATATGTAAGTATTTATACAATTTACTAATTGATTATTAATAAAATATAACATCAAAGAAACGCCAGGTGTAAAATAAAGCGTAGTCAAAATGGATGACTGAACATTTTACTGCATTGGATCAATATCACGAAAAAGTCCGCAACTTAACGAATTACATGTAGTACATGATAAATCATATAATATATGTACATATGTATATAATTACACTATGCAAAGAACCTAATATTTGCATGGATATTAAAAATCGAAATTATATACGCACATACCTACATATGAATGTATATTGCGGTCAAAGCTTTGCGAAAACCGCCACTTTGTAAACCGCGCACCTCTTTCGACTTTCACACTGTTTCATAATATCTACTGGAAAAAACTCTTTCAGTTTCGGTCGAAGTCGAGATTATTTTACGATTTATTATTTCCCTTCGTGCAGTCTTGAAAATGTTATATGTTTTCAATATTTTTTTTAATCCAATTTCCGTTATACGAGATAAGAATTCCCGGGATACGGGACAACAAAAATTCCGCAAATTCCCGGGACGACCCGGGTCAGAAACCCTAGTGCACATAATCCACTGGTGTACATATACGATAAAAGTAAAACAAGTAAGTAATAAATTGAAACGTGTGATCGGTTCAATGTTGGCACCTCACCCACACACATATGTATGTACATACATATGTTCATATGTAGGAACATATATATATACATACATATTGTATAATATATGTATGTATGTATGTACATACGTATTGTGCTTGCGTGTCGCTGAAAAATCATGTCTCAGATTGGACAAGGAAGAAAGCAAAAAACAAATAAAATAATTTAGTCAAATGACGGGTAGAGTATATATGTACATATACTCATTTAAATTGCGCATTTAAATTTAACGAAAACGTATAGCGTTTACCGCGAATTACTTCATGCGAGTTATTCTATTCTACATACATATGTATGTAGCGTTGCTTTCTTTTATTTATTTCTTCTTTTATTTATTTATACTTCTTTTATTTATTTAACTTTCTTCTATTTATTTATATCTTCAATTTATTTCGTTTGATGCCGCATCAAAACAATTTTTCGAAAGAATAGGGTTGCCACCATCTCGGCATTATTTTTTTTCACATTCTGAAAAGCCTGTGTCATCCTACTTAACCTTTTGAATGCTGACCAACGTCAATCGGCGTTTTGCCAACAAGTTTATGAGCCTGAAATACGCTAATAGGCGTTGTTTTTTGAGTATGTAAAAAATAAACAAGAATACTACCCGCTAAGCCTTTCCAGTTAGTATTGTAAAGTAAAAATGCATTGAACATGGGTCGTGTCAACGTTTATAAAGACTGGTTTACACCAGAATTTCTTAATTTATAACCGTAGCAGAATTTCTCGATGGAAATCCCTAGCTGCTGAGTATTTTAGATTTTGAGCATTACGTTTTAACAACAATGAAGAAGATGGAACTAGTTTTGGAAAAATACATTCATTAATAGAATTGTTTTGTTTATTTTATTTTTATATTGTTGCAATATATATTAGAGAGTCTAAACACACTTTTCCAAAACTCGAAATCCTCGGCGGTAGTTATCTAGGATTTGTTTGTATTAGCCACAATTTTAATACCCGCTTTCTATTGGATATCTAAATAATTCTAGTTGGAAATGTTGGCAAAATTTTCAACGTGGTGGGCTTTCAAGAGAAAAGACGTCAGCGCTCAGAGGGTTAAACGGCGACCCCCGAGATGTGCATTCAATCGTGTGGTTTATCTTCATTCAGATTGATTTATGAAAATCTGAAAGACATACATCAAGATAATAGATGACCTTCAAGGTGGAGTTTTCTCACAAATATCTAACAAAGAAAATGACGCACTAAATAAATTGGACAAAGCATGTTATCGTAAATAAAAAGGTTCGGATTCGTTTTTAAATTCGTTAGATACATATGTATGTATGTAGGGTGGTAGGTAGCCCTGGAGTGGTGTGGTGTGGTGAAAAATTCAAACGGCTATGGGTGGCGGCGGTGAGCGAAAACAAAACTGTGACGTAGAGAGGGGTCGGGGGTGAGAGGGGTGAGGGGATGGGGGGGGCGCTCAGGGGCGGAGGCGCCTCGCTTGAAGCACGCGGAAGCGACAGGACGCGAGCCCGGAAAATCAATACGAGCCGACGGAGGCGCGGCGGGGGGCGGGGGAGGGAAGGCACGGGGGCGTAGGCGGTGTAGGCGGTGTAGGGGGTGTAAGGGGTGTAAGGGGTGTAGGCGGCCCCCGGCCAATTGTCGCGGCCAAAAGCGCAAGAGCCGCCCCGCCCCGCCTTCTGTCCACAGCCACCAACATTACCAACCTACCCTATCTACCCTACCCTACCCTACCCTACCCTAGCCATGGCTAACTTTACGAAAATTGTATTAGATGCGACGCGACTGTTACAACGAATCTACATACATAAAGGAAACACTCCAAATATGTCATTGATACTCTACTAAGTAGTCTAGGAATATCACAACTAGAGGCCGGAGCCACTTTGCGCCGTTCATTGTTAATTTTTATGGTGAACCCTTTTTTTGCTCTCTAGCTTTGTACTACAAAGCTAGAGAGCAAATGAACAATGAACGGAGCAAAGTGGCTCCGGTCTCTAATCACTAGAGGTAGGACTGGAAGCGCGCTTTTCCAGGAAACAGGGCAAGCTACAAAGCTAGAGAGCATAAAAAAAGGTTCATCATAAAAATGAACAATGAACTGCGCAAAGTTGGTCTGCTCTTTACTAATCAAAACAATCTACATACACTAGTATAGGGATGGCGAACCCAGGGCACGCGTACCCGAGGTGGCACGTTCGAGAATTTGGATGGCACGCGAACGATTTCCAAGTTCGAAATTTTTTTTTTAATTTTTAAGTTATAATCCGTGAATTATTAATTTGTAACATCATTAGCAACAATAACAAAAGGAATAAATAATTGCAATGCAGTTGTAAAAGCACTCACTGGAAGAGAAATAGATCTTTTCAAAATGGTATCAGTAATGACTAGAGGTAGGATAGTCACAGTGCTATCCATTGTTCGGCAAACCTTTAACAATGCATTAACAACCATTGAACAATACACGGCCCCCTCAGGCTCCGGTGACTAGTAATGACAGATGGTGCTCGCAGTATGACTGGAGAGGAAAATGGATTTATCAATTTATTTACTGAACGTGTTGGACATGGACGTTCCGTTTTGGGCTTTCATTGCATTATACAAGTTTTTTTCTTTTGTTATTGTCTATTTGGCAATGGTTTAGCTGTGACATATGTACATATGTATGTCGAATCGAAACGAGTATTATAGTACGGCGAGCGTTATCTCAGACAGACAGACAGAATAACGATAGATTGAAACTTTTTTACTGGAAACCGATACCGAACTGTAGTTTTAGCCTTTTTGGATCGGAAGTACATACCCATAATATGTAGTTAATTACCTATGTATTTAGGTGTTCATTACTAATATTTCGGGAAGTGGGTGATTGTAGATAAAATCTGTTTCAGGTAAACACTAATCTAAAAATAAAGAATTAACGAAAGCCTTTAAAATTGACGCGGTTTCGATACGTAACAGGAAGCGATTAAATCTGATACGAATTTTCAACACTCAGTTGAGGCAGACATAGAGAGAGAGAGAGAGAGAAGGGGGGGGGGGATTCATTTTCAGTCGACCCTGGAAAATTGTATGGCCGAGCTTTTGCCGACTTGTCAGTGCCAACTTTGGATTAGACTTCTCCCTCCCTCAATTATGGTACTAGAGAAATTATTTTTTAATATGCTATGGATATCCACCATTAGGTTGCATCTATCGTTTTATTTTTTTGATTAGTTATTTTTTATAGGAGCTAGGAGCCGCCAAACATCAATAAAATCGCCTCTTTTTTTACACCCAGCGTGGTTATTTAACGGTCGATTTAAAAAAAAATACGCACATAGTTGCACAGAAAATACCTTTCTCATACCGATGATGATTTTTTTTTTTTAAATTGGACTAGTTTCGGAGAAAATAGGATAATACGAAACCTCGATTTTGTCAATTTAAAATACGTTTTATCTGGTCGAAACGCAACTGTCGCATTCACTCAATATGTATCATTCACTCAATATATATATCGAAGAAAGGAACGGCAACAAAATTAAGTTTTCGGGTGTACAGCCCTCTTAATAGTGACGAGCTTCTACCGTTTGCCGTGCGATATGACAATACGTATGTATAATACATATATGTACATATGTATGTATATGCAGGCGCGGCTCGTGCATAGGAACTGCGGCGCTGCAGCACCCCCAGAAAAATTACAAAAAAATCGCATTTACAACTTGTATTTAGATATATTTGACATACTCATTAATAATGATTATGTCAAATATCTAATCATTCTTATTTAAATTATATTCACAAGTTGTAAATGTATACAAATGTGATTTTTTTGTATTTTTTCTGGGGGTGCTGCAGCGCCGCAGTTCCTATGCACGAGCCGCGCCTGTAGTATATGTAACATGAAGCTGTGAAAAAATGATAACAATAAGTATCCTCGGTGCAACGAAATTCGTGTGCATTCAATTAGATTCTTAATGCACACGAATTGCACTTTTTAAGTTCTGGATCCGGATTCCTGTTTCAGTTTCAGAATAAAAAAAAAACAAATGCATGTTTACTATTTGATTAGCCATGTTTAAGCGGTTTATATTAAAAAATACCGAGCGAAGCCGGGTAAAAACCACTTGTATTATATGTAGTCACCGGAGCCTGAGGGGGCCGTGTATTGTTCAAAGGTTGTAATTGCATTGTTAAAGGTTTGCCGAACCTTTTTTACAAAGGATTTACAACAATGGAACAATGGATAGCACTGTGACTATCCTACCTCTAATTATATGTATGTATGTACATATGTAAGTTTGAGGTGGGTCATGTCCGTGAGCGTGTGAGTTTGCCTCAATACATGTGATACATATACATATCAAGATTATCTGAAATCGTAATAAGTGGTTAAAATTAATTAAAAGTATTTTGGCAAGATAATCAATGCCAACAGGTACAAAAAATGAAAGTATTATAGATAGAACGCTAAAAACTTTTATATGTGCGCGTGCATATTAGTGTAGCGAAAGGATCACTTTCACCTGTCAGTTGTCACCCTTGGCTAGGTGACACTGCACCTAACGAGAACCTTCATTTAAACCAGAGGTTCCCAAAGTGGTTCGTAGGGACCCCCGGGGGTCCGTGAGGACTGCCAGGGGGTCCCTGACAGGAAGAAAAAAAATGGGGGTCCACGAGATGTAAATGGGGGTCCACGGACCGGAATCAATGGAATCAAATTTAATCAAAATAATGCGGGTTTAAATAAACAGTACAAGAAGAATTGATTGGACTAAGCACAAACAGTTTAGAAAGGGTTACCAGCAGTTCTGGCTGCAGAAAGATATCCCTGTTGCTTATCCTGTATTGTGGGCTATCGCAAGAAAGTTTTTGATAGCATTTCCTTCTTCGTATGTACCTCGTGGAAAGAGGTTTTAGTGCAGTTACCAATTTTCTTACGAAAAAAAGAAATCGGTTGCAAATCACTGAACGTGGAGATTTATGTACAACTGTACCTTAAGAATTTGAACCCAAATATTGACCAATTGATATCGGAGCATCAGGTTCATCCCTCTCATTAACAGAATTTATTATTTTATGTAAGAATTCTATTGTGTTTTGATTTGTTCATTATCATTAAAAAAAAATTCAATAAAGATAAGAATAAAAAATATACATATTTTTTTTACAATTGTCCACTATACAAAAAAAACCTATCACAGTGTGTTCATATTTGTATTTAAAAATATTATAAAATTTCACTATTAGGCATCCTGGGGGAGGGGGTCTACGAAGGATAAAATACTGGGCTAGGGGTCCACGGGGAAAATAATTTTGGGAACCTATGTTTTAAACCATAATAGCGATTACTAGTCACCGGAGCCTGAGGGGGCCGTGTATTTTTCAAAGGTTGTAAATGCATTGTTAAAGGTTTGCCGAACAATGGATAGCACTGTGACTTTCCTACCTCTAGCGATTATTTATTACTATAAATAATACATAATACATAAATAATATATATATATATATATATATATATATATATATATATATATATATATATATATATATATATATATATATATATATATATATATATATATATATATATATATGTAATATATAAGCGGAAGTGGTACCTACGTACACGTGTACATTTGTGTGTATTTATATACATACAACCCGGGTAGAATATTCGATATCCTGAAAAGCGAGTGTGTACGCGTACTGTAGGCGTTCGCGTGCACAAATAAAAACACGTGCATGTACTTATGTACGTAAAATACGGGTCACGGATTCAGGTTACATTTTTTTAAGCAATTCCAGCAACAGTTATCCATGCACCTACATAATATGTCTAATACTGTACATATGTACATACATATGTATGGTAGTTGGCAACTGCTGGAAAAGTTCCCAACGCACTTTCAATTGTCTAGTGTCCGCGCGGGTCGGTCAATTCGTTGAAAACAAAAATATACATACATACATACATATGTACATGTATGTAGGAGGCTAATTTAGAATCGCTTTTAATGCAACATATCGTGCCTTTATATAATACATATGTACATATAATCAGTGCCAGCCTTAAACCCAATGGCGCCCTCGGGCATTTTTTTCTAAACATGCATTACCATCCTCCTTTTTTCGGGCTTGGGACCTTGCTACACTTTCAGCCAGTGTTTCAGCCAGCAAAACCATAGCAACCCAAATGTTTGGATATAATTCTTGTAATTTATGCTGTTTTATAAAATCTAATACCATAAGTGGATTCATTTTACCTTGAACTTTATTTGAAAAAAGGCTTTTAAATTGATAAGTTTATTGCTAACTAGCTGTATAACCCGGCTTCGCTCGGTATTTGTAATATAAACCGCTTAAACATGACTAATCTAATAGTAAACATTTTATTAAAAAAATATATTAAAAGAAAATGTTTTTTGTTTATTTTTCCTTTTAGGGCTTCGCCCTCGGCACCCCCTGTGCCTTTTTCCGTCTAGGGAATCGCCCTCGGTGCCGTCCTGAGCCTTTACCTTCTAGGGCTTTGCCCTCGGCGCCGTCCTGAGCCTTTGCCTTCTAGGGCTTCGCCCTCGGCGCTCCCTGAGTCTTTGTCTTCTAGGGCTTCGCCCTCGGCGCTCCCTGAGCCTTTACCCTTTCAAAAAATTAATCGAATCGGCGCCTATGAATCGAAAAAAAAAAAAATCGAATCATTTGTTCGATGACGGCTGCGCCCTCTTCGGGCCCCATGGGGCTGTGCCCCCTGTGGTTTGCAATGTTACAGAAGATTTTACAGCGTCGTATAGCACAAGAATTCAAGGGGCAGATATTCCGTATTCGAGATTTATGTGGCAAAAATTGTCGTGTGCGAAATGGTCTATATGTACATATTGCTTTCAAACGCCTATGAATATATACAAACTATTATTGTATACGATATATAATATAATAAGTAGCTGCACACTCATTTCAGATAAAATATAAATTATATTTCCTCGGTTTCGCTAATTCGATATTGATTTTCGCTTGCCGTTCGAATAAATTGGACCGTCAAATATTGCCAGATATCGAATATTGTTTTATAGATATTATATGTATGTACATACCTAACCTAAATATTATACATATCTATGTATGATTCGAGTTAAATATGAATGACGCCGTTCAATTTCTTGCCTTTACTGAAAATTTTTTTTAATTTTTACTTACCCGCATGTTGTATTTGTCTACTAATGTATATGTATGCATAAATACATTCATATGTATGTACATCAGTACATATTAGGGCACAGATTCGTACTGTCCCTCACAGAGGTGTCTCTTTGCTCCTCGTTGATTGTACATATATGTACGTATGTATACAATCCTTGTACGAATCCAGTCGTATTCAATTTTAATTCATTGGAAGTAAAAAAAATCAAAATGTAAGTCGGCGAGGATGCTGAACCGATAATTTTAATTCGTCTGCTTCGTTTGCGTTTTTCCACGATACAACATCAGATTTTAAATTGAACATATCAGATTTCCGGTTGAATAAAATTTTACGGTTACAAATGTACATATGTATTAGTGCTACCAATCCCGGAAGGTTACTTCAGCACCGGGATTGCGGTGCTGGGAATTTCCGATCCCGGGATTTCAAATGTATAAGAAAAAAAGTTCAATTGCATGTTTTCATATTTCAAAAACGAAGTTTCACGCAAAAAATACTCCCATATTGGCGTACTAATTTTGAGAGTTTGGCTACATTCTTTAATTTTTCGGTTCGCATCTATAAATTTCTAAAATTAAAAAAAACGTCTATTTATTAAATCTCTATTTTTTAATAGAAAAAAAATTTTTTAATATAAATTTAATTTACTTATATAGTTTATATCTTATCCAATCATTCATTCTAGTTTTTAATTAAAAAACTATTTATTACATCCGGAAATGTAATTAAACAAAGTAAAAAACATCGCTTAAATTCATTGATTCGTTTTTTACAAATAGTTTGTACCGTCTAATAAATAATTATTCATCGAAACAATCCACCTAATATAAAAAAAAAACTCCAATTACATTTACTTTATGTAAAAAATTCGGATGTGACCAATCTACGACTTTATATATGTATTTGAGGAATATAAAAAGGATAAAAAACAAAATTCGATAATCGAACATATGTATGTATGTTCGAGTATACACGTTCACACATACCGGCTATGAGCATTTTCAATACAAATTGAACACAGATGTAGGAAAACTTACACAAGACTAAAGTTCTACTTCCGGCTTACGAATTCCGTCCAAAACCTTATCAACTCTATATACATAACTTGGTAAAATTTCAGTTCAATAAATTAAAGCATTTATTAGAAAAACATAAAAAACCTTGATTCTCTAAATTAAAAGTACTACTTTCGGTTTAGGAAAAAATATTGGGGTATAATATTAATTATTTCTATTACAAGTAAGAAATTTCAGTCCGATTTGATGAGTGGTTTAAGAGATAATTTAATTCAAAAACTTAAAAAGAAAGAGGACACCTATAAGGGGAGGTTACATTTCCGGTCAACTTAAAATTTGAAAAAAAATTACGGTATATCGATAAAAATTTCAGTAACCTATACTAAGTTTCAGTTGGATAGGACGAACAGTGTTCAAAAAATTCCCAAAATACACTGACACACAATAAACATACAGACACTCACATAGAAACACAACACAAAACACAGTTCGATGAGATGAACGGTATTCGAAAAATCCCCAAAATTCATAGACACACACACACATTTTTTTCTAGATCACGAAAACGCGATCAGTGGTCGATTCTGAGTTCGAATCAGTTAAAATATGCTTCAAATATCATTGCGGTTGAGCACAATATTTGCGACACAATACAGGCCGTTCATACCATTTCGTGGAAACGGCAAGCCGGCGTCGAAACGGGTGGAAGAAACGGATGGCAAACAAATGGACTATGACTGTCATTGCTCATCCCACTATTGTTCATTATATAATGTTGTTTTATGTTTTTTTCCATATTATTTTTGTAAAAATAATATTTTTAAATAAATTTCTGTCAGCACCGTAATCCCGGTATTCAGATTAGTTTCAGCACCGGGATTCACGGTACCAGAAAACACCGGGATTCCGGGATTGGAATCCTTAGTATGTATATTATATTAAATATGTACAAAGATACAAGTTCTTCTCACCGAAATGCAAACTGCGAGAAGCGTTCGGAAAATTCGATTTTTTACAAGGCTCTTTTTAATCATGAAAATGAATATTGCTATATAGTTTTTTAGGACAAATGTAACACGCCATCACTCGTAAGAAATTTTCCCTCACTGTGTGAATAACTATTATACCTACCCATACATTATCTGCACACTCCCACGCATACGCCCAAGGCTGGCGCACTTCGCTTGTCTCGGAGGCTTTTTCGTGTCAAAATATACGGGCCAGGGTTTTTTTTAACCATCTCTAGCACAATTGTTCCGATTAAAAGGTTTTAGCATTGATAGATGACAAAATTGAAATCCTCCTTTTTCCGGGCTTGGGAACTTGCTACAGTTTCATGCAGTATCAGCAAAACCATAGCAACCCAAATGTTTAGATATATGTACATATGTATGTATGGAATTCTAGTAAATCATGCTGTTTTATAAAATTTAATACAAGGAGTGGATTTATTTTACCTTGAACTTTATTTGAAAGAAAGGCTTTTAAATTGATAAGTTCATTGCTAATCATTTCAGATTTTTAATTGACGGTGAGCTAAATTTGAAGATAGGCTCTTTCCAGTAGATTGTTTACAAAATACAAAAAACCTTACATCTTTGAATATTCAAACAACTGTTCGAATTTAAAGTGATTTTTTTAGGAATATAATTGCACGTAATCAGTTAGAAAATAGTGTAAACAATCTTTAGAGAATATCGAAAAAAGGTTGCGATGTTACAGAAGACTTATTAGCGCAAGATTTAAATTCTGCCTGCCACAGGGAAACGTTAATTATAATACAAAAGGGAATGCGCCTTCGCTCAATGAATAGAGTACAAATGTTTGAGTTTAGAAAGTAGAGGCGCCGTTGGCGCTCTAATCTAAAATTTTGTAAGACCTTTGGCGCTCTAATTTTAAATTTTATAGCGCCTTTGGCGCATTGAGCGGAGCCTTTGGGACCCGCCCGACCCAGACCCCCCCCCCCCCCTAAAACCGGCACTGCTCCCGCGTTATATATTATATTTTACGATACATACAATTTACACACCTAGTAAAAAATTACTACAGACTTTATCGTAGGTATTCGAAACCGCAAAGTGCTGAAGACATCAAAGGATCATCCTCGAGAAATTCAAGGAAACGACCGAGAAGAAGTACGATCTACATATGTATGTATGCACATATATTATAGAAGAACTTTCGTCTTTCCGTCGTTTAAGTTCACCTTTGGTCACATTAAGCGAAAGAAAGTAGGCGGGAAACGTAAAAGGAACACTAAAAAAGCAAAGGTCTTCACCTGTAGGATTATTGGTAAAATTGAGTTAGAGTGGAAGTGGTACAAAAAAAAATCAGATCACAAATTTTTGACGGGCAAGAATGTCACATAACTATAACAGAGTGAAGTTTGTAATAACCTATGAGTGAGGTAAAAATATATATGAGAGATAATGAGAACCTACAAAGCAAATTTTATAAGATATACAGTTTGAAAACGATATAAGTAATAGGCGTTTAAACAATTAAAATCCGACAAGACGAGTGGGTGGTGGAAAGTCAAACAAATAAAGCAACTACGTCACCGTATCCAAAAATATCGCAAAGTTAGACGTGATTATTGGAAATTGCCATCGTTGACCAAACCGCGCATAATGGAAAAGTTTCCAAACGATCGGAAGACTGTATAAATTTTAGCGCAATCGTTTGCGAAGTCAAACATAAAATAAATGAATCGAATGCGGAAAATGTTTTTGGGGGACCGTAGTTTCTTCAAACGAAAAACGAGCCGTGCTCGGCTATAAGCCATTTATTATGTATGTATATTTACATTGTACGCACATACATATGTACTATAATATAGGCTTAACATCCCATATAATTAAAACAAAAAAAAGTTGATTTACGCATGAAACATCGAGCAGTTCGAAACGAACAGATATGTATTCGAATCGGTAAAAAAAAATAGCAACGCATTGATCTAATATATTAGCAGTGCGGAGTGAGGCGTGAGGCGAGGGGAATGTTATGGTCGTGTCGGAGCGCGTTACGGTCGCGAGGTGGCCATCCGCTATCCGCCATCCGTCATCCGTCATCCGTCATCTGTCAAGTGTCATCTGTCATATGCGGCCAGAGAGTTCTGCCGCACAGACGGGGTGTGGGGTGGGGTGGAGAAGGCTTACCTGTGTGTGTTTCGGCTACTGTCGTCTCAAAATGTAATGGGAGAGTTGGGGGTTGCGTTGCGTTGCGTTGCGTCGCCGACTCGCTCAACTCGATCGACTCTCTCTCTGTCGCAACCGACCGACCAACCCACTCGCCGGCTGTCGCTCGACTGACGCGCGCATGTTCGCCACGGTATCCACAACCATTTCCTTTCCTCCGTTCGAAACGTTCCCATTGGAATATGCTGGCTGCCCAATTCACAATTCACAATTCACGATGTCACACTATTTTTAAATCAAAAAACCTCTGAAGGTATGTCTACGCAACGCTAACCAAAGTGTTATGGATAAATACTTCAAACAATTTTGGAATACTACAAATGCTATTTTAGTAGTAAAGAATAGTATCCCGGTACATGTTAACGATATTTACAACCATCGGAGTGTAGCCAATATGTTTAGCAAGCATTTTAACGAGTCTGGTTCTGATTTGATAGATGTGGCTGTAGTGGTTCTGTCTAATTCGGAGGATTCGTCCTGCGTCATAACTGGTGATGAGATTGAAACTGCGTTGAGAACAATGTATGGAGGGAAAGCTACCGGTTGGGACAGCATCAGCACTGATCATGTTCTGCATGGTGGCAAGAATTTCTTCGTCATATTAGCAAGGCTCTTCAATTTGATGATAATTCATGAACATGTACCTGAAGAGTTTTCAAGGACGACTATTGTTCCTGTTCTCAAGTCATCGAAGCTTGATGCTTTGGCCATCGACAACTATCGTCCCATTGCTATATCCACCATTTTATCTAGAACTTTAGAAAATATTGTAGGCGGGGTAGGTAGTGTTGACCGTATCCCAGCCTAACGAAACACTGTTGTGCTTGTTTTAAGTTGTTTTATTGTTTGCCTAAATATTGTACAAGTGTATTAGAATATTTGAGGAAGTTTTCTCGAAGCGGCTATTGGCTGTTGACTTGGTGTCGTGATGGCCGCTGGATCTGCAATGTGTCGTTGCTCTGGATCTGGTCTCTGGATATGGTAGAGTGTTGCTGGCTCGGCATTCAGCTATGTTCAGAAGGTCTCTGGATAAGGTAGAGTGTTGCTGGCTCGGCATTCGGCTATGTTCAGCAGGTCTCTGGATACGGCAGTGTGTTGCTGGCTCGTTCGTTGGTTGATCCTCCAGGTCAGCGTAGTGTAGTGGTGGCTGGTCAGAAGCTGGATGTCGACTGGTGTCGTGGTGGCTGCTGCCTGTTGACCGGTCTGCTGCTGTGTGTCGACTCTTGTTGCTGTGGGTCGACTCTTGTTGCTGTGGGTCGACTGAAGTTGTTTGGGGTGGACCTCCTTTTATATTGTTTTTGGGGATCCACGTGACTTGTCGCAGGTGGTGTTTACGTGTGCGAGTTATGCGAGGAATGTGGTTTGTTGTTTAGGGTGGACGTTTCTCGAATGTTTGGCGTCGTTCCACTCGATTTAGTTTAATGGCTGCAGGTGTTCTTCGTGTCCTTCTGCTTGGTTTGTTGGGGTGGAATATGCTCGAATGTTTGGCGTCGTTCCACTCGATTTAGTTTAATGGATGCAGGTGTTCTTCGACTTGATGTCGTTCTGCTTGGTTTGTTGGGGTGGAATACGCTCGAATGTTTGGCGTCGTTCCACTAGATTTAGCTTAATGGATGCAGGTGTTCTTCGACTTGAGATGACGTCAATGGTTGAGCGTGAGAAATGTATTCTCCGTCGCACTAGATGTTTCGATGGCGATGACGAGATTCCTACAAGATATTCAGCGGCAGATTAAGTGGCTACCCTTTGTCAGCTGATGAACAGTATGGATTCACAAGAGGCAGTCTTCGATGGATATGGCCATCTACACCCTAAAACAGATAGTGGATTTTTATACATCGTGTTGCATTGTATTTATTATCTATATACTATTTATATTCACGATGGGGATTGCACTATTCTGCCTATCGTCTCGAATATTATTATTTTTATTATTATATAAAAGTTATTAATAAAAAGTTATTATTATTATTCCTCTACGTAAATTGAGAAAACTAATCGACAGAGCAGATTTAAATCAAACAGATGAGCACACGGGGAGCGTCAGTAGTGGGAGCATTTCTGTTAGTGAATTATTTATATGAGATAACACCACTGGATTATAAAAATAAAAAGATCAACTTATTTGTTTTTTTTTCATTGTTGACTAGATCTTTCAAAATGTCAACACATTTCGCTGAATTTATTTGTATTCTGAGTCGGCTCACTATAAGATCTACTTACGCGCTCTTCTTATATATATTTTCAAATGTCACTCTACTACTTTTTAAAAGAGCTCGAAATAATTTCCATCAAATATGATCTACAGCTTTGTGCAAATTTACAGGATGAACGATCTCACGAACATAATAACAACACATGGCAATAAATACAAATAGTGATTTAAAGAATAAAAGACGACCCTACATACATTGTATGTACATATGAGCTAACGAGATAAATCTATGGTTGCGGTTCCCTGGTGGATGCGCAGTACGCGTGTGCGATGTATGAAATTCAATGTGCGCATGCGCGTCGTGCGGCGGAAAATTCGAATGGAATTATTGATTTTGCAATAAATTTCAATGGCACAGCGCCACAGCCTTCAGCACCCTCTTCTTTGTTTGAGACCCGCACACACAATCAAACAACCGTCAAATGTCGTGACTCGTCTTCGAGTCAAAGAAAACGAAACTTTCTATGACGCGTAGGACGTCATTCGCGGCCGTCGCCTTTTATATTCAAAATTGGAAAACTCCCAAAATACTTCAACCAAATCAATTTCTTATTCAATACTGCGTTTGGCGGAAAAATTAACAAATTTCATCTCTATATACTTCTTAGTGAAGGCGAACTTCTTGAAAGAGTGACCTTGAATGCCTCGATGAAAACTGTTCAAGGTCATTATTTTAGCAAGGCTTTCCTTCTTTCGAAAATAATATTATACTATACATATGTGCATAGTATGTTACTTTTTATGTAACGTATAAGAATTACGATCTGCTTCGGTAATTCAATTTCATAGTAATTTATATGTATACAGTATACATATGTACATACATACATATACATATATACATTTATTAGTTATGTAATGGAGTCAATTGTTTTAAATTTTTAAAGATGTCAAATCGTTAAAACCAAATCAGACGCTAAGGAAGTGAAGAAGGTGAAGGACGTGATAACCATGACACATTCAACCTACATAAAAAAGTGAGGGAATTAGCGGGTACACGACAATATAAAACATGCTAACTCGGTTATTTATGCCCCAGCAGCATAAATAACCGAGCAACTCGATAACTGATATCAACGTTAAGTTAGATACATGAAGACAACACATATGTAGAAAAACTATTTCAAGATCGGTGACATACGGCCCACGATGTGAAGACTGCTACGACTGGACCACCCAACATGACATCAGAAGTTGAAAATGCCATTCATAAGGCAAAAAACCCAAAAGCAACTGGGTTTGATGAAATACCAACTGAAATACTGAAACTACTGTAAGAAATGGTATCCAAGCCTTGGTAGAATTATTTATGTAATGCCATCTACGATCAGGGGAGTCATAGGTACCATCAGATTGAAATTAAAATCCATATGTATAGCTACATATACCGAAAATAAAATAGGAATATACGCCTAATGAGCCACATTCTAAAGAATAATACATCAACGCATTTACAACAAAATTGAACAACATATGAGCGAAACTAAATTCGGTTTCGCAATAGATAATTACCGGAGAAGCACTTTTCAGTATCCAAGTCCTTGTACAAAGTTGCAGAGATATAAATGCGGATGTTTATTCATGTTTTATAGACTTCAAAAAAACCTTTGGCATAAACAAATGATACAGATACATACTACAATCTGTGGATATATAATAGATGATAGAGTTCTCCAAATCATCGCGAACCTACATATACTGGCAACAAAAGACAGACACTGTCAGAGTGGATGAGAAAATGACAGAATACATCGACATACAAAGGGGAGTAAGAAACGGTTACATTCTATCCCCAATTATAATTGTCCGAAAAAATAATTGAAGAAGCATTGGCAGGAGTCAAAGGGGGGATTTAAGTATTATGCAGATGACACTGTATTCATGGCGGACAGTGGAGGTCGAGATGGATTGCAGATACTCATTAACAGAGTGACTGAGTCATGTAATAAATGCAAAGTCGAAGCAGTGCCTCTGGAGAGAGTCAGAAAACCGTATATCTGGGTTGTACATACTCAAGATGACAAATGGGATCACACAACTGAAATCAAATGCCGAACAGAGAAAGCCAGGACGACTTTTATTCTGCCTAAAAAAGTCTAACAAAATCATCATTCATTAGATTTCCAACGACTTATAAGACATTAGAAGAAAATGTATGTATATGTAAATATGTACATCGTTTCATAAATAAATAAAAAAAAATAGTTGTGTACGATATTTTTATTCGATTTGATGGATTTGCATTAAAATTCAATATCAAGTTTCAAATCTTTTCGCCATAACTGCTTCCCTTTTCTTGTTTCTACCTCTAAGTGCCCACCCTTGTCCTGGTGATTGATGAACCTTACTGATCGGTTCATCTTCAGCTGACATCAGCTGCACTAGAATCAACCTGGGGTCCTAGCTTATGAGACCCGGGATAAACAGCTAACCCTCCGTTTTCTGGTGTAGTGTCATCCAAGTGTATAAACACGGCAACCATAGAGTGGTCTCTGAATGGAAAATAGTGGTAGTCCTATAAATTATTAAACTTATTAATGAAAGTCTTAATCTTAGTACGGATCGAGAGTGTTAATATATGTATGTAACATACCTGGTGCATAAGATATGGTGCACCATTTTCAGGTGGTTTAAAATGCGCTTTTGTATGATGTAAAAGAATGTTTTTAGTGTTCATGACGTCTTCTAAAGCGTTCAAAAGTTTCTCGTTCATGAGACTTTTGGAAAATACACTGCTGTGGAATTGTAAATTGTGAATTGATTTCACCTAAAAGTTAAATTGAAATTGTCTATAATATTAAAACGAAAACAAAATTTAAATTGTCTTCAATTTAGGTACATTACATATGTAGGTACTTTATACATAAAACAATCTGCTATGTTCCTAATCTATTCCAAATCAGCTACAAATGCATGTATGAAAAATACTTACCGAGTAATTAATGAAATTAGCTTGTTTTTTCATCTCATCCCCTGCCCAAGAAGATTCCATTCCCTCGTTGTTTTTAGTTTCAAATATGAAATTGTATTCTTTGCACATTTCGTCCATTTCGGCCTCACTAAATATGTTATTGAGTTTGATGAATCCATTGTCTTTATAAAATTTAATTTCTTCCGGTTTCAGATACGGCATTGTCTAAATTTTAACCAATTTATTTCATAAATGTAATAAAAAAAACTATATCAAGTTTATATTTATTTACCAGATTGTTTGATGATTGCTCAGCAATGACGATATCAAATGAGCTCATTTAATAATTGCAGTCTTTAAATACTGTTGCTCACGTTGCATGCTAAATAAAGCACCCGATATACATATGTATTATACTTACATAGATATTTATTAATAAACATGAATAAAATTCAATGTGAAGGTATTATCTACATACATATGTATTTATCGAAATCGAGTTAAACATATAAATAATTCATAATGTTTATTGTAATTTGAACTCGAAATTTTGACTGATTCGAACTCAAAATGTGTGTGTGTGTGTGTCTATGAATTTTGGGGATTTTTCGAATACCGTTCATCCCATCGAACTGAAACTTATATAGTATCGATTACTGAAATTCTTATCGATACGTTAATTTTTTTTCAAATTTTTAAGTTGACTGATATGGTACCTCCCCTTATAGATATCCTCTTATTTTTAAGATTTTGAATTCAATTATCTGCCAAAATGCTAACCGAATCGGCCTGAAATTATAAATTTTATACCTTAGTATTTTTTAAATATTTTTACCTCAGCCGAAAGTAGTACTTACATATATGCAGGCGCGGCTCGTGCATAGGAACTGCGGCGCTGCAGCACCCCCAGAAAAATTACAAAAAAATCGCATTTACAACTTGTATTTAGATATATTTGACATACTCATTGATAATGATTATGTCAAATATCTAATCATTCTTATTTAAATTATATTCACAAGTTGTAAATGTATACAGATGTGATTTTTTTGTATTTTTTCTGGGGGTGCTGTGCTGCAGCGCCGCAGTTCCTATGCACGAGCCGCGACTGCTTATATGTACATATGTATGTACTCTAAGAGAATCGAGGATTTTTAAGTTTTTCTCAGAATCCTTTTGGTTTATTGAACTGAAATTTCATATCTAGAAGTTTAAGCTTAATACCAAGTAATATGTATATAAAATTTGGTGAGCATTCGTTAACCGAAAGTGGCAGTTTACTCTTGTTCGATTTTTCTTCCACATTAGTTTTATCGACACCTTAAGGCTTAAGCCATGTATGCTTTGTTTCAGCAGGTGAATGTACACGTGTTGTTCAATTGTGCACATAGTAAATAGTTAAATGTAGGCTAACCATACGTCCCAGTTTGACCGGGATTGTCCCGGTGTCGAAAAGTGCTGAATATATACGCAGTACAAAAAGTTCCACTTCGGAAAATGACTGACAGAATATTTGAAAATTTTGGGGGGACTGAAATCATATTTTATTACACGAGCACACAGTTTAGTGATGACAAAACGGTTCTTTGATAATGATTGTGGAGATATATATTTGTGGTTTGTGCAAGGGCAACTCAAACAACTAACACAAATGTTAATTAGGGCAAGTTCAACTTCAACAAAACCAGTTCAACTGATATCAAACTAGTGGTGAACATTTTTAACTTTTAATTAATAAATTATGTTCAGTCAAAAATATGTCATTGAAAATTAGTAATTTTTAATTTTCAATCATAAGTACTTAACTTAGAAGACATTACTTTCTATTTTGAGCAAACCCTCAAAATTGTCCCGGTTCGAGAAAATAACATTATAGTATGCAGTTTTATATCGAATGTAATGTGGCTACTTAAAACTTAATCAGAGATTATTTTTAGTTCAATTTATTGATGAAGGTTGTGTAAACTATTTTATCACATTTGATAAACTTTGGGTGAATAACATACCTACATATGTACATATGTACATACATAATTATTGCACGTTTGGCATCGGGTGAAATAAATGTTAAAAAAATATATGCATAAAGTAGTTGAAAAACAATTTTATTTCATATATTGCTAATAAAAAATGTATAACATTGAATGGCATTGTTTTATACCAATAGATAAATAATTATGTACATTTAAAATAATGCACAAATTGATAGTACCTATACATAATTGACCTAATAAAATATTAAAAATTGAGCAAATTCATATTATAATTACTTAAAAAAATAAATTGCATTAAGTACGATAAAGCTGATGCACTGTGCAAAAATTCACAAGTACGTAGTTTAATGATACACCTATGTAACTAAAATAAATTGATTGAGATATTAAATTCTTGGATTAATTAGCTAAAAATATGTATAAAATATTGACCATCATAATTGTGTATAAAATTATTTTATCTATACATGAATTTTGTTTAAAATATTATATATGTATGTATGTGTGTACTGTCATTAATTATGACAATACAAAATTCTTAAAAATAAAAATAGTTTTTACATTACAAATTTATCTAGTCCATAAATCGGAAACGGATTCTCCATTTACGAAACAAGCTTTAAATCCTTTTACACATACATTCGCTTGAAACCAATCCTTATCGTCAAAGTTACTATCATTTAATATTGTAGCGCTATTCATTTGTTTATTCATTTCGTTGTCCGTCGGAGGTGATTTAGATATGGAATCATTAAATATTTTTAATAGCCGACAGCAATTAATCGATGACGTGGTTGAACTGTATTCTAGATTTATTACAGCTTCAGGGGTTTTCGGAGATATGCCCAGAGAATTAATAGGTAAAAAGAATTCCGATGTGAGGAAATCGCAAGTCATGTCAAATTTTCTTTTAATAAGTATATGCATGTTAGTCGGTAACAACGGTCGATATATGAAATTTTGCAAATCTTCAGAACATACCAAGTGCCTGAAATATACAAATATGTATACATACATAAATAAATAATACATACGAGTAAGTGATTAACTGTTGCTGAATTCTGCAATTACATACCTCAACACGGTGCGAATTAAATTTTGAGAATCTTTCGTATGATTCTCATGGAAATGATCATTCATTGAATGTGGAATGACGATTCTGTACAGTTCCTTGGCACACAATGTGTTTGATCCTAGAATGATGCAGACTTCGTTTGGAACTACTTCTTTCTCGAATTCGCAGTGTATATTCTGTTTTATTTATTTTTATAAAACATTGAAATTAAAATGAATATTTGTAATTCAAAATGAAAAAAAATAATTGAGTAGGAACTTTACCTTAATTAAAGTTTCCAACGCATCGAGGGCTGCAGAAGTAGTGCGAAAATAATGTTGAGATTGCCAGGATTCATTCACATCAGTGAAATCTTTATTCTTGGCCCTTTTCTTTTCAACGACGTACTTGAGATGTTCGAAATTATACGGTATTTGAAATTTTTGAAACGCTATGAATTTGATTACTTCTACTACTATGGCGGCGCATGTTTTAGCCGTCAATACTGAACTTATGTCAACATTTACGCTTAATTTATTTACACCATTACGATTATCGGTGTTCGACATCATTTCAATACAAATCAAAAATAAATAAACATGTACTCCGTACTCCGAGCGATGAGCGAAACGTCACTTTATAGGTTATGCGACATTTGAAGTATGTCGGGTAATTTCAGTGTTGCCACTAATTGAATGGCTTGGTGATTACTACCGTCAAATGTGAACCGGTCGCTCTAGATCGGTCACACGTGATCACCCGTCACACAGAAAACTGGTCACACCACTTTTCTGAAACGTTCAATTAAATTAAAAATTTGTCGAATTTTTGGGTGTGACCAGTTTTTTCGTGACTAATTTTCGGGTGTGACCAGTTTTAGTGTGACGGCTGATTACGTGTGACCGATCTATAGCGACCGGTTGTCCTGTGACTGGTTCACATGTGACCAGTAGCCCGTTTACCAATTGAATACCTTTTGCAATTATTTAAAAGCTAGTGTTGTGCCCGTTGATTTCAACGGGTGGTTTCGAAAAGGAATTGAAACACGATTATGTAGAGATATAGCACGACTTGTGATATCACCTATTTCCCCCATCGAACTTAATCTGTACAAATGACATCATCGTGTCCTCTTCTCGTACACGAAAGTTAGCCGTGGCCGAAATACTTCGTCCAGCTTACCCATAAAGGCGATTCGACTCGCTCCAGATACGCAATCACGAGTACACGGGATATCCCAAGGAGCTACGCAACTACGCATCAAACATCGAACACAAAGGAAGACCTCGACCCCGTCGGAATCTTCCAGAACGTGATCTCACCAGCCCAGCTACGCGTTGCTCAAGCAACACCTTTATAAACCAGTGCATCGTCCCCAGATGCCAGTGAGCTTCAGGAACTCGACCTAGCTCGTTCCAGTGAATCCTTTACCTACTTCGCTGTACATACAAATACACCTGTATTAATCGAGTAATAAAGATCCTCTTCAAAATTCAACTGAATTTCCATAGGCTGGGAAACGGTCCAAAACCTTCAACCCCCCTATAAATATAAATTAGGTTAAAGAAATTGGAACGACTGGTTTCGGAAAGAAATTGATGCACGAATTACGTTTTGTGCATCGCCGACGCACCGACACTTTCGCCCCCAGCACCCCCGGCGCCTTCGGCCCTAGCGCCGCCGAAGCCTCCGACGCCCCGGGGTCGCTCTTTAAAACTCGAATTTCAGTCAAACAATCATTCAAAAGAAATTCTCTCAATTGATTTATAACAACTTGTTCTAATAATTTTTAAACAGGTAATATGTTAATAGGTCTCATTTCATTGGCCCTAAAGGTACCTGGTACCTTTCGTACTGGCACCACTGTGGCCACTTTCTATGCGTCTGGCACAATACCCGTCTCTGATGATAAATGAATTATTTTTAATAAACAAGAACCTACATATGTATGTTAGTCCAAGCTAGTTTTAAAACCTCCACAGTTAAATCATCCATGCTACTTACTGATTTCATGCCATTCAAAATATCACTCAGCTCCTTATTGTTTATCAGTTTATGTTTATTAAATTTATTTATCCGTGTAGATAAAGTATCCATACTTTGATAACGATACGCAACCTGTATTGAATCTACAATATCTCTAATACTGCATATCGATGGCTTGGTGTACAGATATTGCATGTCCATTTTTGAATTTGTATCGAATTTTAAGTTTGTAGATGCTGGAATGATCCAGGTTTTTCCTTTCAAGGTTATTTATGCGGCATACATAAATTACCTTGAAAGGAATAACCTGAATTATTCCAGCATCTAAAAACTTAAAATTTCGATACAAATACAAAAATAGACATACAATATCTGTGCACCAAGCCATCTACATGTGCCCATAATTATGAAAGTGGTCTAAGTCAAGATTGTATATTTTTTTAAATCAATTACATATTACAATATAAGCGATATTAAACGATAAAATCGACTTAAATTTTTTTTTTCTTGACTTTCATAATTATAGGCACATATGATGGGCTGAAAACCAGACTGGTACAAGTAACATTTAAAAAAAAAATTATGGTTTAAGTGCTAAAATAATAGCATATATGAAATGCTATTATTTTAGCACTTAAACCAGCTTTTTTAAAAATGGCACTTGTACCAGTCTGGTTTTCAGCCCGTCATATGTATGTACATATGTATATGGTATACGGATTATTCCACAAAAAGCGAACTCCCGCAAGTCACTAAATTCTCGATCACGGAACATCTGGCACTCGAGTTCTCTTTAGTACAATATACAATATTTCAATAATCACCGAACCCATCTACATATTTACATATATAATAAAAAAAAGACTCATTATCAATTATAACAGACCTGTTTCGCATCGTTATTTATTAATAGTATTCTGTTTAGTTCTGATTTAATGAAAGAGTATTACAGTAGAAGAAAGGTACGTACAACATTTTCGAACATCAGGTTATCAGATGCATAATCTCGGAGGTTATCAGAATCATAATACTGTTTCCGTATAATCAGTTTATTGTGAGTTTATGTAAATATATTTAAAAAATCAAAACAAACACATATTATTGTACATAACAATGTTTAAAACAATACTTATGCATAAGTTTTTCTAATAATTATACAATTTACACATGGAGATATTGTAAAAATAATAATACAAAAATCAACAACATTAGGAGTTATGACGTAAAAAATATAAGTTAGGTTACAAGATATAGTTAACAAATTTAAAACAATTATCATTCAATAAAAACATTTGATATGTTAGTGTTTCATTTTGGTACATGATTGAATTTCTGATTGGACTATGCAAAATTAGGCAATTAATTGAATATATGTACATATATGAAAAATATTGCGCGTCAATAATATGCTATTAACAAAATATCAAGAATATTTTTGGGTTATCTCTTAAGTGAATACATATATATATATATATATATATATATATATATATATATATATATATATATATATATATATATATATATATATATATATGTATATATTTTTTTTTATTGGGTATAGATAAATTTGTTTTAACAATACCTAGTCGACAAAATTTTAATTTAACTTGGAGAGGTAGAGGTAGTAATCATCTAAAAATACAATTTTATATTTATTATACAAATGTATAATATACATACATTGTATACGTACGTATATTAGGGCAGTGCTACCCAAATGTCGATCCGCGGTCAAAGAAGTAAACGCATGTACACACATATGTATTTTAAATATTGATATAAACATTTTCCCCCGCTCTCTGCAACCTGTACTGTTTTCCTCACTTTTCAGTCAGTGTTCGTCACTGAGTAGGATTGGCTCACTACACACATTTTTTTAAGAGGAAACATCGCAATACTGTTTCTTGATTCTTCAGACTCTGACAGTCAACCAACTCGTAAATTTGATCCTTCACACATTCGGTTGGGATTTATTGCTATGGAAGATGGCAATGTCTGTGTGAGTTGGCAGAGAAAGTCGAACGTGTTCCATTATCTTATGACACTACAGCTCGAGGAATTCATGATCTTGCTAACGTTTTATGAAACAACAGTTCATAGTAGAAATAAAATTGGCAAAGCAATATTATTTGTAGCTAGATGAATCCACAGATCTAACTAGCATTGCAATTATATTGGTATATTTCTTTTCAGCATCACTGCCAACGAAAATCGCTCAATGCTATGTTAAAAAGTCGAAATTGTTCGTTTACCATGCATACATATGAAAAACGGTTAGTAAATATGTATATCAGTGGCGTGCGGTAAAAGTATCTCTCCCCCCGTCGTACATCTCACTTAATTTTCGCGAGCAGGATACAACAGGAACAAGAGGAACAGGCTTTCCTCCCGTATTCAGCGCGCGCACATTAAACAAGGCTGTATGACAAAAAGAGAGATAATTTCACCGCATGCCACTCATATGTATATATTATATATACATAGTACCGTTTACCATGTACCAATTTTTTTTTGATCTTTCGACTTAACATCTTTCGATTTTCGACCTTTGCCTTCCGATATTTGCGTTTTCGGACTTTTTAATTTTTTTTTAAATTGAACATAGTTAAAAAAAAACAAAACCTGTTCATTATAGTAAATTATTAGGTAGTGTAAAAATGTGGGGGGAGGGGAGATTTCCATTTCATAAAAATGAAGTTGGTGCGTGAGTAATACCAAACGGTACTCTGCAACACGAAAAAGTTTGAGTAGCACTGCCCCAACATACACATGTATTGAAAATAACATGTGATGCATTAAATAATATACAAATATCATTTGAGTTATGTTATATTATGGTCACAGCCACACTTTTAACAAACCAACTGTATTAACTTTTAAGATTTTTTAAATACTTAATATTTTGAATTACATACATACAATGTATACACAACAAAAATGGGTACGAATAACACAAGTTACATATTGATGATACATTACAAAAGTTGTGTACACATTAAAAATTTAACTAATGACTAATAAAATAAGCATTACTATCACCAAATGTACATAGAATAAATGTAGTGGCGTGTTATGGCAAAATTTAAATAATCATTTTTAAAACAAACGTTGATGTTACATGTCGTTATTTTTCCAAGAAGAAACGTGCCGTTTCAGTGCACTACGTGAAAATAGCCATACGTAGATATCAAATTTAAAATATTCACATGGAAGAATTTTGTTACTATAATAATACTTACAACAATAAATATGTATCAACAAATTTCTAATTTATACTTCCATACATACATATATTGTGTGAACAGTTACATATATAATTCATTTTTAATATAATTTAAAAATACATAAAAACAATTTGACTCCCTTAAATAAAATTAAGTACAACATACATACATATGTATGTATTGTATGTATGTAGGAGATTCGAAAAGCAACAATGAAAATTTTAATTTCATCGACAAAATCGAGTACTCCGATTAGCTGACCAAGGCGTTGCATTTGCACTTTTACAAACAGACTCAAACAAAAACAAAAACCATATCGATACGGAAGAAACAGAAATAAAATGAAAATGTAAAAAAAAGCAATCTGAAGCGTAAACAGTAAAATCAGAACATTCTAAACTTGTAAGAATACATAAATGTTTCGTTGCAACCAGTTCATCTTTCTTTTATTAAATGTATACATACATACAAATGTATTTCCATCATAACGTACAAGTATTTTGCAGATCCTGTTTCTTCACTATCGATATATAATACAAATATACATACATACATACATATATTAAAATTGATTAAAAGATAAATTTTTATAAATGTTATAAACGATAACGATATAGCATTAGAAAATTTTCAATATCCTGGAATGCAAGAAATCTATCTTAACATTAAAATATATGAATACAAAGGAACTGGAAACATGGTAACTATGTAGATATATTGGTGTAAGTCTGCGGATTGTTTACCTTTTAATTCTAACAAAAAATTGCACGTATGAACGCATCGTGGACAAATATACATAGAGAGATGGTGCAGAGATACATACATACAAACATACATATACAGAAAAGAAATACATATGTACAAGAATACATATACATATGTGTGTGTGTGTGTGTGTGTGTATTGAACAAGTACAGGTTTTTATCTACAAGCAGATGAGATGGTATAGTTCTAGGTTTCTTTTGCCGGTTGAATTGACCAGCCTAGAATGCGCCGATCGAAACCGCAAGAGAAGAAATTGACGTTGGCTGACATATCGTCCGACCATGCCACAGAAGTAACCATCCGTCTGTGACCCTAAAATCAGAATAAAATTTAACATGAATTCAAAGGTCAACATGAATTCCGCAGTAGTACATAAATACATATGTACACACATTACACTTTAATAAAATTACCATTCGACTCGTTCTCGGCAATCTGGCCATTCTTTGTCCTTGAAGATCGAATAACCGCACTTGTCGATTGTCGTGAGGAATCGCTATGACTCCACCAGAGCTTACAGCTATACGATTAACGCTAGAGTCCGAACGTATTGTAGACAGTGATGAGCGCATATTCCTCAAATCCCAAACCTAAACAACGCACAATTACATATTTAAATTTAATGAACAGCCCTCCCCTCGTAAGTAATATGTATGTATGTATTAATTTTTTGGTCAATATGAAGAATATGATAAATATGTATTTACTTTGACTGAACGGTCATCAGATCCCGACACGACCTTATCTTCTCTAGTAAAAACTGCAGATGTTACACTCCTATAATAATGAGAAAATGTATTAATTCATTCGTTCAAGCAAATGTGTAATGACGATACAACACTTTTTCGTTATTGTAATTCTTGAAAATGAATCAACTTACTCCGTATGCCCTTGAAATACAGATACAGAGTGAATTTGTTCGCGAAAGTCCCAAAGACGGAAAGTAGTATCTCTAGATGCAGTCACGACCAACCGTTGAGTGTTGTGTGCAGACGCATGAGTTAATTCGTGATCGTGTCCTAAAAACATACGACAAAACTCATTTTTGACTACATACATACGTATTAGTACACACGTAACGTGTGTGAAACGCAACAGTTACCAGTGAGACACTGAACTAAATCGCCGGTTTCCACATCGTACAAATTAGCAGATCGGTCCCAAGACGCCGTGATAACTTGATCACCACCTGCCAACCAATCAGCTGACACAACAACACCAGTATGGCCTCCGAGTTCTGCTAACGGCGTTCTGAGACTTTCGGGTCGATCTGATCCTTCACCTCCACCACCCAAACCGTCATCCAGACCAGTTTCAAGTTCTTCTTCTGAAGACTGGCCTCTCAACTGATGTGAAATTTATACAAGTACATAAATCACAGCTCGTGCAAATAGAATAATACTAATTTTAAATGAACAAACCGGTAAGTCCCAATTGACTGCAGCTTGCCATACGTGAGCGGTGTTGTCGCCGCTACTCGTCAGAGCAATGTCTCTCGACGGATGGAATCTGATGGAATTGACAGAGCCGGTGTGCCCGAGGTATTGCAACAGGCATTTTCCCCATTCAACGCTCCATATGTATGCCGAATGGTCTATAAATAGAACGAAAAAAAAAGGTATTTTGAAATTGAATGAATATCATCATCAAGTATGGATAAAATTTTGAATGAATAAAGCTAATACCAGCTGACGCCGTGCCAATAAGAGGTTGACCAGGCCTAGCCGTAGAAACCTCCCATACGCCGTCTTTGTGACCGGTGAATTCTCTAACTAATTGACAACTATAAGTCGGGGTTTTAAAGCTAGACACTATTTTACTCGTTTGGACTTTTAATTTGTGACTAGCTTTGACCTTTTGCGAACTTTGCGATACTAAAACAAAAATAACGTATATAAATACGTGAAATTTTTTTATGCAAACACAATTACATATCATATGTTCATATTATGGCGATTGCTTACATTTTTGTTTAGCAGCTTTTTCTTTGACATCAAAGTCGACAGTGTCAGTGTTTGGTTTTTCGCCAATGCAAGATTCTCTTTCGAGGCGTTCACTTAGTAATTCAATTTTTTCTTGAACTGCAATTGAATAATAATGAAAAATAATACAAATGTACATATGTATGAACGTTAATAGAAACTGTTTCAACATGTTAGGGCTTACGATTTATATTTTCAGTGTAGAGAATATCAAATTCTTTTTCGATCTGAGAGAAGAGTTCGTGTAATCGTGTTCGAAACAATGGCGGGATAGAACATTCAGATTCCTGATCTAATTTGAAAATGTTTGGAATTATGTCACTTCCTTCGGCGAGGCTTTGTAGTCTTCGCTTGCTGGACTTCATCTTCGTCTACACTGCGATTCGTCTTTATACGATTCTGAAGCGTATAAG
Organism: Arctopsyche grandis; assembly: GCF_051622035.1. Lineage (NCBI taxonomy): Eukaryota > Metazoa > Arthropoda > Insecta > Trichoptera > Hydropsychidae > Arctopsyche > Arctopsyche grandis. The sequence continues at coordinate 29,401,124 of NC_135367.1, forward strand.
AAGCATACGTACAAATAAAATTGTAAAATTCGAAACTAAGTCCAAAGATCAAACGAAACGAAACGAAACGAATGCACGATCGATTTGGAATCGAAAATTAACCGTGGGCTGGATACCGTCCGAGGTAAAGAACGATGCAATACCTGTGACCAATTACTGACATTTGCAACAGTCGGGTCGGGTCAACTTATGAATATGTGATGAGCTCAAGGCCAACCAACACATGCGGAGTGGGTGGGAGACGAGGGGACGACGGGACGAACACTAGGAATAGGAATCGACCGGAATTGGATCATCAAACCGGAAGAAGAAGAAGCAGAGGCCGAGGAGAAGCGAATCGAACCGACGCGACGCAACTGACGCTCACGGCAGCACGGTGACAGCGCACTGACAGCTGATCCTACCCGTACCGTACCACTGCCATCAAAAAACAATCTTTCTATGTGGCCGAAATACGACATTATACAAACATATATTTAATTGTTCGGTTCGGTGATTACATCCCAAAACCAGCCACAAACTACAGGAGATCCGCGCGAGCGATTTTTGTAGCGGCTGTTATCCTGGTAGCGGATTCACATTTTGGATGTTTATCCTTTTCAATACGAAGCCACAATACAATCGTCCTCAAAATTTTAATCAAATTCAAATTGAAGGAGCAACTTGTGACTGGCAACCGAAGTAACCAGTCTGGTTAATCCAAGCAAGATACATGTACTTATGTACATACGAAATTAACCGGTCTCCGTGACGACACAGAATGTTAAATTACAGAAAACGCAAATATCGGAAGGCAAAGATCGAAAATCGAAAGATCTTAAGTCGAAAGATCAAAAAAAAAAAAAATTTGGTGCATGGTAAACGGTACATACTCATATAGGGGGGTTGAAGGTTTTGGACCATTTCCAAGCCTATGGAAATTCAGTTGAATTTTGAAGAGGATCTTTATTACTCAATTAATACAGGTGTATTTGTATGTACAGCGAAGTAGGTAAAGGATTCACTGGAACGAGCTGGGTCGAGTTCCTGGAGCTCACTGGCATCTGGGGACGATGCACTGGTTTATAAAGGTGTTGCTTGAGCAACGCGTAGCTGGGCTGGTGAGATCACGTTCTGGAAGATTCCGACGGGGTCGAGGTCTTCCTTTGTGTTCTATGTTTGATGCGGTTCGGTGATTACTGGTCACAAATTACTCGTCACAAAGTCACTAAAATCTCTATAACGGAACATCTGGCAGCCGAAAAGTCCACCATAATAACGATAACTAACATAGTAACGAGAACTTGAGTGCCAAATATTGTGTATTCGCGATTTTCATGGCAAAAATTGTCTTTGTGACGAATAGTCCAATTACCGTTTGATGCGTAGGTGCGTAGCTCCTTGGGATTTCCCGTGTACTCGTGATTGCGTATCTGGAGCGAGTCGAATCGCCTGTATGGGTAAGCTGGACGAAGTATTTCGGCCACGGCTAACTTTCGTGTATGAGAAGAGGACGCGATGATGTCATTTGTACAGATTAAGTTCGATGAGGGAAATAGGTGATATCACAAGTCGTGCTATATCTCTACACTCACTTAATTTGCGCGAGCAGGATACAACAGGAACAAGAGGAACAGGCTTTTCCTCCCGTATTAATGTGCGCGCGCAGAATACGGGAGGAAAAGCATGTTCCTCTTGTTCCTGTTGTACCCTGCTCGCGCAAATTAAGTGAGTATGTACCGTTTACCATGCACCATTATTTTTTTTGATCTTTCGATTTTCGATCTTTGCCTTCTGATATTTCTGTTTTCTTTAATTTAACATTCTGTCTCGTCACGTATACCCATAGATATTTATAACTGTTATAGTAATGCTTGGATGGGGGTAGGTAGGTAGGTAGGTAGGTAGACTGTTTTCCATATTCTCAATATCTTTCTACAAATTGTGTTAATTTTGTATATGTATATTTTTTGTATCCGTTGGGTGCATATCGAGTTGGCCTCGTAGAGTAGACTGTAGAGAGTAGACAACGAGAAGATTCCAAGCCAAGAGTAGCGAAGCTGTATTAGTAAGTAGGCAGTGGCCGAAGAAACAGTGGTGTTACGACGGACGGACGGACGAACATTATACAATGACATTGACAGATGCTTACATAGGCTGGCATGCTGTGTCGGTGCGATCCTTGATTATGACTGTGGTTCTATTGTTGGCCAATTTTGGGAAAAAAATATTGCCGTTTGTCGACCATAATCAAATTGTATGTAACTCTCGCTGTACTGTTTCACTTTTCCTCCACAAAGTATTTAACGGAATTCATAAACATGCATATTTTTATTATTTCACAATATAAGATGCAAACATCTACAGCAATTTCACATTTTATTTTTTATGCAGAGATGGTGTTCATTTGCACGGAAGCGCATCAATAAAATGGAATGCACGGTGAAATCTCGGGACGACCCTGTTATATTGAAACTGGATTCTAAACAATTCAAATCTATCTTTAATGACGAAGTGTGCACATTGAAAGCTTTATTCGAAAAATATGGTTACGAGATACGCTTGGCCGGAGGGCCTGTGAGGTTTGTTGACATTTAAATCTTCAGTATTGACACGTTCCGTAATTGGTTTACGAGACATTCGTGCACTGTCCATACAGGGATCTGTTGATGGGAATTCAACCTTCAGATTTAGATTTCGCCACGGTAGCTACACCGCAGCAAATGAAAGATATGTTTACCAATGAAAATGTACGATTGGTAAATTCAAACGGAGAAAAACATGGAACCATAACACCGAGAATCAATGATAAGGAAAATTTTGAAGTGACAACTCTTCGGATAGATGTTTCTACTGATGGGAGACATGCAGATGTGATGTTCACAAAAGATTGGAAATTAGATGCTAATAGAAGAGATCTTACTATCAATTCTATGTTTCTCGGTATTTAAAATGCACATACATATGTACTGTGAAATGTTATTTTTATTTCATCGATTTTTTACGCGGAAATAATTTTCGTTGTAGGGTTTGATGGCTCGGTGTACGATTACTTTTACGGTTACGAAGATTTAATGGCAAGAAAGATAGTTTTTGTGGGTGATGCTGATCTTAGAATAAAAGAAGATTATTTAAGAATTCTAAGATACTTTAGGTAATGGTTCATTAGTTTTATTTTATTTCATACATATATACAGTCGGCCCCATGAGACCATGGATTCCGATAACACCTGCGACTTCCCCCTGAGAGCACGGTCACCGATAACACATCTCCAATGTATTGAACGTGTACGTCAATATATCGAATATGTCAGGGCAGCCCAACCTTTTGTAGTTGCAATCTATATCTTTCCATAAAAATCTGTTTATATTTACAAACATAGAATGTTTATTTAACATTTCAGTAAAAAATAGAACCATTTAAAATACAACCACACAAAAAACGAGCTCAAATTTTCGCATAATCACATAACATTTGTGCTCTCGTCATATAAACATTGTGACTGGGGCTGCCAAACTTATATACACGAACCAACGAATGTTCGTATACAATTTTTTTTCTCGAAAAAACTTATTCCCCAATTTTCCATAAATTTCAAACCCCCGATAACACGGTCCCAAAAATCGTGTTCTCAGGGGGCCCACTGTATACATACATATGTATACAGTGGTATACAGTCTGTATGTACCAATTTCTGATTCTATTTTTTCATCAAGATTTTATGGTCGAATTGCTGAACATCAGAATGGTCACGATGAAGAAACTCTGAAGTGCATTGCCAGCAACGCTGCAGGTTTGCAGAGAATATCCGGTGAGAGAATCTGGGTTGAATTTAAGAAAATTCTGTCTGGAAAATTTGCAGGCGACTTATTAAAAATGATGATGGATTTGCAGATTGGAAAATATATAGGTGACTAAAGATGACGTTAAAAAAGTCGATTTATTACCTCATTATAATTAAGTTTACGATAATAAATGTTACCTTAATTTCATAGGTCTCCCGGAGAACCAAAATGTGGATGAATTAGACAGGGTATGGAAACATGTTCAAAAAATGAATTATCAGCCGATGACCCTTTTAGCGAGCGTTCTCAATAACATAGAAGACGTTACAAATTTGAATGATAGGTTAAAATTTTCAACTTTCGATAGAGATCTTGCATATTATGTCGTCGAACATAGGAAAGATAAGATATCCGTAGATCGTTTATTGTAAGTGTTTTTCGACTTCGTTAATATTCTCATATACGTACATTTCAATAATTTAATATATTTATTTTTAGACCATATCAAAAACTCTTCATGAATGCTAAAACGAGACCACAAGTCATTCGGCTATATATAGCGGAAATACTGAAATATAGAAATGATATAGAGCTGCTGGAAGCATTTAATAAATGGGAAATGCCGAGGTTTCCGCCCGTAACCACCGCAGTACTCAATAAAAATGGAGTCATCATTCCGAAAATGTACGGAGTCGTTTTGAACGCTCTTAAAGATTATTGGGCTAACAATAAATTTGATGTGAGACTCGAAGAGTTAGAAAAGCAAATTCCAATTATAATGAGCAATATGAATGTAGCTGATTTTCAATATGAAAAATTTACTAAATCAAAAAAAAAAAAAATAAATTAAATCACTCGAATTTTTTTTAATAAGGTACATTTTTTTATTGTATGTGCATATGTACATAAGACCTTAAGTAAATTTGTATAAGAGTATATGTAAAAATACTACATATGTATAATATTATAGGGTGTGCATAATTTTGATTTGATATAATTTTGGTAAAGTGAAGAAATCAAGTCTTTTATAAATCTTCATCAGACATGTCATCATCCGAAGATAATATCTCAGACGATTTGTCATCGGAGAGCTCATCGTCGCTCACAGCCATCATAGCCTGAAATTGTACAATGAACAGGATTTGTATTTTGAAAAATGAATAATTGAGTTTTTTTTACCCACCTCTTGGATGACACGCATGACCATCTCTTTATCGGATACATTTTTAACTTGAGCGTTTTCAGATCCTTTTTCAACAGAGTTTGAGTCTTTGAGTTTGTCCAGTCTTTGTCTAATATCGCAATCGACGTTGGCCCTTTTATTTTCGATTTCACACTCGGCCATGTACTGGTTTAATAGGTCGTCAGACTTTTGTTGATCACTCCTCGTGTCGGGCCTAGGCAAATTCGACTGAAAATAGTACAAGATAAAATGTAAGCATACACCATATAATGCTATGTACATATGTGAAGTTAGTGAATTTCATCCCAAATATAACATTTTTGCTTCGGTATGTACACAAACAAATATGAATAGAAATACAAAATAAAAGACCTTTTTTAAATACTGAATAATAAAATTTATTGTACATGTATTACAATAATATATATGTGTATATAAATAAATGCGGAAATTGAAGCTATAAAATGCGAAATAGACGGTTGTGCAGTCCTTTTATTTGAAGTAAATGTGAACATGCATACATACATACATATAATATGTATGTACATATTGTATAATTTTAAAGCAAATGTAAACCGCGAATGTAATAAATTAGTACTTATCATAATTTATAAATATTTCAAATTTTACATATGTTATATGTTCTATATGTATATTATATGTTATAATAGAAGGCAGATTTTTAATCGAGTTCAAGTTCTCTGTAAATTTAAATAAATAGCGTAAAATGTAATTATATAAAATAAATATCATTTGATGTCATTACATTGGTCACTCTTTTTCTACCTTGGGAGCGCTGGTCGCAGTCGGCTCATCGCGAAGTTTTGCAAGCCTGTCTCTAATCTCAACATCGGATGGTGTTGGACCCTTCTTCCTATCTTCTCTTAGCTTTTCGAGGCGATCGGCGATCTCTTGATCGGCTTCTGACAATCCTCTTTTCAGTTGTTGCATTCTACTACTCGATTGGTAAAGTGTTATAGGAGGTTTCGAAGGATTATCTAAGCTTTCTATTCGTCTAAAATTTAATACGAAATGTATGTTACAGCCAGCTGGGATGAATAAAACAGAGCATACATACATACATAAGTCAGTGGCGTGCCGTGGAAATCTGCCCATCCCCTTGTATGTACATTTGTGAGTGAGGCTGTTCGATGAAAAAGGGAGATTCCCACGTCTCGCCACTGACATACATTGTACATATGTATGCATGTAATTGTGTAGGAGAAGACCTTAAATATGCTTTTGGTGGTTCAAATGTGTTTGGGTCAGGGTTGTTTTTGTCAGAATTTTCAGACATTTTACAATTTGAGCACGCCTGAAAATAAACAATAATGGTTATTTGGTCACACGCTGACATGTACATGTTGATTTTAATATACATATGTAGTAATTTAGGCACCTTTTTCTTTTTGTCAAATTTCTCCACGTATACTTTGTCAGTTAAACACCTTTTACAATATGCAAATCCACAACCAGGGCATCCATGCTAAAAAAATTATATCTTTGACAAATAATGTACAAAATCCAGTTACGATTAATTACAGAAAACAAAAGCGAAAATAAAATCATTTTTTCTTGCGACAGGTTTTTGTGATTTGTCATAATATAAATGCAAACATTCGCATAATTTCCATGCAAAGTCGGTGCAGAAAGTCTAAATATATTCACCTCGCTCCTAAGTAGCGTGAATTTTTTTCCACATCCGTTACAAAACATTTAATTATTGTGTAATTATTTAATTCGTATAATATAAAAGGGTCGATTGAATGTCTATAACAATAATAATTTTCAGAGACGAATAAAAGGTAAGCAAAAAACAAAATTATATAAACGTTTCTCAGTAAGAGGTGCAGAATGAAGCATTCAAATAGGTGAGGTAAATGTAAATACCAAAAAATTCTGATAACTAGCGAAAATCGATACGAAACGAAGATGACAGATAACACCCATCTGTCAATGACATCAGTATGATTTGGTCTAAAAAATTGAGGTTCTCTCCATGTCCTTAGTGTTTTCTTTGGACTCGGGTACTTATGATGTCGAAATATATTAATTACATACATAGCTTTCTTGTTCAAGCGAATGTCTATTGTTTAAAAGAAATATGTTATGTATCATAGCAATGAACTATCGGCGATAGTCGAGTTTAACGAATATACATATTTTTTGTTTTCGTCGAACTATTTTCCGTGGACTTTGTTTGATGATGTTCAAAGACAAAATGTTGTGGTCGTTCTGTGGAAGCACCTCTCTGAGGGCTGGTACAATCATTACTCGGCATCTTGTCAGCAATATTTAGCCTCATCTTAATGCTGACAGCTTATGTAAAGTACAAAACTATCATTTTAGACTGGCTAACGCAACGATTAGGTATGAAAAACACTGTAACTAATGCTTTATTCGACTAAAACTATTGTGATACAATTAATAATCCCAAGTATGAACAATCTATTACATATTCATATGTTCATACTTGTTTTTAGTGAAAGTGATTATAGGAATCAATTTAGCAATGACAGTTGTTTTCATCTCCATTTCACTCATCATAGGTGCAATAAGAGTACGCGTTTTTATAAACCTAAGACAATTCATCACAAATGTTATAAATTTTATTATATTATAATAATTTTTATTTTTTCTTCAGTACAATATGTTCCTAATGGTTCGGTGATTACTAGTCAAATGAGAACCGGTCACAGGACAACCGGTTGCTCTAGATCGGTCACACGTGATCACCCGGCACACTAAAACTGGTCACACCCTAAAATCGGTCAACCAGTTTTCTCGTGACCGTTTTTAGGGTGTGACCAGATTTCTCGTGACCAGTTTTAGTGTGACGGGTGATCATGTGTGACCAATCTAGAGCGACCGGTTGTCCTGTGACTAGTTCACATATGACTAGTAATCCGTTTACCGTTCCTAATGATGCCTTGGGTAATATTTGGTATAATGCTAGTTGTGGGATTACATACGGTGAGTTTCTCTTGCGATGGAAAGCATCGGAGTGGAGTTCCAGCACCTATTTACTTGGTTAAGGAAATCGATTGCTCAAAAAATGATGTTTCATTAATAATTAATTGACGGTTCGTATTTATTTTATTTTATTTTATTTAAATAGGCACACATACAGAATAAAATATAAAAAGAAAGTTGTATAATGAGACAAAAAATAATAATAAACATAAATAAAAATATAATATTCCATTTACAGTGAGCACCACATGGTGATATAAAAAAGTAAAATTACAAAAACGATGTGGCGGCTCGCTTATACGACATGGTCGAGTTTGGTTGCCTTCCTGCGAGTGGGGACCAACCCGGCTGGGTTCGGAGTGCTGCTACTCACTCTGTCTTCAGCTGTCATATAATAAACACGTGCATTAACATGCCAGTCGTCTCATTCGTTCATCCGCCATACTGGTGACCCCCGACATCGAGCCACGCAGCCTCGATCAATTTCAACATGCCGCTCATCCCTGCCTCGCCGAGCCAGGCGGGAGAAGCTACCCGCCGCGCCCCCATCGCCATCAACACGCGTCGCGGCCCGCGGGTGACAATAAACGAGCAGACACGGCTACCTACCTACCTAAAGACGTCCAGCCACAACGTCGACGACAGGTGCTTTAAAAAAATGGGGGAGCGAATGAGACGACGATAGCTGGATGTGGAGTCATGCGCGATCCACTACACATAGAACGGTCATCCAGCACCACAAGACATACACCACCTCAGCACCATCATCATCATCATCATCATCATCAAGGCCCCGTCCGTCCCCACGAGCGTCGTCACGCCGAGACGGGCGGTAGCGCTACAACACCTCCACGAGCCACAACGACTCACAGTCCAGCTCGGAGTATCATCAACCACATCGATGCCCCTGCCGCCCCCGCCGCCCCACCAACCGACATCAGCCTCGGAAGAGCGGCGCCGCCGCAGCATCGCATCGCGCGACCATCGGACCAGCCACCGTCCTGCTCGCGACGTCACCGCCCTCGAATCTACCGACCATTCAGGGCGGTACACCTATGTACACAGCGGATGACCCACGTCAACAATTTTTTCTCCCCACGTAATAATTTTTTCTCTTTGTGTAACAATAATTTTTTTCTTTTGTAAAATTTGTTTCTTTGTAATTTTGGTATCGCTGATGCTGGGGGGGGAGTGATGTGGCGGCTCGCTTATACGACATGGTCGAGTTTGGTTGCCTTCCTGCGAGTGGGGACCAACCCGGCTGGGTTCGGAGTGCTGCTACTCACTCTGTCTTCAGCTGTCATATAATAAACACGTGCATTAACATGCCAGTCGTCTCATTCGTTCATCCTCCATAACATCAAGATTTAAAAAAAAGAAAAGAAACAGATAAAGAAAAAGATACAGATAAAGTAAAAAAGAAAAAGAAAGACTATAAGGGTGAAGAAGCAAATCAACCACATATTATTTTCTTCACCTTTGTCCTAAAAATACTAAAAGAGTCACTAAAGAGGTCAGGACAATCATCTAAGCTATCGTAAATACGGCATATACGAACGATTGCACTATTGAAAGAGGTGTTGCTTTAACAAATTGGTGGATAAAAAATTTGGTGAATCGGGCTTTGAATGCTTTGAAAGATTTGGTGAATCGGGCATTAACGTTAAAATTAATCTCGCTTAAAACAGATGTGTCAAGAATACCATTAGCAATCTTATATAAAATTAACAAATCAGAAACCCTTCTACGCTGAGACAAACTTGCAATATGGAAAAAAGAAAGTCTGTCATTATAAGATGGTAACAGTTTTTTAAGACCAGTCTTATAGGATAAATGGCGCAAAAAACGCTTCTGGATTGTTTCTAAATGCTCAATGTGAGTTTGGTAATAGGGAGACCATATGATTGAGGCATACTCCATATTACTACGAACTAAACTGTAATAGAGTAGAATCAGAGTATGGGGATTCTTAAAGGGCTTCGCAACTCGGCAAATAAATCCCAAGAGTTTATAAGATTTAGTAACAATATGATTAATATGTTCATTAAATGATAGTTTGGAATCTATAAGTATACCTAAGTCTCTGGCACAATTTTTTGCTGTAAGATCTACGTTATTAATATTGTAAGTAAAGTCAATTAGGTTACGATTTCTGGAAAGTGTCAATGAGAAGCATTTAGAAATATTGAGATGCATAAGGTTTACATTACACCATTCAGATATTATATCAATGTCGGATTGTAATTTTAAGCAATCCGACTCACTAATTTAACTGGTAAGTATTTTAGTCAGTATTTAATCGCGTGGGGTTCGATGATTATTCCGCACAAAGCAATCTCGCACACGTCGAGAGTTAAAACGCGAACTTTCATACTAATAACGAGAACTCGAGTGTCAAATGTCGTGTAGGCTTGTCGTGTGCGCGAACGCATGGTTTTTGCGACTATGAGTGGGAGTGGTGCGAATGGCTGTCATACATGTATGTAGTTGGGGCCGTCGCTGTCAGTTGCTGCGCCGTCAGTCGTGTTGACTGTTGATGAAGAGCAAACGAGCCGGCCAAGGTGAAGGTGAAGGTGAAGGTGAAGGTGAAGGCGAAGGCGGAGGCGAGGAGTCGGTCGTCGAGAGTCAGAGCTCGTCCGAGAGCCAAAGCTGCTCCAGCGTAGCTTCCGAGCGAACGGCCCTCATGGACGCTCACGTCGACGAGCACTCGCTCAACCGGAGTCGCAACCGGTCGAGCTCGGCTCACCCCTCTCACAAGTCGACCCCTTCCTATGGGGTAAGTTTTCTCCTTCTCTCTGTGGATCCTTAACCTTTCACGTCAAAGTCACGGTGCACTTTTGATCATGACAAACACATACATTGCAGACACTGCACCCGAATTAAACGGTCTCAAAAATATATATATATATATCAATATACGGGGACATACAAGAAAAATATAATTAAAGAAATCATATAAATATATACGGTAAAACTGTAACTAAAATTACCCCTAGCTTGTCGAATTTGGTAACAAATAAAAATGAGCCTACCATTGACGGAGCACCATGATTTTTTAAATTGTTCTAAATATTAAGAAATATAATCAAAAACATCTTGTCCTGTCGTATGCTCGCCAAGTTCTTTGCAGCATAGATATTGATTAATTATTTTGAACGAATCCCATTTTCCTAATTCGCGGATTTGTTTTAACCATATTTTTCGCGGTGCACCGGTTAAGAACCACCGGTGTAGACAGTGGCGGACTGGCCATACAAGCGAACATGCCCGATGGCATGTGGGCCCCACTATGTGTTAGAAAATATGGGCCCTCAGTAAAATTAAATTACTTTTTAACTATTTCACGTGTGTAAAAATTTATAGGATATTGCACTTTGGGACCTAAAGTTTGGGTATTTCAACAAAACAAATTTCTTACTATATACACAAACAACTAATACATGCTTTAACAGCCCAAGGATCGGTTAACTTTTTTTATTAGGCTCGAAATGTAAGTTTCAACATTTGCGTGGGCCCTTTTGCTGGGCCCATTTCTAACCTCAATATCATGTATATACCAATACCTATGTAACAACTACCTACTGAAATAAAAATGAGAATAAACAAATTTCCGTGAATAATATAAACTGAATTGCTTAAAACAATTTTGATAGGACGATTCATCATCAACCGGCGATTTAAATTTACTTCATACTTTCAAAATAACATTTGATTATACTTCGACGATATAGTAAGATTTAAATACACAATTTTAAACAGTTTCCGAAGATAAAATCTATTCGTAATCTAGACACATCCATGTATATGGAAATATAGGATAGGGGCCCCCTTCCCAAAATCCCGATTTTCGCATGATCACAAAACTTTATCTATTGTTATTACGTACATATGTATGTATGTATATACATAGATAAAGTGAAAATACAGTCGGTAGAAATTAAATTAATTGATAGTTTTTTAGTGACTCAGTTTGATGGTCGATTTTTGCTGACCATGTGAAGATTTTTGGAAAAAAAATTTCGCCTGCGGCGCTTTTTTCCCTTTTTATATAATATTTTTTTATAATTAGTTTATCAAAAATAAGCTTACTTTTTTCATATTTTATTACTCAATAAGGTGTATGCAAAGAATATTTTCCATTTTTATTCCGATATAGAAAAGATTTTTTGAAAAAAAATTCAATTTGACCAATCTTTGCCTGCCCCCCCCCCCGAAGAAAAAGCTGAAATGACGTCCCTGATTGTTTTCTACCGAAAGTAAAAGCCCGCTTTTATGCCGCATTCTTTTATGATGCATTCTATTTACCTAGGACAAGGGTTAAAAAGAAATATACAATGTAATTTATGGATCTATTTTGCTTTTGCCATTTTTCTTGTACTTAAATTTGTTTATTCCCATTTTTGAAAATTTTATATTTTTTTACCCTTGATTTTTAGCGTGGTGGAAAGCAGAAAATGTTGTTGTATGGGGGGGGGGGACAAATTTTTTTAACCTGGGTGGGCCCCCTTTGACTCCTGGCATGCACTAATTTCAGTCCCAGTCCGCCACTGGGTGTAGACATATGTAGTGTAGTCACTTTTTCATACTTGTAATGCTTTACTTTCATGTTCTGAGAAGACCGACGACATTGCAGTGCCCAATGTGTCGGTGGTGCGACCGCGACCCAGCGCCGAAAGAAGATCCACTTCGGGAAACCAGGACAGGGCTTCGGCAGCGACTGCGGCTCACGAAGAGCAAGAGGAAGAACTAAAATATGGGGCTAAACATGTTATCAAATTGTTTGTACCCGTGTCTCTGTGCATGCTCGTCGTCGTGGCCACCATACGTTCCGTCACGTTTTACACAACCAAAGATGTTTATTTGTAAGTTTTGCTAATATCGACACATGTTTCAAATGTTGGTGACTTATCCGTCGACTGCATAGTACGTATTTATTTCGCAGATTGTATACGCCGTTCCACGAAGAGAGTCCAAATACCGGCACAAAAGCGTGGAACGCCTTGGCGAATTCGATGATTCTTATGGCCGTTATTATTGTGATGACCGTTATACTAATTTTACTGTACAAATATAGTTGCTATAAGATTGTGCACGGTTGGTTGATAATGTCTTCGTTGATGTTGCTCTTCATATTCGCATATCTTTACTTAGAGTGAGTGATTTACTTTCATCTGTTGCATGCACTGCACGTGTGTACGTAAATGAAACATAATAAATTATGTACAATTTAATTACTTTTATGTAGGGTGGTACTGAAGGCGTACAATGTTCCCATGGATTATATCACTTTGTGCTTGGCGATGTGGAACTTTGGCGTGATGGGCATGATCTGCATACATTGGAAGGGTCCTTTGCGTCTCCAGCAAGCCTATCTCATATTTGTAGCTGCTCTCATGGCTTTGGTGTTTATAAAATACTTGCCAGAATGGACCACGTGGGTCGTGCTCGCCGTTATATCTATTTGGGGTTGACGATAATATTTCCCATTTCGTTACATAACTATGAAAAATTTCTAAAAATTATTTTTATTTTATTTTATTTTATTTATAGATTTGGTGGCAGTTTTGACTCCCAAAGGTCCACTAAGAATACTAGTGGAAACGGCACAGTCTAGAAACGAACCCATATTTCCTGCCTTAATTTATTCTTGTGAGTTAATTCTGTTTGTATCTATGTACATGTACATTTTGAATGTGTACTAATTCACGTGCTAATTACTTTTTCCAGCTACTTTCATATACACTTATATGATAGCGGCCACTTCTCCACAATCTGAAGGTATTTATTACAATATACATATGCTTTATATTGTACATAGTATGTAATTCTTCTTTACCATTTCTGTACATAAGTACAGGTCAAATCTTCCGTCCTCTTTTAGAGGCTTTAATTTGTTTATTTTCTGCATTTAGGTAGTTCGGCAGAGACTGATGCAGGCTTTGATAGTGGTTGGGAAGAGCGTGCTGATGACAGAGCTGAACGTAGACGACAAGATATGAGAGTTGAACAAGATTCATCCGGTGCGGCCAGAACTACAGCCGTGAGACGTGTCAATCAGCAACCTAATCCTCAACAGCAAGTTGTCCTTCAAGAAGAAGAACGTAAGCCAACTACATATGTGTATATTTGTATGTATTTTATTCTTAAACATTATTTCATTTCGTTCATTAAAAAGGATTATTATTTTCAGGTGGTGTTAAGTTGGGCTTGGGAGATTTTATATTTTACAGCGTTCTCGTTGGAAAAGCTTCTTCGTATGGCGATTGGAATACGACGCTCGCTTGCTTTGTGGCGATTCTGATAGTATGTTATGTTTTTTTTAATTTATACTACACTGTACATATATAACACATTACGTTTTGCCATACTTACATACATGCACATGTACCGTGTAGTGATAATCCTTTTTTCCTCAATTTTAATCATATGTTTTCAACACACATTCTTAAAGTTTTTATTTGTTTCAGGGATTATGTATAACTTTGCTACTTTTAGCAATTTTGAAAAAGGCACTTCCGGCATTGCCCATCTCGATAACATTTGGTTTGATATTTTATTTTGGTACTAGAGAAATTGTCGCTCCGTTTTCAGACGCATTAGCCAGTGAACAAGTATTTATATGATGATTTTGTCACATTAGCGCTTTTATCACTGCAATACTTATACATATATGGCTCGATTATGCTATACATACATACATGCCAATCTACATACATACATATTTATCAACTTCTTTTTATCTAACAAATTTATTTAAAAAAATGTATTTATAGTAAGTACATATTTTTGTAACATTAAGTAGTTAAGGTAATATAAAATTAAAACAAAAATTTAAAAGCAACGGCGAGACATTTATTTGTTGCGATAACAATTTAAGTTGAAGGGTAATTCGATAACATTCAAGATCTCTGCATTCTGAAGCATTCCTGTCTTATGTTTGCTGTAAAACTGTATGTACAATGATTGTGTTCTATACATGTGGATACGTACAATATATATAGATACATATGTTTAGAATATTCTCATAGATCATAGAACAATACGTATTATGCATTATGTACATATATACATACATACATATGTAGGTATACATAATAACATCATTGACATTATTTTTTTATTTGTAAAATAAAGTATAATTTACAAGTTTTATGCGTTTTATTTATTACGTAAATTGCTGGATGTATGTATATATTTATATTTGGTTCTTTATTTAACGAGCAAATTATGTAAAATTTCAGTCATGTGTGACAGTAGCTGAGTGGATACAGTAACACATGGTCGATGAGTACGCAATATCCTTATTAACATAAGCCGACGCACATTCAGGGACTCAAACCGATAACCGAAATAGCCGGAACGAAAACCGAAATCGAACCGATATTTTTTACGGTTCGGTAAAATTGATATACGTATGTATACATATATGTACTTTGGGAATGAAAGAATTAATGGACAAACATACAGGAATGTATGTATATGTTGAAACGTTTAGAAATATACATATAATATCGATATCAAACAAATCTACTCTGTTACAAGTAAATATAACAGATGATGGAGCTAATATGATAGCTCAATTATATCTGTTATTGAACATATGTACATAAATGTGGGTGGAGTTCCTGAACAGTTGACGCTGTTCAAGACCACGGTGGGAATATGGCGGTGGAGATGAAGATCAAACACGTGCGTTTTCAGTCATGTTGTTTATTAAAACGACACCACGCGGTGGTTTAGCGACCAACCGCCCCCAGTGGAAGGTTAACTTCTACTAACTGTAAAATAGCGGTCGCTTTCGCGCCCTCTGCCACTTTCCATCCCCTCCCTACAATCGGTCGTAACATACCCATTCTCAGCCATAGCCCATACATCAGCCTTTCGTTCAATCCCAACACTACATAAATGTATCGAAATTAACGTCATCGTTAAATTATCGAGACAATACGGCTATTAAAAGAATCCACGATGAAAATCCACGCAAATTTGGATTCAATCAAAATTGAAACTACAAAACTTAAAAATAGATACACCCATAGAATAAAACAAATTACTAGCTTGTTGTCGCACTTTTGTTCCTAAATGCAGGGCCCGATGAAAAGTTGGTAAGCCTAGAGAGTCAATTAATTAAGAATAAAAAAAATGTATGTAGGAATGATTTTTAAACGAGCCGAGCCGTTTGTGTGGTTGGTCAAACTGCTAGGGATAAAGTATGTGTGTGGTATGCATGGGAGAGACCGGATGCGTGTTGTTATGGTCACTTGTTGGAGAACAGGCCGGAAGACATGTTATAATAAATAGTTCTGACTTAATCTGCGCGTTTCGCTTGGAATCCTTCACATCCGGATCCTATATTCAGGGGCTCGTCCGGGATGCCCGAAGACATTCCAGTGACAGGCAGGAGCGGTCAGACGACGACGCGGAATTGTGACAGTTGAGGTTAAGGACGCAATGACAGCGAGAACGCGTACGAGCATGAATACGAAGCCCATGACGTGGGTGACGTCACGACAGCGAACACGCCACACCACGATGATGATATCCAAGACGACAACGCCATTGGCAGCGTCAGTTGTACGTCGGCTAACTGTCGTGGAGATGCAGAGGTTCGCGGACTTAGACGAAGATGATGACGACGAGAATGAAGAGGAAGAAGAAGACGAAGTGCCATATTTTGACAGAGACAAATTCGAGACTTACGCGCCACGGTTTAAGGGGATCGGCGGTGTGCCAATCAGCCAGTGGATTGAGCACATGGAAGAATTTGAAGTTCTTCCACTGGACGCCCCTGCAGCAAATGGTCTACGGGAGAGTATATTGCGTAGGAACAGCGAGAATGTTCCTGGATTCAGAAGGGATAATTAGATCATGGACTATCCTTAAGCAGAAGCTGATAGAAGAGTTCCAGTGGGATGACGAAGAGCTCGTCTTTGAAGAACGAGAAATGCTTGCTCAAGCAGAGCCCATTGACTCCGATTCAAGTGGGGCCGGTGAAACACCAAATATGTCAAATGGTACACAGCCTGCAGCATCGCCGTCTCAAACTACTTTAGACGCTTCTTCGGTGCGACTAGACACGGGTGAAACAGATATGACTAAATCACAAGAAGAAATAAGAGAACCAGTCAGTATTCCAATACAAGAAGAAATAAGAAAATAAGTCAGTATCCCGGGTGCCGCCCTGTTGGGTAGCCCCATAACAGAATCCGTTGTGAAATTTGTTAATAAACCGTGTGTTTTGATGGAGGAACTTAGAACGGAGTCTGCCGAGGAGAAAAAAAGAGCAAGAGATGAGGGATCGTAAGAAAGTGTGGCAACAGGCATGTAAAAGACAATTTAAATGTCACAAAAGACCTTTGCAGCAACGGGCTTCACGAGAGATGTCTGCTCAAAGAGAACTCATTGTTTCCAATAATGAACAGGACGATGCGAACATGGCTGATGGAGGTGTGAACCTGGCTGATGGAAGTATGGACGGTGATGGTTTGCAAAGAGGAAGACTTTGGGACTACGGAGACATACCGTCTTCAAATACAGATGAACCACCCGATGATCAATTTGGAAAAGGATCTAAGGATTATAGTCATTTGAAGAATTCTGAAGATGAGAATAAAGAAAAGGAGGAACATAAGGACAAAGAGAAAGATATGGCTAAATCACAAGAAGGATTAAGAGACCCAGTCAAAATTTCAACACCGAAGGACACTATATTCACTTTCAAGTTCGGTCGTAGTCGGATTGATGTTAATTCAATGGAAAAGAAAATAGGACCATGGATTGAGAAAAGACTTACTGGATGTATCAGTGAGCCAGAACCAATATGTGTTGACTTCATTTATGGTAAATTACTAGCAGAAAATCTGTGGGGTGACGGCAGATTCATCGGATGGTCACGGAGAATCGCCGCTGGCATTGGATAGTATTTAAGTTGTACCGATGGAAGTGAAGTGTGCGTTTGTGAATTAGAGAATAAGTGAAATATCTGGAGGGTTTTTAGTTAAGCCTTACTTGTAATTTGATGATTGAAAAGTGTAATGTTTTATTGCTTATTCTAGTATTTTTTGGGAAGTGCTTTGTACATTGAATCATGTTTTAATTTGGTTACATGCTTAGAATAATATAAGATAACTGTATTGAAATGTAATTCTAGTAATGTTTTAAAATGTGATTGTTTCCGATGTAAAGATTTAACTTCTGTCATTGTAAAGGTATTGATTTAAATGTTTTATTGCTAATTCTAGTAATGTTTTAAAATGTGATTGTTTCCGAGGTAAAGATTTAACTTGTCATTGTAAAGGTATTGATTTTAATGTTTTGTATTGCTTGTAATAATTTTAAATTGTAATTGTGATGTGTAACTTTATTGAAGATTGAATTGTGTTGAAATGTAAAAATTGATTTTTAGTGAAATGTGTAACGATTAATTTGTTATAATTGTAATTGTTATGTAAATTGTAAAATGATTGAAGTATAAGTGTATTGAAATGTAATTGTGATGATGATTGTAATTGTGATGATGATTGTAATTGTGATGTAAATTGTAATTGTGACAATTGAAAGCATGTTTAGAAGAATATAAGATGATTTTATGGAATGGAAGATGAAACATTGTTGAGGATGATAGAGGAAATGTTTTAAAATAATGTGAGATGAAACATTGTTGAGGATGATAGAGGAAATGTTTTAAAAGAATGTAAGATGATACATTGTATAGAGTGGAAGATGAAATGTAAAAGAATATGAGATGAAATGCTGTAAAAATATAAAAGACAAAGAATGTCATCCGAGGGCGAATGACAGTCAGGAATGACCGAAATGTAGGAATGATTTTTAAACGAGCCGTAGGTATGGTTGGTCAAGCTGGGATAAAGTGTGTGTGGTATGCATGGGAGAGACCGGATGCGTGCTGTTATGGTCACTTGTTAGAGAACAGGCCCGAAGATAACATGTACAATAAATACATAGTTCTGACTTAATCTGCGTTTCACTTGGAATCCTTCACATCCGGATCCTATATATATCCTATATATATCCTATATATATATATATATATATATATATATATATATATATATATATATATATATATATAAATAAAAAATAGCATACATATATAAATAAAGATAAAACCAGCATACATACACATTATGGTAAATAATAAAAAAACAAAATGAAAACAACATGTGTAAATATGTATGAAGCTAGAAGTCATTTAAAATATGCTGCCTGACAGAACTGTATAATGAAGTAAAAACATCAAGGCTCCCAGAAAGCAGGTTAAATAGTCGAATGGCTCTTGAAAGGGGTGAGTCATCAAGCACATTAGTTCTGGCCCTAATAGGCATGAAAAGAGTTCTGGGGCGAGATTCTCTCAGTTTCTCAGGTACTCTAAGTTTAAGAATACACAGAACTTCAGGAAGATAACATTCACCCCTTAGAATTTTTAGAAAAAGCTTACCAAGATGATTATTTCTACGTGAAGCTAAGGAGTCAAAGCCCAAGGAGCCCATGACAAACTTACTGGGAAATAAGTAGGGATGGCGCCCAAACTCTCTCATGTAGAGATAGCGAAGAAATTTTCTTTGCACCCTCTCTAACATTAGCGTGTACCTTAATTGATTAGGACTCCATATGGCCGAACCAGATTCAAGCAAACTGCGCACCAATGTAGTATACAGTAAACGCGTCACTCTGGTGCTATTAAAGGCGCGTGAGTTTCTAATGACGAAGCCTAAAGTTTTTATAGCCCTATTGCACATATCTTGGATATGAGAATTAAAATTCCAGATATTTGAAAAAGTAATTCCCAAATCCTTGATATATGTGTGACGGGCAAGAATAGAGCCATCAATATTGTAACCAAATTCAATTGATGATCGAGATCTGGAAAAAGAGACAACGTGACACTTGTCAACGCTTATCGAAAGACAATATGAGTGTGACCAAATAACGAGTGAATCTAAATCGCTCTGTAGCAGTAGAGCATCGGAAGAAGATTCAACGCACCTAAAAAGTTTTAGATCATCTGCATATAATAAGAAGTTGCAGTTGTGGAATATTTCCCTAATATCATTAACAAATAAAATGAATAGTAAGGGGCCGAGATTAGAACCCTGTGAAACACCAAAGCAGGTTAGGTATTCAACAGAAGAATAAATTCCATATTTTACAAACTAACGTCGATTCTTGAAATAATTTGGAATAACTGAGAGAGACCATATGAGAAACCATAACCAATTAGTTTATTGATAAGGATGGAGTGATTTACTTTGTCGAAAACCTTTGCGAAATCCGTGTAAACAGTATCTGTTTGAATATTAGCATCCAAGGAACTTGTTACAAAACCAGAAAATGACAAATTTGTGGTCATTGAACGTTGTGGAAGAAATCCATGTTGCTGATCAATAATCATACTCTGGCAATGATTGAAAATATACCTATGAAGTATAATTTCAAAAAGTTTTGCAGAAGAGGATATTATAGCAACCAGGCGATAGTTTCTAAATACAAAAACATACAAAACATATAAAAACCTTACGTGCTAACCCAACCTAACCCAACCTAACCTAACCCTCACCGGTGCAAAGTATTCACCGATGAAAGATATACACCTTAAGCGCTAACTTAACCTAACCTAATCGTCACCGGAGCAAAGTATTCAACAATGCAAGATATACAAACACCTTACGTGCTAAACCAACCTAACCCAACGTAACCTAGCCATGACCGGTGCAAAGTATTCACCGATGAAAGATATACACCTAAAGCGCTAACCCAACCTAACCCAATCGTCACCGGAGCAAAGTATTCAACAATGCGAGATAAAAACACCTTACGTGCTAACCCAACCTAACCCAACCTGACCTAACCCTCACCAGTGCAAAGCATTCACCGATGAAAGATATACACCTTACGCGCTAACCCAACCTAGCCCAATCGTCACCGGAGCAAATTATTCAACAATGCGAGATATACAAACACCTAACGTGCTATCCCAACCTTACCCAACCTAACCTAGCCATCACCGGTGCAAAGTATTCACCGATGAAAGATATACATCTTACGCGCTAACTCAACGTAACCCAATCGTCACCGGAGCGAAGAGTTCAACAATGCGTGATATACAAACACCTAACGTGCTAACCCAACCTAACCCAACGTAACCTAACCCATCCTAACCTAGCAATCACCGGTGCAAAGTATTCACCGATGAAAGATATACATCTTACGCGCTAACTCAACCTAACCCAACCTAACCTAACCCTCACCGGTGCAAAGTAATCACCGATGAAAGATATACACCTTACGCGCTAACTCAACCTAACCCAATCGTCACCGGAGCAAAAAATTCAACAATGCGTGATATACAAACACCTTACGTGCTAACCCAACCTAAAACAACCTAACCTTAACCTCACGGGTGCAAAGTATTCAAAGATGAAAGATATACACCTTACGCGCTAACTCAACCTAACCAAATCGTCACCGGAGCAAAGAACTCAACAATGCGAGATATACAAACACCTAACGTGCTAACCCAACCTAACCCTACCTAACCTAGACATCTCCGGTGTAAAATATTCACCGATGAAAGATATACACCTTACGCGCTAACCCAACCTAACTTAATCGTCACCGGAGAAAAGTATTTAACAATGCTAGATATACAAAAACCAAACGTGCTAACCCAGCCTAACCCAACCCAACCTAACCCTCATCGGAGCAAAGTATTCACCGATGAAAGATATACACCTTACGCGCTTACCAAACCGAACCTTATCGTCACCGGAGCAAAGTATTAGCCGATGAAAGATTTACACCCAACCGAACCCAACCTTACCTCGCCATCACCGGTGCAAAATATTCACCGATGAAAGATATACACCTTACGCGCTAACCCAACCTAACCCAAACGTCACCGGAGCAAATAATTCAACAATGCGAGATAAACAAACACCTTACGTGCTAACCCAACCTAACGCTACCTAACTTAGCCATCACCGTTGTAAAATATTCACCGATGAAAGATATACACTTTACGCGCTCACTCAACCTAACCCAATCGTCACCGGAGCAAAGAATTCAACAATACAAGATATACAAACACCTTACGTGCTAACCCAACCTAACTTAATCGTGACCAGAGTAAAGTATTTTACAATTCTAGATATACAAACACCTTACTAGTTTTTTTTATATTTTTGCAATGTCGAATTCTTTGATTTTGGTAAAAGTAAGCTAGGTTGGGATAGGTTTGGTTAGGAAAGCAAGTTTTGTGTTTATGTCGAATTCTTTGATTTCGGTGAAAGTTAGGCTAGGTTGGATTAGGTTTGGTGAGGTTAGAGAGTTTTGTGTATATTTTTGCATTGTCGATTTCTTTGATTTCGGTGATAGTAAGGCTAGGTTGGGTTAGGTTTGGTGAGGTTAGCGAGTTTTGTGTATATTTTTAAAAAGTCGATATCTTTGATTTCGGTTAGAGTAAAGCTAGGTTGGGTTAGGTTTTGTGAGGTTAGGAATTTTTGTGAAAATCTTACAATCTCGAATTCTTTGATTTCGGTGACGGTACGGTTGGGTTGGGTTAGGTTTGGTGAGGTTAGCAAGTTTTGTGTATATTTTTCCAATGTCGAATTCTTTGATTTCGGTGATGGTTAGGTAAGGTTGGGTTAGGTTTGGTGAGGTTAGCGAGATTTGTGTATATTTTTGCATTGTCGAATTCTTTAATTTCGGTGACGGTTAGGTTGGGTTGGGTTAGGTTTGGTGAGGTTAGCGAGATTTGTGTAAATCTTTAAACTCAAGTTCTTTGATTTCGGTGATGGTTAGGTTTGGTTGGGTTAGGTTTGGTGAGTTTAGCGAGTTTCGTGTATATTTTTGCAATGTCGAATTCTTTAATTTCGGTGACGGTTAGGTTAGGTTGGGTTAGGTTTGGTGAGGTTAGCGAGTTTTGTGTAAATCTTACAATCTCGAATTCTTTGATTTCGGTGAAGGTTAGGTTAGGTTGGATTAGGTTTGGTGAGGTTAGCGGGTTTTGTGTATATTTTTGCGATGTCGAATTCTTTGATTTCGGTGACAGTTAGGCAAGGTTGGGTTAGGTTTGGTGAGGTAAGCGAGTTTTGTGTATATTTTTGCATTGTCGAATTCTTTGATTTCGGTGTTGGTTAGGTTAGATTGGGTTAGGTTTGGTGAGGTTAGCGGGTTTTGTGTATATTTTTGTATTGTACAATTCTTTGATTTCGGTGATAGTTAGGCTAGGTTGGGTTAGGTTTGGTGAGGTAAGCGAGTTTTGTGTATATTTTTGCATTGTCGAACTCTTTGATTTCAGTGATAGTTAGGGTAGGTTGGGTTAGGTTTGGTGAGGTTAGCGAGTTTTGTGTATATTTTTGCATTGTCGATTTCTTTGATTTCGGTGATAGTGAGGCTAGGTTGGGTTAGGTTTGGTGAGGTTAACGAGTTTTGTGTACATCTTACAATCTCGAATTCTTTGATTTCGGTGATGGTAAGGTTAGGTTGGATAAGGTTTGGTGAGGTTAGCGAGTTTCGTGTATATTTTAAAATCTTAAATTCTTTGACTTCGGTGATGGTTACGTTAGGTTGGGTTAGTTTTGGTGAGGTAAGCGAGTTTTGTTTAAATTTAAAAATCTCGAATTCTTTGATTTCGGTGATGGTTAGGTTAGGTTGGGTTAGCTTTGGTGGGTTAGCGAATGTCGTGAAAATCTTACAATCTCGAATTCTTTGATTTCGGTCTTGGATAGGTTAGGTTGGGTTAGGTATGGTGAGGTAAGCGAGTATTGTGTATAATTTTGCAATGTCGAATTCTTTGATTTCGGTGACGGTTAGGTTGGGTTGGGTTAGGTTTGGTGAGGTTAGCGAGTTTTGTGTAAATCTTACAATCTCGAATTCTTTGATTTCGGTGAAGGTTAGGTTAGGTTGGATTAGGTTTGGTGAGGTTAGCGGGTTTTGTGTATATTTTTGCGATGTCGAATTCTTTGATTTCGGTGTTGGTTAGGTTAGGTTGGGTTAGGTTTGGTGAGGTTAGCGAGTTTTGTGTATATTTTTGCAATGTCGAATTCTTTGATTTCGGTGACGGTTAGGTTGGGTTGGGTTAGGTTTGGTGAGGTTAGCGAGTTTTGTGTAAATCTTACAATCTCGAATTCTTTGATTTCGGTGAAGGTTAGGTTAGGTTGGATTAGGTTTGGTGAGGTTAGCGGGTTTTGTGTATATTTTTGCAATGTCGAATTCTTTAATTTCGGTGACGGTTAGGTTAGGTTGGGTTAGGTTTGGTGAGGTTAGCGAGTTTTGTGTACATCTTACAATCTCGAATTCTTTAATTTCGGTGATGGTTAGGTTAGGTTGGATAAGGTTTGGTGAGGTTATCGAGTTTCGTGTATATTTTAAAATCTCGAATTCTTTGATTTCGGTGATGGTTAGGTTAGGTTGGGTTAATTTTGGTGAGGTAAGCGAGTTTTGTTTAAATTTATGAATCTCGAATTCTTTGATTTCGTTGATGGTTAGGTTAGGTTGGGTTAGCTTTGGTGGGTTAGCGAATGTCGTGAAAATCTTAGAATCTCGAATTCTTTGATTTTGGTGTTGGATAGGTTAGGTTGGGTTAGGTTTGTTGAGGTAAGCGAGTTTTGTGTATATTTTTGCAATGTCGAATTCTTTGATTTCGGTGACGGTTAGGTTGGGTTGGGTTAGGTTTGGTGAGGTTAGCGAGTTTTGTGTATATTTTTGCAATTTTGAATTCTTTGATTTCGGTGATGGTTAGGTTAGGTTGGGTTAGCTTTGGTGAGGTTAGCGAATTCCGTGGAAATCTTACAATCTCGAATTCTTTGATTTCGGTCTTGGATAGGTTAGGTTGGGTTAGGAATGGTGAGGTAAGCGAGTTTTGTGTATATTTTTGCATTGTCGAATTCTTTGATTTCGGTGATGGTTAGGTTAGGTTGGATAAGGTTTGGTGAGGTTAGCGAGTTTCGTTTATACTTTTGCAAAGTCGATTTCTTTGATTTCGGTAAAAGTTAGGCTAGGTTGGGTTAGGTTTGTTGAGGTTAACGAGTTTTGTGTACATCTGAGAATCTCGAATTCTTTGATTTCGGTGATGGTGAGGTTTCGTTGGATAAGGTTTGGTGAGGTTAGCGAGTTTCGTGTATATTTTAAAATCTCGAATTCTTTGATTTCGGTGATGGTTAGGTTAGGTTGGGTTAGTTTTGGTGAGGTAAGCGAGTTTTGTTTAAATTTAAAAATCTCGAATTCTTTAATTTCGGTGATGGTTAGGTTAGGTTAAGTTAGCTTTGGTGGGTTCGCGAATGTCGTGAAAATCTTAGAATCTCGAATTCTTTGATTTCGGTGTTAGATAGGTTAGGTTGGGTTAGGTATGGTGAGGTAAGCGAGTTTTGTGTATATTTTTGCATTGTCGATCTCTTTGATTTCGGTGATAGTTAGGCTAGGTTGGGTTAGGTTTGGTGAGGTTAGCGAGTTTTGTGTATATTTTTGCATTGTCGATTTCTTTGATTTCGGTGATAGTTAGGCTAGGTTGGGTTAGGTTTGGTGAGGTTAACGAGTTTTGTGTACATCTTACAATCTCGAATTCTTTGATTTCGGTGATGGTTAGGTTAGGTTGGATAAGGTTTGGTGAGGTTATCGAGTTTCGTGTATATTTTAAAATCTCGAATTTTTTGATTTCGGTGATGGTTAGGTTAGGTTGGGTTAATTTTGGTGAGGTAAGCGAGTTTTGTTTAAATTTATGAATCTCGAATTCTTTGATTTCGGTGATGGTTAGGTTAGGTTGGGTTAGCTTTGGTGGGTTAGCGAATGTCGTGAAAATCTTAGAATCTCGAATTCTTTGATTTTGGTGTTGGATAGGTTAGGTTGGGTTAGGTATGGTGAGGTAAGCGAGTTTTGTGTATATTTTTGCAATGTCGAATTCTTTGATTTCGGTGATGGTTAGGTAAGGTTGGGTTAGGTTTGGTGAGGTTAGCGAGATTTGTGAATATTTTTGCATTGTCGAATTCTTTGATTTCGGTGATAGTTAGGCTAGGTTGGGTTAGGTTTGGTGAGGTTAGCGAGTTTTGTGTATATTTTTGCATTGTCGATCTCTTTGATTTCGGTGATAGTTAGGCTAGGTTGGGTTAGGTTTGGTGAGGTTAACGAGTTTTGTGTATATTTTTGCATTGTCGATTTCTTTGATTTCGGTGATAGTTAGGCTAGGTTGGGTTAGGTTTGGTGAGGTTAACGAGTTTTGTGTACATCTTACAATCTCGAATTCTTTGATTTCGGTGACGGTTAGGTTGGGTTGGGTTAGCTTTGGTGGGTTAGCGAATGTCGTGAAAATCTTACAATCTCGAATTCTTTGATTTCGGTCTTGGATAGGTTAGGTTGGGTTAGGTATGGTGAGGTAAGCGAGTTTTGTGTATAATTTTGCAATGTCGAATTCTTTGATTTCGGTGACGGTTAGGTTGGGTTGGGTTAGGTTTGGTGAGGTTAGCGAGTTTTGTGTAAATCTTACAATCTCGAATTCTTTGATTTCGGTGAAGGTTAGGTTAGGTTGGATTAGGTTTGGTGAGGTTAGCGGGTTTTGTGTATATTTTTGCGATGTCGAATTCTTTGATTTCGGTGAAGGTTAGGTTAGGTTGGATTAGGTTTGGTGAGGTTAGCGGGTTTTGTGTATATTTTTGCAATGTCGCTTTCTTTGATTTCGGTGATGGTAAGGTTAGGTTGGGTTAGGTTTGTTGAGGTAAGCGAGTTTTGTGTATATTTTTGCAATGTCGAATTCTTTGATTTCGGTGACGGTTAGGTTGGGTTGGGTTAGGTTTGGTGAGGTTAGCGAGTTTTGTGTAAATCTTAAAAACTCGAGTTCTTTGATTTCGGTGATGGTTAAGTTAGGTTGGGTTAGGTTTGGTGAGTTAAGGGAGTTTCGTGTATATTTTTGCAATGTCGAATTCTTTGATTTCGGTGATGGTTAGGTTAGGTTGGGTTAGAATTGGTGAGGTTGGCGAATTTTTTGTATATTTTTGCAATGTCGAATTCTTTGATTTCGGTGAAAGTTAGGCTAAGTTGGGTTAGGTTTTGTGAGGTTAGCGAGTTATGTAAAAATCTAACAATATCGAATTCTTTGATTTCGGTGTCGGTTAAGTTGGGTTGAGTAAGGTTTGGTGAGGTGGGCGAGTTTCGTGTATATTTTTGAAATGTCGAATTCTTTGATTTCGGTGATAGTTAGGGTAGGTTGGGTTAGGTTTGGTGAGGTAAGCGGGTTTTTTGTATATTTTTGCGATGTCGAATTCTTTGATTTCGGTGATAGTTAGGCTAGGTTGGGTAAAGTTTGGTGAGGTTAGCGAGTTTTGTGTATATTTTTGCATTGTCGAATTCTTTGATTTCGGTGATAGTTAGGCTAGGTTGGTTTAGTTTTGGTGAGGTTAACGAGTTTTGTGTACATCTGACAATCTCGAATTTGTTGATTTCGGTGATGGTTAGGTTAGGTTGGATAAGGTTTGGTGAGGTTAGCGAGTTTCGTGTATATTTTAAAATCTCGAATTCTTTGATTTCGGTGATGGTTAGGTTAGGTTGGCTTAATTTTGGTGAGGTAAGCGAGTTTTGATTAAATTTATAAATCTCGAATTCTTTGATTTCGGTGATGGTTAGGTTAGGTTGGGTTAGCTTTGGTGTGTTAGCGAATGTCGTGAAAATCTAAGAATCTCGAATTCTTTGATTTCGGTGATGGATAGGTTAGGTTGGGTTAGGTATGGTGAGGTAAGCGAGTTTTGTGTATATTTTTGCAATGTCGAATCTTTTGACTTCGGTGACGGTTAGGTTGGGTTGGATTAGGTTTGGTGAGGTTAGCGAGATTTGTGTAAATCTTTAAAACTCGAGTTCTTTGATTTCGGTGATGGTTAGGTTAGGTTGGGTTAGGTTTGGTGAAATTAGCGAGTTTTGGGTATATTTTTGCAATGTCGAATTCTTTGATTTCGGTGACGGTTAGGTTGGGTTGGGTTAGGTTTGGTGAGGTAAGCGAGTTTTGTGTAAATCTTACAATCTCGAATTCTTTGATTTCGGTGATGGTTAGGTTAGGTTGGATTAGGTTTGGTGAGGTTAGCGAGTTTCGTGTATATTTTAAAATCTCGAATTCTCTGATTTCGGTGATGGTAAGGTTAGGTTGGGTTAGTTTTGGTGAGGTAAGGGAGTTTTGTTAAAATTTTAAAATCTCGAATTCTTTGAGTTCGGTAATGGTTAGGTAAGGTTGGGTTAGGTTCGGTGAGGTTAGCAAGTTTTGTGTATATTTTTGCATTGTCGAATTCTTTGATTTCGGTGATAGTTCGGCTAGGTTGGGTTAGGTTTGGTGAGGTTAACGAGTTTTGTGTACATCTGACAATCTCGAATTCTTTGATTTCGGTGATGGTTAGGTTTGGTTGGATAGGGTTTGGTGAGGTTAGCGAGTTTCGTGTATATTTTAAAATCTCGAATTCTTTGATTTCGGTGATGGTTAGGTTAGGTTGGGTTAGTTTTGGTGAGGTAAGCGAGTTTTGTTTAAAGTTAAAAATCTCGAATTCTTTGATTTCGGTGATGGTTAGGTTAGGTTAAGTTAGCTTTGGTGGGTTCGCGAATGTCGTGAAAATCTTAGAATCTCGAATTCTTTGATTTCGGTGTTGGATAGGTTAGGTTGGGTTAGGTATGGTGAGGTAAGCGAGTTTTGTGTATATTTTTGCAATGTCAAATCTTTTGACTTCGGTGACGGGTTGGTTGGGTTGGGTTAGGTTTGGTGAGGTAAGTGAGATTTGTGTAAATCTTTAAAACTCAAGTTCTTTGTTTTCGGTGATCGTTAGGTTAGGTTGGGTTAGGTTTGGTGAGGTTACCGAGTTTTGTGTATATTTTTGCAATGTCGATTTCTTTGATTTCAATGATGGTTAGGTTAGGTTGGGTTAGGTTTGGTGAGGTAAGCGAGTTTTGTGTATATTTTTGCATTGTCGAATTCTTTGATTTCGGTGAAAGTTAAGCTAGGTTGGGTCAGGTTTGGTGAGGTTAGCGAGTTTTGTGTATATTTTTGCATTGTCGATTTCTTTGATTTCGGTAATAGTTAGGCTAGGTTGGGTTAGGTTTGGTGAGGTTAACGAGTTTTGTGTACATCTGACAATCTCGAATTCTTTGATTTCGGTGATGGTTAGGTTTCGTTGGATAAGGTTTGTTAAGGTTAGCGAGTTTCGTGTATATTTTAAAATCTCGAATTCTTTGATTTCGGTGATGGTTAGGTTAGGTTGGGTTAGTTTTGGTGAGGTAAGCGAGTTTTGTTAAAATTTCAAAATCTCGAATTCTTTAATTTCGGTGATGGTTAGGTTAGGTTAAGTTAGCTTTGGTGGGTTCGCGAATGTCGTGAAAATCTTAGAATCTCGAATTCTTTGATTTCGGTGTTGGATAGGTTAGGTTGGGTTAGGTATGGTGAGGTAAGCGAGTTTTGTGTATATTTTTGCAATGTCGAATTCTTTGACTTCGGTGAAAGTTAAGCTAGGTTGGGTCAGGTTTGGTGAGGTTAGCGAGTTTTGTGTATATTTTTGCATTGTCGATTTCTTTGATTTCGGTAATAGTTAGGCTAGGTTGGGTTAGGTTTGGTGAGGTTAGCGAGTTTTGTGTATATTTTTGCATTGTCGATTTCTTTGATTTCGGTGATAGTTAGGCTAGGTTGGGTTAGGTTTGGTGAGGTTAACGAGTTTTGTGTACATCTTACAATCTCGAATTCTTTGATTTCGGTGATGGTTAGGTTAGGTTGGGTTAGGTTTGGTGAGTTTAGCGAGTTTCGGGTATATTTTTGCAATGTCGAATTCTTTGATTTCGGTGACGGTTAGGTTGGGTTGGGTTAGGTTTGGTGAGGTAAGCGAGTTTTGTGTAAATCTTACAATCTCGAATTCTTTGATTTTGGTGATGGTTAGGTTAGGTCGGATTAGGTTTGGTGAGGTTAGCGAGTTTCGTGTATACTTTTGCAAGGTCGATTTCTTTGATTTCGTTGATAGTTAGGCTAGGTTGGGTTAAGTTTGGTGAGGTTACCGAGTTTTGTGTATATTTTTGCAATGTCGATTTCTTTGATTTCGGTGATGGTTAGGTTAGGTTGGGTTAGGTTTGGTGAGGTTAGCGAGTTTTGTGTATAATTTTGCATTGTCAAATTCTTTGTGTTCGGTGAAAGTTAGGCTAGGTTGGGTTAGGTTTGGTGAGGTAAGCGAGTTTTGTGTATATTTTTGCATTGTCGAATTCTTTGATTTCGGTGATAGTTAGGCTAGGTTGGGTTAGGTTTGGTGAGGTTAACGAGTTTTGTGTACATCTTACAATCTCGAATTCTTTGATTTCGGTGATGGTTAGGTTAGGTTGGATAAGGTTTGGTGAGGTTATCGAGTTTCGTGTATATTTTAAAATCTCGAATTCTTTGATTTCGGTGATGGTTAGGTTAGGTTGGGTTAATTTTGGTGAGGTAAGCGAGTTTTGTTTAAATTTATGAATCTCGAATTCTTTGATTTCGGTGATGGTTAGGTTAGGTTGGGTTAGCTTTGGTGGGTTAGCGAATGTCGTGAAAATCTTAGAATCTCGAATTCTTTGATTTTGGTGTTGGATAGGTTAGGTTGGGTTAGGTATGGTGAGGTAAGCGAGTTTTTGTGTATATTTTTGCAATGTC
This sequence comes from Arctopsyche grandis, assembly GCF_051622035.1. Lineage (NCBI taxonomy): Eukaryota > Metazoa > Arthropoda > Insecta > Trichoptera > Hydropsychidae > Arctopsyche > Arctopsyche grandis. The sequence goes on from NC_135367.1 coordinate 29,431,687, forward strand.
GAATTCTTTGATTTCGGTGATGGTTAGATAAGGTTGGGTTAGGTTTGGTGAGGTAAGCGAGATTTGTGAATATTTTTGCATTGTCGAATTCTTTGATTTCGGTGATAGTAAGGCTAGGTTGGGTTAGGTTTGGTGAGGTTAGCGAGTTTTGTGTATATTTTTGCATTGTCGATCTCTTTGATTTCGGTGATAGTTAGGCTAGGTTGGGTTAGGTTTGGTGAGGTTAGCGAGTTTTGTGTATATTTTTGCATTGTCGATCTCTTTGATTTCGGTGATAGTTAGGCTAGGTTGGGTTAGGTTTGGTGAGGTTAACGAGTTTTGTGTATATTTTTGCATTGTCGATTTCTTTGATTTCGGTGATAGTTAGGCTAGGTTGGGTTAGGTTTGGTGAGGTTAACGAGTTTTGTGTACATCTTACAATTTCGAATTCTTTGATTTCGGTGATGGTTAGGTTAGGTTGGATAAGGTTTGGTGAGGTTAGCGAGTTTCGTGTATATTTTAAAATCTCGAATTCTTTGATTTCGGTGATGGTTTGGTTAGGTTGGCTTAGCTTTGGTGGGTTAGCGAATGTCGTGAAAATCTTAGGATCTCGAATTTTTTGATTTCGGTGTTGGATAGGTTAGGTTGGGTTAGGTATGGTGAGGTAAGCGAGTTTTGTGTATATTTTTGCATTGTCGATCTCTTTGATTTCGGTGATAGTTAGGCTAGGTTGGGTTAGGTTTGGTGAGGTTAGCGAGTTTTGTGTATATTTTTGCATTGTCGATTTCTTTGATTTCGGTGATAGTTAGGCTAGGTTGGGTTAGGTTTGGTGAGGTTAACGAGTTTTGTGTACATCTCACATCTAGGTTGGGTTAGGTATGGTGAGGTAAGCGAGTTTTGTGTATATTTTTGCAATGTCGAATCTTTTGACTTCGGTGACGGTTAGGTTGGGTTAGGTTAGGTTTGGTGAGGTTAGCGAGATTTGTGTAAATCTTTAAAACTCGAGTTCTTTGATTTCGGTGATGGTTAGGTTAGGTTGGGTTAGGTTTGGTGAGTTTAGCGAGTTTCGGGTATATTTTTGCAATGTCGAATTCTTTGATTTCGGTGACGGTTAGGTTGGGTTGGGTTAGGTTTGGTGAGGTAAGCGAGTTTTGTGTAAATCTTACAATCTCGAATTCTTTGATTTTGGTGATGGTTAGGTTAGGTCGGATTAGGTTTGGTGAGGTTAGCGAGTTTCGTGTATAATTTTGCAAGGTCGATTTCTTTGATTTCGTTGATAGTTAGGCTAGGTTGGGTTAAGTTTGGTGAGGTTACCGAGTTTTGTGTATATTTTTGCAATGTCGATTTCTTTGATTTCGGTGATGGTTAGGTTAGGTTGGGTTAGGTTTGGTGAGGTTAGCGAGTTTTGTGTATAATTTTGCATTGTCGAATTCTTTGATTTCGGTGAAAGTTAAGCTAGGTTGGGTCAGGTTTGGTGAGGTTAGCGAGTTTTGTGTATAATTTTGCATTGTTAAATTCTTTGATTTCGGTGATAGTTAGGCTAGGTTGGGTTAGGTTTGGTGAGGTAAGCGAGTTTTGTGTATATTTTTGCATTGTCGAATTCTTTGATTTCGGTGAAAGTTAAGCTAGGTTGGGTCAGGTTTGGTGAGGTAAGCGAGTTTTGTGTATATTTTTGCATTGTCGATTTCTTTGATTTCGGTGATAGTTAGGCTAGGTTGGGTTAGGTTTGGTGAGGTTAACGAGTTTTGTGTACATCTTACAATCTCGAATTCTTTGATTTCGGTGATGGTTAGGTTAGGTTGGATAAGGTTTGGTGAGGTTAGCGAGTTTCGTTTATACTTTTGCAAAGTCGATTTCTTTGATTTCGGTGATAGTTAGGCTAGGTTGGGTTAGGTTTGGTGAGGTTACCGAGTTTTGTGTATATTTTTGCAATGTCGAATTCTTTGACTTCGGTGACGGTTAGGTTGGGTTGGGTTAGGTTTGGTGAGGTTAGCGAGATTTGTGTAAATATTTAAAACTCGAGTTCTTTGATTTCGGTGTTGGTTAGGTTAGGTTGGGTTAGGTTTGGTGAGTTTAGCTAGTTTCGTGTATATTTTTGCAATGTCGAATTCTTTAATTTCGGTGACGGTTAGGTTGGGTTGGGTTAGGTTTGGTGAGGTTAGCGAGTTTTGTGTAAATCTTACAATCTCGAATTCTTTGATTTCGGTGATGGTTAGGTTAGGTTGGATTTGGTTTGGTGAGGTTAGCGAGTTTCGTGTATATTTTAAAATCTCGAATGCTCTGATTTCGGTGATGGTTAGGTTAGATTGGGTTAGTTTTATTGAGGTAAGCGAGTTTTGTTAAAATTTTAAAATCTCGAATTCTTTGAGTTCGGTGATGGTTAGGTTAGGTTGGGTTATTTTTGGTGAGGTTACCGAATTTCGTGAAAATCTTACGATCTCGAATTCTTTGATTTCGGTGTTGGATAGGTTAGGTTGGGTTAGGTATGGTGAGGTAAGCGAGTTATATGTATATTTTTGCAATGTCGAATCTTTTGACTTCGGTGACGGTTAGGTTGGGTTGGGTTAGGTTTGGTGAGGTTAGCGAGATTTGTGTAAATCTTTAAAACTCAAGTTCTTTGTTTTCGGTGATCGTTAGGTTAGGTTGGGTTAGGTTTGGTGAGGTGAGCGAGTTTTGTGTATTTTTTTGCATTGTCGAATTATTTGATTTCGGTGATAGTTAGGCTAGGTTGGGTTAGGTTTGGTGAGGTTACCGAGTTTTGTGTATATTTTTGCAATGTCGATTTCTTTGATTTCGGTGATGGTTATGTTAGGTTGGGTAAGGTTTGGTGAGGTAACCGAGTTTTGTGTATATTTTTGCAATGTCGATTTCTTTGATTTCGGTGATGGTGAGGTTTCGTTGGATAAGGTTTGGTGAGGTAAGCGAGTTTGGTGTATATTTTAAAATCTCGAATTCTTTGATTTCGGTGATGGTTAGGTTAGGTTGGGTTAGTTTTGGTGAGGTAAGCGAGTTTTGTTAAAATTTTAAAATCTCGAATTCTTTGAGTTCGGTGATGGTTAGGTTAGGTTGGGTTATTTTTGGTGAGGTTACCGAATTTCGTGAAAATCTTACGATTTTGTGTTAATCTTTAAAACTCAAGTTCTTTGATTTCAGTGATAGTTAGGCTAGGTTGGGTTAGGTTTGGTGGGGTTACCGAGTTTTGTGTATATTTTTGCAATGTCGATTTTTTTAATTTGGTGATGGTTAGGTTAGGTTGGGTAAGGTTTGGTGAGGTAACCGAGTTTTGTGAATATTTTTGCAATGTCGAATTCTCTGATTTCGGTGATGGTAAGGTTAGGTTGGGTTAGTTTTGGTGAGGTAAGGGAGTTTTGTTAAAATTTTAAAATCTCGAATTCTTTGAGTTCGGTGATGGTTAGGTTAGGTTGGGTTATTTTTGGTGAGGTTACCGAATTTCGTGAAAATCTTACAATCTCGAATTCTTTGATTTCGGTGTTGGATAGGTTAGGTTGGGTTAGGTATGGTGAGGTAAGCGAGTTATATGTATATTTTTGCAATGTCGAATCTTTTGACTTCGGTGACGGTTAGGTTGGGTTGGGTTAGGTTTGGTGAGGTTAGCGAGATTTGTGTAAATCTTTAAAACTCAAGTTCTTTGTTTTCGGTGATAGTTAGGTTAGGTTGGGTTAGGTTTGGTGAGGTGAGCGAGTTTTGTGTATTTTTTTGCATTGTCGAATTATTTGATTTCGGTGATAGTTAGGCTAGGTTGGGTTAGGTTTGGTGAGGTTACCGAGTTTTGTGTATATTTTTGCAATGTCGATTTCTTTGATTTCGGTGATGGTTATGTTAGGTTGGGTAAGGTTTGGTGAGGTAACCGAGTTTTGTGTATATTTTTGCAATGTCGATTTCTTTGATTTCGGTGATGGTGAGGTTTCGTTGGATAAGGTTTGGTGAGGTTAGCGAGTTTCGTGTATATTTTAAAATCTCGAATTCTTTGATTTCGGTGATGGTTAGGTTAGGTTGGGTTAGTTTTGGTGAGGTAAGCGAGTTTTGTTTAAATTTAAAAATCTCGAATTCTTTAATTTCGGTGATGGTTAGGTTAGGTTAAGTTAGCTTTGGTGGGTTCGCGAATGTCGTGAAAATCTTAGAATCTCGAATTCTTTGATTTCGGTGTTGGATAGGTTAGGTTGGGTTAGGTATGGTGAGGTAAGCGAGTTTTGTGTATATTTTTGCATTGTCGATCTCTTTGATTTCGGTGATAGTTAGGCTAGGTTGGGTTAGGTTTGGTGAGGTTAGCGAGTTTTGTGTATATTTTTGCATTGTCGATTTCTTTGATTTCGGTGATAGTTAGGCTAGGTTGGGTTAGGTTTGGTGAGGTTAACGAGTTTTGTGTACATCTTACAATCTCGAATTCTTTGATTTCGGTGATGGTTAGGTTAGGTTGGATAAGGTTTGGTGAGGTTATCGAGTTTCGTGTATATTTTAAAATCTCGAATTCTTTGATTTCGGTGATGGTTAGGTTAGGTTGGGTTAATTTTGGTGAGGTAAGCGAGTTTTGTTTAAATTTATGAATCTCGAATTCTTTGATTTCGGTGATGGTTAGGTTAGGTTGGGTTAGCTTTGGTGGGTTAGCGAATGTCGTGAAAATCTTAGAATCTCGAATTCTTTGATTTTGGTGTTGGATAGGTTAGGTTGGGTTAGGTATGGTGAGGTAAGCGAGTTTTGTGTATATTTTTGCAATGTCGAATTCTTTGATTTCGGTGATGGTTAGGTAAGGTTGGGTTAGGTTTGGTGAGGTTAGCGAGATTTGTGAATATTTTTGCATTGTCGAATTCTTTGATTTCGGTGATAGTTAGGCTAGGTTGGGTTTGGTTTGGTGAGGTTAGCGAGTTTTGTGTATATTTTTGCATTGTCGATCTCTTTGATTTCGGTGATAGTTAGGCTAGGTTGGGTTAGGTTTGGTGAGGTTAGCGAGTTTTGTGTATATTTTTGCATTGTCGATCTCTTTGATTTCGGTGATAGTTAGGCTAGGTTGGGTAAGGTTTGGTGAGGTAACCGAGTTTTGTGAATATTTTTGCATTGTCGATTTCTTTGATTTCGGTGATGGTAAGGTTAGGTTAGGTAAGGTTTGTTGAGGTTAGCGAGTTTTTTGTATATTTTTGCATTGTCGAATTCTTTGATTTCGGTGATAGTTAGGCTAGGTTGGGTTAGGTTTGGTGAGGTAAGCGAGATTTGTGTATATTTTTGCATTGTCGAATTCTTTGATTTCGGTGATAGTTAGGCTATGTTGGGTTAGGTTTGGTGAGGTTAACGAGTTTTGTGTACATCTTACATACTCGAATTCGTTGATTTCGATAATGGTTAGGTTAGGTTGGATAAGGTTTGGTGAGGTTAGCGAGTTTCGTGTATATTTTAAAATCTCGAATTCTTTGATTTCGGTGATGGTTAGGTTAGGTTGGGTTAATTTTGGTGAGGTAAGCGAGATTTGTTTAAATTTATAAATCTCGAATTCTTTGATTTCGGTGATGGTTAGGTTAGGTTGGGTTAGCTTTGGTGGGTTAGCGAATGTCGTGAAAATCTTAGAATCTCGAATTCTTTGATTTCGGTGTTGGATAGGTTAGGTTGGGTTAGGTATGGTGAGGTAAGCGAGTTTTGTGTATATTTTTGCAATGTCGAATCTTTTGACTTCGGTGACGGTTAGATTGGGTTGGGTTAGATTTGGTGAGGTTAGCGAGATTTGTGTAAATCTTTAAAACTCGAGTTCTTTGATTTCGGTGATGGTTAGGTTAGGTTGGGTTAGGTTTGGTGAGTTTAGCGAGTTTCGGGTATATTTTTGCAATGTCGAATTCTTTGATTTCGGTGACGGTTAGGTTGGGTTGGGTTAGGTTTGGTGAGGTAAGCGAGTTTTGTGTAAATCTTACAATCTCGAATTCTTTGATTTTGGTGATGGTTAGGTTAGGTCGGATTAGGTTTGGTGAGGTTAGCGAGTTTCGTGTATACTTTTGCAAGGTCGATTTCTTTGATTTCGGTGATAGTTAGGCTAGGTTGGGTTAGGTTTGGTGAGGTTACCGAGTTTTGTGTATATTTTTGCATTGTCGATTTCTTTGATTTCCGTGATAGTTAGGCTAGGTTAGGTTAGGTTTGGTGAGGTTAACGAGTTTTGTGTACATCTTACAATCTCGAATTCTTTAATTTCGGTGATGGTTAGGTTAGGTTGGATAAGGTTTGGTGAGGTTATCGAGTTTCGTGTATATTTTAAAATCTCGAATTCTTTGATTTCGGTGATGGTTAGGTTAGGTTGGGTTAATTTTGGTGAGGTAAGCGAGTTTTGTTTAAATTTATGAATCTCGAATTCTTTGATTTCGTTGATGGTTAGGTTAGGTTGGGTTAGCTTTGGTGGGTTAGCGAATGTCGTGAAAATCTTAGAATCTCGAATTCTTTGATTTTGGTGTTGGATAGGTTAGGTTGGGTTAGGTTTGGTGAGGTTAGCGAGATTTGTGAATATTTTTGAATTGTCGAATTCTTTGATTTCGGTGATAGTTAGGCTAGGTTGGGTTAGGTTTGGTGAGGTTAGCGAGTTTTGTGTATATTTTTGCATTGTCGAACTCTTTGATTTCGTTGATAGTTAGGCTAGGTTGGGTTAGGTTTGGTGAGGTTAGCGAGTTTTGTGTATATTTTTGCAATTTTGAATTATTTGATTTCGGTGATGGTTAGGTTAGGTTGGGTTAGCTTTGGTGAGGTTAGCGAATTCCGTGGAAATCTTACAATCTCGAATTCTTTGATTTCGGTCTTGGATAGGTTAGGTTGGGTTAGGAATGGTGAGGTAAGCGAGTTTTGTGTATATTTTTGCATTGTCGAATTCTTTGATTTCGGTGATGGTTAGGTTAGGTTGGATAAGGTTTGGTGAGGTTAGCGAGTTTCGTTTATACTTTTGCAAAGTCGATTTCTTTGATTTCGGTAAAAGTTAGGCTAGGTTGGGTTAGGTTTGTTGAGGTTAACGAGTTTTGTGTACATCTGACAATCTCGAATTCTTTGATTTCGGTGATGGTGAGGTTTCGTTGGATAAGGTTTGGTGAGGTTAGCGAGTTTCGTGTATATTTTAAAATCTCGAATTCTTTGATTTCGGTGATGGTTAGGTTAGGTTGGGTTAGTTTTGGTGAGGTAAGCGAGTTTTGTTTAAATTTAAAAATCTCGAATTCTTTAATTTCGGTGATGGTTAGGTTAGGTTAAGTTGGCTTTGGTGGGTTCGCGAATGTCGTGAAAATCTTAGAATCTCGAATTCTTTGATTTCGGTGTTGGATAGGTTAGGTTGGGTTAGGTATGGTGAGGTAAGCGAGTTTTGTGTATATTTTTGCATTGTCGATCTCTTTGATTTCGGTGATAGTTAGGCTAGGTTGGGTAAGGTTTGGTGAGGTTAGCGAGTTTTGTGTATATTTTTGCATTGTCGATTTCTTTGATTTCGGTGATAGTTAGGCTAGGTTGGGTTAGGTTTGGTGAGGTTAACGAGTTTTGTGTACATCTTACAATCTCGAATTCTTTGATTTCGGTGATGGTTAGGTTAGGTTGGATAAGGTTTGGTGAGGTTATCGAGTTTCGTGTATATTTTAAAATCTCGAATTCTTTGATTTCGGTGATGGTTAGGTTAGGTTGGGTTAATTTTGGTGAGGTAAGCGAGTTTTGTTTAAATTTATGAATCTCGAATTCTTTGATTTCGGTGATGGTTAGGTTAGGTTGGGTTAGCTTTGGTGGGTTAGCGAATGTCGTGAAAATCTTAGAATCTCGAATTCTTTGATTTTGGTGTTGGATAGGTTAGGTTGGGTTAGGTATGGTGAGGTAAGCGAGTTTTGTGTATATTTTTGCAATGTCGAATTCTTTGATTTCGGTGATGGTTAGGTAAGGTTGGGTTAGGTTTGGTGAGGTTAGCGAGATTTGTGAATATTTTTGCATTGTCGAATTCTTTGATTTCGGTGATAGTTAGGCTAGGTTGGGTTAGGTTTGGTGAGGTTAGCGAGTTTTGTGTATATTTTTGCATTGTCGATCTCTTTGATTTCGGTGATAGTTAGGCTAGGTTGGGTTAGGTTTGGTGAGGCTAACGAGTTTTGTGTATATTTTTGCATTGTCGATTTCTTTGATTTCGGTGATAGTTAGGCTAGGTTGGGTTAGGTTTGGTGAGGTTAACGAGTTTTGTGTACATCTTACAATCTCGAATTCTTTGATTTCGGTGATGGTTAGGTTAGGTTGGATAAGGTTTGGTGAGGTAAGCGAGTTTCGTGTATATTTTAAAATCTCGAATTCTTTGATTTCGGTGATGGTTAGGTTAGGTTGGGTTAATTTTGGTGAGGTAAGTGAGTTTTGTTTAAATTTATAAATCTCGAATTCTTTGATTTCGGTGATGGTTAGGTTAGGTTGGGTTAATTTTGGTGAGGTAAGCGAGTTTTGTTTAAATTTATGAATCTCGAATTCTTTGATTTCGGTGATGGTTAGGTTAGGTTGGGTTAGCTTTGGTGGGTTAGCGAATGTCGTGAAAATCTTAGAATCTCGAATTCTTTGATTTTGGTGTTGGATAGGTTAGGTTGGGTTAGGTTTGGTGAGGTTAGCGAGATTTGTGAATATTTTTGCATTGTCGAATTCTTTGATTTCGGTGATAGTTAGGCTAGGTTGGGTTAGGTTTGGTGAGGTAAGCGAGTTTTGTGTATATTTTTGCATTGTCGAACTCTTTGATTTCGTTGATAGTTAGGCTAGGTTGGGTTAGGTTTGGTGAGGTTAGCGAGTTTTGTGTATATTTTTGCAATTTTGAATTCTTTGATTTCGGTGATGGTTAGGTTAGGTTGGGTTAGCTTTGGTGAGGTTAGCGAATTCCGTGGAAATCTTACAATCTCGAATTCTTTGATTTCGGTCTTGGATAGGTTAGGTTGGGTTAGGAATGGTGAGGTAAGCGAGTTTTGTGTATATTTTTGCATTGTCGAATTCTTTGATTTCGGTGATGGTTAGGTTAGGTTGGATAAGGTTTGGTGAGGTTAGCGAGTTTCGTTTATACTTTTGCAAAGTCGATTTCTTTGATTTCGGTAAAAGTTAGGCTAGGTTGGGTTAGGTTTGTTGAGGTTAACGAGTTTTGTGTACATCTGACAATCTCGAATTCTTTGATTTCGGTGATGGTGAGGTTTCGTTGGATAAGGTTTGGTGAGGTTAGCGAGTTTCGTGTATATTTTAAAATCTCGAATTCTTTGATTTCGGTGATGGTTAGGTTAGGTTGGGTTAATTTTGGTGAGGTAAGCGAGTTTTGTTTAAATTTATGAATCTCGAATTCTTTGATTTCGGTGATGGTTAGGTTAGGTTGGGTTAGCTTTGGTGGGTTAGCGAATGTCGTGAAAATCTTAGAATCTCGAATTCTTTGATTTTGGTGTTGGATAGGTTAGGTTGGGTTAGGTATGGTGAGGTAAGCGAGTTTTGTGTATATTTTTGCAATGTCGAATTCTTTGATTTCGGTGATGGTTAGGTAAGGTTGGGTTAGGTTTGGTGAGGTTAGCGAGTTTTGTGTATATTTTTGCATTGTCGATTTCTTTGATTTCGGTAATAGTTAGGCTAGGTTGGGTTAGGTTTGGTGAGGTTAACGAGTTTTGCGTACATCTTACAATCTCGAATTCTTTGATTTCGGTGATGGTTAGGTTAGGTTGGATAAGGTTTGGTGAGGTTATCGAGTTTCGTGTATATTTTAAAATCTCGAATTCTTTGATTTCGGTGATGGTTAGGTTAGGTTGGGTTAATTTTGGTGAGGTAAGCGAGTTTTGTTTAAATTTATGAATCTCGAATTCTTTGATTTCGGTGATGGTTAGGTTAGGTTGGGTTAGCTTTGGTGGGTTAGCGAATGTCGTGAAACTCTTAGAATCTCGAATTCTTTGATTTCGGTGATGGTTAGGTAAGGTTGGGTTAGGTTTGGTGAGGTTAGCGAGATTTGTGAATATTTTTGCATTGTCGAATTCTTTGATTTCGGTGATAGTTAGGCTAGGTTGGGTTAGGTTTGGTGAGGTTAGCGAGTTTTGTGTATATTTTTGCATTGTCGATCTCTTTGATTTCGGTGATAGTTAGGCTAGGTTGGGTTAGGTTTGGTGAGGTTAACGAGTTTTGTGTATATTTTTGCATTGTCGATTTCTTTGATTTCGGTGATAGTTAGGCTAGGTTGGGTTAGGTTTGGTGAGGTTAACGAGTTTTGTGTACATCTTACAATCTCGAATTTTTTGATTTCGGTGATGGTTAGGTTAGGTTGGATAAGGTTTGGTGAGGTAAGCGAGTTTCGTGTATATTTTAAAATCTCGAATTCTTTGATTTCGGTGATGGTTAGGTTAGGTTGGGTTAATTTTGGTGAGGTAAGTGAGTTTTGTTTAAATTTATAAATCTCGAATTCTTTGATTTCGGTGATGGTTAGGTTAGGTTGGGTTAATTTTGGTGAGGTAAGCGAGTTTTGTTTAAATTTATGAATCTCGAATTCTTTGATTTCGGTGATGGTTAGGTTAGGTTGGGTTAGCTTTGGTGGGTTAGCGAATGTCGTGAAAATCTTAGAATCTCGAATTCTTTGATTTTGGTGTTGGATAGGTTAGGTTGGGTTAGGTATGGTGAGGTAAGCGAGTTTTGTGTATATTTTTGCAATGTCGAATTCTTTGATTTCGGTGATGGTTAGGTAAGGTTGGGTTAGGTTTGGTGAGGTTAGCGAGATTTGTGAATATTTTTGCATTGTCGAATTCTTTGATTTCGGTGATAGTTAGGCTAGGTTGGGTTAGGTTTGGTGAGGTTAGCGAGTTTTGTGTATATTTTTGCATTGTCGATCTCTTTGATTTCGGTGATAGTTAGGCTAGGTTGGGTTAGGTTTGGTGAGGTTAACGAGTTTTGTGTATATTTTTGCATTGTCGATTTCTTTGATTTCGGTGATAGTTAGGCTAGGTTGGGTTAGTTTTGGTGAGGTTAACGAGTTTTGTGTACATCTTACAATCTCGAATTCTTTGATTTCGGTGATGGTTAGGTTAGGTTGGATAAGGTTTGGTGAGGTAAGCGAGTTTCGTGTATATTTTAAAATCTCGAATTCTTTGATTTCGGTGATGGTTAGGTTAGGTTGGGTTAGCTTTGGTGGGTTAGCGAATGTCGTGAAAATCTTAGAATCTCGAATTCTTTGATTTTGGTGTTGGATAGGTTAGGTTGGGTTAGGTATGGTGAGGTAAGCGAGTTTTGTGTATATTTTTGCAATGTCGAATTCTTTGATTTCGGTGATGGTTAGGTAAGGTTGGGTTAGGTTTGGTGAGGTTAGCGAGATTTGTGAATATTTTTGCATTGTCGAATTCTTTGATTTCGGTGATAGTTAGGCTAGGTTGGGTTAGGTTTGGTGAGGTTAGCGAGTTTTGTGTATGTTTTTGCATTGTCGATCTCTTTGATTTCGGTGATAGTTAGGCTAAGTTGGGTTAGGTTTGGTGAGGTTAACGAGTTTTGTGTACATCTTACAATCTCGAATTCGTTGATTTCGATAATGGTTAGGTTAGGTTGGATAAGGTTTGGTGAGGTTAGCGAGTTTCGTGTATATTTTAAAATCTCGAATTCTTTGATTTCGGTGATGGTTAGGTTAGGTTGGGTTAGTTTTGGTGAGGTAAGCGAGTTTTGTTTAAATTTAAAAATCTCGAATTCTTTAATTTCGGTGATGGTTAGGTTAGGTTAAGTTAGCTTTGGTGGGTTCGCGAATGTCGTGAAAATCTTAGAATCTCGAATTCTTTGATTTCGGTGTCTGATAGGTTAGGTTGGGTTAGGTATGGTGAGGTAAGCGAGTTTTGTGTATATTTTTGCATTGTCGATCTCTTTGATTTCGGTGATAGTTAGGCTAGGTTGGGTTAGGTTTGGTGAGGTTAGCGAGTTTTGTGTATATTTTTGCATTGTCGATTTCTTTGATTTCGGTGATGGTTAGGTTAGGTTGGATAAGGTTTGGTGAGGTTATCGAGTTTCGTGTATATTTTAAAATCTCGAATTCTTTGATTTCGGTGATGGTTAGGTTAGGTTGGGTTAATTTTGGTGAGGTAAGCGAGTTTTGTTTAAATTTATGAATCTCGAATTCTTTGATTTCGGTGATGGTTAGGTTAGGTTGGGTTAGCTTTGGTGGGTTAGCGAATGTCGTGAAAATCTTAGAATCTCGAATTCTTTGATTTTGGTGTTGGATAGGTTAGGTTGGGTTAGGTTTGGTGAGGTAAGCGAGTTTTGTGTATATTTTTGCAATGTCGAATTCTTTGATTTCGGTGATGGTTAGGTAAGGTTGGGTTAGGTTTGGTGAGGTTTGCGAGATTTGTGAATATTTTTGCATTGTCGAATTTTTTGATTTCGGTGATAGTTAGGCTTGGTTGGGTTAGGTTTGGTGAGGTAAGCGAGTTTTGTGTATATTTTTGCATTGTCGATCTCTTTGATTTCGGTGATAGTTAGGCTAGGTTGGGTAAGGTTTGGTGAGGTAACCGAGTTTTGTGAATATTTTTGCAATGTCGATTTCTTTGATTTCGGTGATGGTAAGGTTAGGTTAGGTAAGGTTTGTTGAGGTTAGCGAGTTTTTTGTATATTTTTGCATTGTCGAATTCTTTGATTTCGGTGATAGTTAGGCTAGGTTGGGTTAGGTTTGGTGAGGTAAGCGAGATTTGTGTATATTTTTGCATTGTCGAATTCTTTGATTTCGGTGATAGTTAGGCTATGTTGGGTTAGGTTTGGTGAGGTTAACGAGTTTTGTGTACATCTTACATACTCGAATTCGTTGATTTCGATAATGGTTAGGTTAGGTTGGATAAGGTTTGGTGAGGTTAGCGAGTTTCGTGTATATTTTAAAATCTCGAATTCTTTGATTTCGGTGATGGTTAGGTTAGGTTGGGTTAATTTTGGTAAGGTAAGCGAGATTTGTTTAAATTTATAAATCTCGAATTCTTTGATTTCGGTGATGGTTAGGTTAGGTTGGGTTACCTTTGGTGGGTTAGCGAATGTCGTGAAAATCTTAGAATCTCGAATTCTTTGATTTCGGTGTTGGATAGGTTAGCTTGGGTTAGGTATGGTGAGGTAAGCGAGTTTTGTGTATATTTTTGCAATGTTGAATCTTTTGACATCGGTGACGGTTAGGTTGGGTTGGGTTAGGTTTGGTGAGGTTAGCGAGATTTGTGTAAATCTTTAAAACTCGAGTTCTTTGATTTCGGTGATGGTTAGGTTAGGTTGGGTTAGGTTTGGTGAGTTTGAGTAGCGCGCGGACAGTGGGAGCGAGTGGACGTGTCTGTGCGCGCTCTCTCGGCCGAGCACCGACGCCGGCTGTCTACACAGTCCAGAACCGCTACCGCTACTAGAAGCCAGGAGTCGCAACTAGGAGTCAGGAGGGGCCATTGGCACTTCACTGCGTCTGTGCCAGTAGTATCAGACGTATCTGAAGGAGGTAGGAGAGGCTGTGTGTTTGCATGTAAAAAAAAAAAAAAAAAAACCAGGCCGCCACGTTGTTATAACTACCACACAACCCATAACACACCGACAGTTGTCGAAACACCACGCACATAGCGATAATAATAATTGACACTTTGCAAATTGTCGTTATATCGCGTGTAACACAACATCGCTAATCATCTGACCACGCACGCCGGTTCCGATCGCTATACGAATACGACCAGCTGACTATCTGTCAAATCGCGCGACAACCATTGACATTTCTCGGGGGCGCGGGGAGCTGCCAGTCACTGTCAAAGGTGGCTACACTGTGAAAAAAGCCAGTGAAACGCCCGCAAATCGTCGTTATATCACGTGTAATACAATACAATACATCGCTTGAACAGCTGTACCACACCACGCCGGTTCCGATCGTGACACGAATACGATCAGCTGACTAGCTGTCAAATAGCGTGACAGCCAATTATATTTCACGCCTGCCTCAGGCAAAGGTGGCTACACTGTGAATAAAGCCAGTGAAACATCCGCAAATTGTTGTAATATTACGTGTAATACAATACAATACAATACATTCCTAGACCATCTGACTACACCACGCCGGTTTCGATCGCGACACGAACACGATCAGCTGACTAGCTGTCAAATCGTGGGGGCGCCGGCGAGCCGCTTGCCACAGACGATCGTTGCAAAGCACCCACTGTACAACACGGCATTCATACAAATAAATAAACAAATATAAATAATTATCTGCAAAACCAATTAAGATTAAAACTCTAATTAAATTATTTATTCACTAGCGACACCTATGGTCAATTTAGATTAAAACCGTAATTAAATTATTTACTCACTAGCGACACCTATGGTCAATTTAGATTAAAACCTTAATTAAATTATTTATACACTAGCGACATCTATGGTCAATTAAGATCAAAACCTTAAATTAAATTATTTATTCACTAGCGACATCTATGGTCACAATTAAAAATCTTTACCGCAAAAAATCGTAAGAAGTAAACGTCACCGGGAACGAACCGCCGACATACATAGTTCGCACTATGAACAGCTGACATACATGCGCGTGACTACCTGCCCCCATACGCGAGAGACGTAACATCATTACATGCACAGCTGATTCTTAGACCAGCTGACCACAACAAACGACACATCGTGGATTATCTGCTGATATGAATGTCCATTTACTTTATCTGTCATTATAAATGCTATTCTTCATGTTTATGTATGAATGTATTTATGTTTATGTTTAATTGGTATTTTGTTTTTTTCTTTTTTGTTTTTTTCTTTTTTGTGTTATATTTTTTTGACTAGTGTGGCACTTTAGGCTTTAGCGCTACAGGAAATCCTGTTAAGCCACAATGGTCTGTTAAAAATAAATAAATAAATAAATGAATGACAATGAGCAACGAAAAGCCACAGCAACAAATTATGGATCCAATAAACAGAATAAAAGTGGAAATGGACATGCTCGTGGAGTTTGTGTCAAACGTCAAAAACACGAAGGAAAACATTAAAACCCAAATTAGCCTAGTACGCAGATTAGTGACAAGCCTAGCCGAGGAAGAGCAGAAAAAGAATAAAATCAACAAAACTGCATCTAAAGCTTCCGACGCGAGCACGGCGACAGAGACGACAGAGAAAAACACTCAGACCGAGACCGAAGAGTGGAAGACCCAACGGAAACAGCAGCGGAAGCAAAAGTGGAAGCCCCAGAAGCCGCTACAGAAGCAACAGGAACAGGAGCAAGCGCAACAGGAAGAAAAACAGCAGCAGCGCCCACAGCCGTATCCATATCCACAGCCGCAGACGCAGCAGCAACGACAACAACAAAACAAGGTCCAGCAGAAAAAACCCAAACTGACTATACCGCGCCCAAAAACCGAAGCGATAACACTGAAGCGAAGCGAAAGTAATAACAACACGTACGCGGATATTCTCAAAAAAATAAGAACCACCGTAGACATCGCTGCAACTGGATGCCAGGTGGACCGCATCAGAAAAACCCGGAACGGTATGATCCTAATGGAACTGGAAAGGAACGGCGGCAACCCCACAACGCTAGCAGACGCCATTAAAACAGCACTAGGTGACGACACAACGGTCAGGAGATTAACGACGATGGTGAAGATAGAGGTGCGGGACCTGGATGAAGGAGAAGAGCGCCAAGATGTGATGGACGCCCTCAAACCAGTACTGGGAACGCTTACAGTCGAGGAGGCTGAAGTGGTCAGCCTATTCAACACTTACAACGGAACAAGAGTCGCAGTTGTAAAGATGGCAAGCGACAAAGCACGTACAATCCTAAAAAAAGGTAAGCTTCGCGTAGGATGGGTAAACTGCCGCGTACGACAGCACATAGAAGCGGTCCGCTGTTACAAGTGCCAGGAGTACGGACACTTGGCAGCCACCTGCAGCGGAAGTGACAGGTCCCAACTGTGTCGCCGATGTGGTAAAGGAGGCCACATAGCGGCCAAATGCGAGAACAGTCTGTGCTGCATTGTCTGCAAAGACCGCGGCACGGACACACAGCACATGGCAGGGACACCCAAGTGTCCTGCATACAAAACCGAACTGGAGAGACAGAGGAAGGGGAAGACACAAACATAATGGCTGCAAATGGAAAAATAAGAGTCCTCCAGGTAAACCTTAACCATTGCAGGGCTGCGCAGGACCTCCTCCTGCAGACCATCTATGAGAAAAAAATTGACATCACAATAATAAGCGAACAACATCGCCCATTAAATGGAGATTGGTTCGCCGACACAACCCAGCGCTCGGCGATCTACATCTCACGCGGAAGCGGGATAATCACAGAGGCAGGAACACCACAGGTAGGTGCAGTCTGGGTTCGGGTGCGGGGCGTGCGGTTCTACAGCTGTTACTGTTCGCCGAACGCCTCGGTCTCGGACTTCGTACTGTTTCTGCACGAATTGGAGGCGAGCGTCAGCAGGAGCACAGGACGAGTGGTCGTTGCCGGAGACTTCAATGCAAAGTCTACAGAGTGGGAATCACCTATCACCGATGAGCGCGGTCGCCTACTAGCTGACACAATGGCCAGACTAAACCTGCATGTCCTGAACACCGGAAGTGCAAATACCTTTGTCAGAGGAAGCACTGGCTCCATAGTCGACGTCGCTTTCGCGGACGAGGACACCATTGGCCGCATTACCAACTGGGAGGTGCTCAGCGACACAACACTAAGCGACCACCAATACATCTCATACGAGCTAAGAGACACAAGAACGACCGATTCGACCCCGCATAAGACCGAGCCGACAAGGTGGGCCGTCGGCAAGCTAGACACTAAAACGTGCGAAGAGACGCTCAAGTTCGAGTGTGGCCGTATTCAAGATACCACAACTGGAACAGAACTTTGCAAAGAGACAACGGCAGCGATCGCTCGGGCTTGCGAGGCCTCGATGCCGAAGAAGGGTGGAGTGGGACGGAAACCACAATATTGGTGGAACGACGAAATTGCAGAGCTGCGAAGAACCTGCACAAGAAAACGAAGAGAGCACTGTCGGACTGAACGAAGACACAGATCAGGCCACGAAGACGACCAAACGGCCATCGAAACCGCAAGCGAAGCCCACAAAGAAGCAAGAAGAGCAGTCACCTACGCAATCAGGAGGAGTAAAAAGTTGATGTGGGAACAACTCATAGCGACGGTGGACCTGGACCCATGGGGCCAAGCGTATCGTATGGTCCGTGGTAAGCTGTCCGGCCACCGCCAAATTCCCTTCTTAAACAGAGATGGAAATCTGGAAACGATAGTTTCACACCTTTTCCCTACACACAAAGAGACGACACCACAAGCGTGGATCATAGAGCCCGAAGACATCCCAGAGTTTACACTGGGTGAACTATACTCGGCAACAAAACGGCTGTCCACTGACAAATCACCTGGACCTGACGGAATACCGAATGAAATTCTCCGCATATCGGCTAAAGTCTGCCCGAAAACATTGCTGCGGACATTCAACAGCTGCCTCAAGAGCGGAGAATTCCCAAAAATATGGAAAAGGCAGAAACTCGTGCTCATACCCAAGGGCAACAAACCACCGGAGGAGCCGTCGTCATACCGGCCACTGTGCATGTTGGACGGATTGGGCAAACTCCTCGAGCGCCTCATATTACAGAGAGTAGCGAAGACGACGGAGACGGAAGGCGGGTTATGTTCGCAGCAATACGGGTTCAGACCCGGTCGGTCCACGGTAGACGCAATAGCCGAGGTCATAAAGACAATAAAAGACGCTCATAGTGGAACATTAAAAACGAGCAGTCACTGCATAATGGTGACACTGGACGTTAAAAATGCTTTTAATTCTGCCAGATGGGATAAAATAATGTCGGCTCTATCGGAGCTCGGTGGAATACCAGACTACCTTGTAAGAATAATAGGAAGTTACCTGTCGGAGAGGGTTCTGATCACAAGACTGGCAGAACGCAAGATCTCCTCTGGTGTTCCACAGGGCTCTGTCATGGGACCAACATTATGGAACATAATGTACGACTCACTTCTTAAATTAAGACTTCCAGGAGGAGCGAAGCTGGTGGGTTTTGCAGACGACGTAGCTATCATTGTTGTGGCTAGGAAAATAACGGACCTCGAGACCGCCACAAACGACACTCTCGACCTGGTGAACGACTGGATGACGGAAGCCGGACTACAGCTTGCACCACAAAAAACCGAGGCGGTTTTGTTCACCAGAAAAAGGAAAATCGAACCCCCGAAAATCACCATTTCGGGATACGACGTGAGACTAAAAAGGTATTTGACTTATCTTGGAATAATTCTAGATGACAAATTAACCTTTAAGAAACAAGCTGAGCATGCCGCGGAGAAAGCGGCAAGAGCTGTCAACAACATCGGACGACTAATGCCCAACATCGGAGGGCCCAAACCATGCCGAAGAAAACTACTCAACAGCGTAGTGCACTCGGTGATCCTATACGGTGCACCAATATGGGCGCCCAGCATGGCAGTGGAGAGAACCAGGAAATACCTCGCAAGAGTACAACGCAGGGGCGTACTGAGAATCGTATCGGCATATACAACAGTATCCGAGTGCGCAGTACTGGTTATTGCTGGAGTACCACCCATCGACCTACTGGCACATGAAAGAAAGAAGGTATACGAGGGAAGAAAGGAGGGAACGAAAAAAGTAAGAGCGACGGCACGGGCGGAGCTCATGACGGAATGGCAGGTCCGCTGGGACGGCGCAGACAAAGGTAGATGGACACATCGACTGATCCCATCAATCGCAGCCTGGACAAGGAGGAAAAGCGCAAAACCGGACTACCACACAACCCAGCTACTAACCAGCCATGGGTGTTTCGGAGCATTCCTCAACCGCATCGGAAAGGAAACGACAGCAGGATGTCACCACTGTGCATCAATCAGAGATGACGCAGAACATACACTCCTCGTATGCCCTGCATGGGAATCTGAAAGAGCGACACTCGAAGAAAGCACCCCGGTCAACACTGAAGACATAGCACAGAACATCACTAAAGACGTAGCCTCTTGGGAAGCATTCGCAGAGTTCGCAAGGAGCGTCATGAAGCAGAAGGAGGAGGCCGAACGGCTAAGGAAAGCGGAAAGACTTATAGAAGGAAATGAATAGATGTCAACCCATAGATATAGATATACTATTACCAGCCTATGATTAATACTGCAAATGAATGTTTTTCAGGAAACAGAAACCAAGCGGGTCAACTAGATGAACTGGAAAGGAGGGATCCGCACAAAAAGGAGAAGCCAACAAGGACGAAATCAGCCCCTGCGGAAGCAATCCACCAACGAGTGGGGTCCCCAAAGGGGTGAGGTGAGTCGGGGGAGTTTTTTAGTCAGTAAAAATCTGACACTTCCCTCTAGTGCGGACTAGAGGGAGTCTTATTGAAGATTTTCTCCTCCCACGCATAGGAAAAAAAAAAAAAAAAAAGGTTTGGTGAGTTTAGCGAGTTTCGGGTATATTGTTGCAATGTCGAATTCTTTGATTTCGGTGACGGTTAGGTTGGGTTGGGTTAGGTTTGGTGAGGTAAGCGAGTTTTGTGTAAATCTTACAATCTCGAATTCTTTGATTTTGGTGATGGTTAGGTTAGGTCGGATTAGGTTTGGTGAGGTTAGCGAGTTTCGTGTATACTTTTGCAAGGTCGATTTCTTTGATTTCGGTGATGGTTAGGTTAGGTTGGGTTAGGTTTGGTGAGGTTAGCGAGTTTTGTGTATAATTTTGCATTGTCGAATTCTTTGATTTCGGTGAAAGTTAAGCTAGGTTGGGTCAGGTTTGGTGAGGTTAGCGAGTTTTGTGTATATTTTTGCATTGTCGAT
Source organism: Arctopsyche grandis (assembly GCF_051622035.1). Taxonomy (NCBI): domain Eukaryota; kingdom Metazoa; phylum Arthropoda; class Insecta; order Trichoptera; family Hydropsychidae; genus Arctopsyche; species Arctopsyche grandis. The sequence goes on from NC_135367.1 coordinate 29,451,437, forward strand.
TTCTTTGATTTCGGTGATAGTTAGGCTAGGTTGGGTTAGGTTTGGTGAGGTAAGCGAGTTTTGTGTATATTTTTGCATTGTCGAATTCTTTGATTTCGGTGAAAGTTAAGCTAGGTTGGGTCAGGTTTGGTGAGGTAAACGAGTTTTGTGTATATTTTTGCATTGTCGATTTCTTTGATTTCGGTGATAGTTAGGCTAGGTTGGGTTAGGTTTGGTGAGGTTAACGAGTTTTGTGTACATCTTACAATCTCGAATTCTTTGATTTCGGTGATGGTTAGGTTAGGTTGGATAAGGTTTGGTGAGGTTAGCGAGTTTCGTTTATACTTTTGCAAAGTCGATTTCTTTGATTTCGGTGATAGTTAGGCTAGGTTGGGTTAGGTTTGGTGAGGTAACCGAGTTTTGTGTATATTTTTGCAATGTCGAATTCTTTGACTTCGGTGACGGTTAGGTTGGGTTGGGTTAGGTTTGGTGAAGTTAGCGAGATTTGTGTAAATCTTACAATCTCGAATTTTTTTGATTTCGGTGATGGTAAGGTTAGGTTGGATTAGGTTTGGTGAGGTTAGCGAGTTTCGTGTATATTTTTGCAATGTCGAATTCTTTGATTTCGGTGAAAGTTAAGCTAGGTTGGGTCAGGTTTGGTGAGGTAAGCGAGTTTTGTGTATATTTTTGCATTGTCGATTTCTTTGATTTCGGTGATAGTTAGGCTAGGTTGGGTTAGGTTTGGTGAGGTTACCGAGTTTTGTGTATATTTTTGCATTGTCGATTTCTTTGATTTCCGTGATAGTTAGGCTAGGTTAGGTTAGGTTTGGTGAGGTTAACGAGTTTTGTGTACATCTTACAATCTCGAATTCTTTAATTTCGGTGATGGTTAGGTTAGGTTGGATAAGGTTTGGTGAGGTTATCGAGTTTCGTGTATATTTTAAAATCTCGAATTCTTTGATTTCGGTGATGGTTAGGTTAGGTTGGGTTAATTTTGGTGAGGTAAGCGAGTTTTGTTTAAATTTATGAATCTCGAATTCTTTGATTTCGTTGATGGTTAGGTTAGGTTGGGTTAGCTTTGGTGGGTTAGCGAATGTCGTGAAAATCTTAGAATCTCGAATTCTTTGATTTTGGTGTTGGATAGGTTAGGTTGGGTTAGGTTTGGTGAGGTTAGCGAGATTTGTGAATATTTTTGCATTGTCGAATTCTTTGATTTCGGTGATAGTTAGGCTAGGTTGGGTTAGGTTTGGTGAGGTTAGCGAGTTTTGTGTATATTTTTGCATTGTCGAACTCTTTGATTTCGTTGATAGTTAGGCTAGGTTGGGTTAGGTTTGGTGAGGTTAGCGAGTTTTGTGTATATTTTTGCAATTTTGAATTCTTTGATTTCGGTGATGGTTAGGTTAGGTTGGGTTAGCTTTGGTGAGGTTAGCGAATTCCGTGGAAATCTTACAATCTCGAATTCTTTGATTTCGGTCTTGGATAGGTTAGGTTGGGTTAGGAATGGTGAGGTAAGCGAGTTTTGTGTATATTTTTGCATTGTCGAATTCTTTGATTTCGGTGATGGTTAGGTTAGGTTGGATAAGGTTTGGTGAGGTTAGCGAGTTTCGTTTATACTTTTGCAAAGTCGATTTCTTTGATTTCGGTAAAAGTAAGGCTAGGTTGGGTTAGGTTTGTTGAGGTTAACGAGTTTTGTGTACATCTGACAATCTCGAATTCTTTGATTTCGGTGATGGTGAGGTTTCGTTGGATAAGGTTTGGTGAGGTTAGCGAGTTTCGTGTATATTTTAAAATCTCGAATTCTTTGATTTCGGTGATGGTTAGGTTAGGTTGGGTTAGTTTTGGTGAGGTAAGCGAGTTTTGTTTAAATTTAAAAATCTCGAATTCTTTAATTTCGGTGATGGTTAGGTTAGGTTAAGTTAGCTTTGGTGGGTTCGCGAATGTCGTGAAAATCTTAGAATCTCGAATTCTTTGATTTCGGTGTTGGATAGGTTAGGTTGGGTTAGGTATGGTGAGGTAAGCGAGTTTTGTGTATATTTTTGCATTGTCGATCTCTTTGATTTCGGTGATAGTTAGGCTAGGTTGGGTTAGGTTTGGTGAGGTTAGCGAGTTTTGTGTATATTTTTGCATTGTCGATTTCTTTGATTTCGGTGATAGTTAGGCTAGGTTGGGTTAGGTTTGGTGAGGTTAACGAGTTTTGTGTACATCTTACAATCTCGAATTCTTTGATTTCGGTGATGGTTAGGTTAGGTTGGATAAGGTTTGGTGAGGTTATCAAGTTTCGTGTATATTTTAAAATCTCGAATTCTTTGATTTCGGTGATGGTTAGGTTAGGTTGGGTTAATTTTGGTGAGGTAAGCGAGTTTTGTTTAAATTTATGAATCTCGAATTCTTTGATTTCGGTGATGGTTAGGTTAGGTTGGGTTAGCTTTGGTGGGTTAGCGAATGTCGTGAAAATCTTAGAATCTCGAATTCTTTGATTTTGGTGTTGGATAGGTTAGGTTGGGTTAGGTATGGTGAGGTAAGCGAGTTTTGTGTATATTTTTGCAATGTCGAATTCTTTGATTTCGGTGATGGTTAGGTAAGGTTGGGTTAGGTTTGGTGAGGTTAGCGAGATTTGTGAATATTTTTGCATTGTCGAATTCTTTGATTTCGGTGATAGTTAGGCTAGGTTGGGTAAGGTTTGGTGAGGTTAGCGAGTTTTGTGTATATTTTTGCATTGTCGATCTCTTTGATTTCGGTGATAGTTAGGCTAGGTTGGGTTAGGTTTGGTGAGGTTAACGAGTTTTGTGTATATTTTTGCATTGTCGATTTCTTTGATTTCGGTGATAGTTAGGCTAGGTTGGGTTAGGTTTGGCGAGGTTAACGAGTTTTGTGTACATCTTACAATCTCGAATTCTTTGATTTCGGTGATGGTTAGGTTAGGTTGGATAAGGTTTGGTGAGGTAAGCGAGTTTCGTGTATATTTTAAAATCTCGAATTCTTTGATTTCGGTGATGGTTAGGTTAGGTTGGGTTAATTTTGGTGAGGTAAGTGAGTTTTGTTTAAATTTATAAATCTCGAATTCTTTGATTTCGGTGATGGTTAGGTTAGGTTGGGTTAATTTTGGTGAGGTAAGCGAGTTTTGTTTAAATTTATGAATCTCGAATTCTTTGATTTCGGTGATGGTTAGGTTAGGTTGGGTTAGCTTTGGTGGGTTCGGAATGGCAGGTCCGCTGGGACGGCGCAGACAAAGGTAGATGGACACATCGACTGATCCCATCAATCGCAGCCTGGACAAGGAGGAAAAGCGCAAAACCGGACTACCACACAACCCAGCTACTAACCAGCCATGGGTGTTTCGGAGCATTCCTCAACCGCATCGGAAAGGAAACGACAGCAGGATGTCACCACTGTGCATCAATCAGAGATGACGCAGAACATACACTCCTCGTATGCCCTGCATGGGAATCTGAAAGAGCGACACTCGAAGAAAGCACCCCGGTCAACACTGAAGACATAGCACAGAACATCACTAAAGACGTAGCCTCTTGGGAAGCATTCGCAGAGTTCGCAAGGAGCGTCATGAAGCAGAAGGAGGAGGCCGAACGGCTAAGGAAAGCGGAAAGACTTATAGAAGGAAATGAATAGATGTCAACCCATAGATATAGATATACTATTACCAGCCTATGATTAATACTGCAAATGAATGTTTTTCAGGAAACAGAAACCAAGCGGGTCAACTAGATGAACTGGAAAGGAGGGATCCGCACAAAAAGGAGAAGCCAACAAGGACGAAATCAGCCCCTGCGGAAGCAATCCACCAACGAGTGGGGTCCCCAAAGGGGTGAGGTGAGTCGGGGGAGTTTTTTAGTCAGTAAAAATCTGACACTTCCCTCTAGTGCGGACTAGAGGGAGTCTTATTGAAGATTTTCTCCTCCCACGCATAGGAAAAAAAAAAAAAAAAAAAAAAAAAAAGCTTTGGTGGGTTAGCGAATGTCGTGAAAATCTTAGAATCTCGAATTCTTTGATTTTGGTGTTGGATAGGTTAGGTTGGGTTAGGTATGGTGAGGTAAGCGAGTTTTGTGTATATTTTTGCAATGTCGAATTCTTTGATTTCGGTGATGGTTAGGTAAGGTTGGGTTAGGTTTGGTGAGGTTAGCGAGTTTTGTGTATATTTTTGCATTGTCGATTTCTTTGATTTCGGTGATAGTTAGGCTAGGTTGGGTTAGGTTTGGTGAGGTTAACGAGTTTTGTGTACATCTTACAATCTCGAATTCTTTGATTTCGGTGATGGTTAGGTTAGGTTGGATAAGGTTTGGTGAGGTTATCGAGTTTCGTGTATATTTTAAAATCTCGAATTCTTTGATTTCGGTGATGGTTAGGTTAGGTTGGGTTAATTTTGGTGAGGTAAGCGAGTTTTGTTTAAATTTATGAATCTCGAATTCTTTGATTTCGGTGATGGTTAGGTTAGGTTGGGTTAGCTTTGGTGGGTTAGCGAATGTCGTGAAAATCTTAGAATCTCGAATTCTTTGATTTTGGTGTTGGATAGGTTAGGTTGGGTTAGGTATGGTGAGGTAAGCGAGTTTTGTGTATATTTTTGCAATGTCGAATTCTTTGATTTCGGTGATGGTTAGGTAAGGTTGGGTTAGGTTTGGTGAGGTTAGCGAGATTTGTGAATATTTTTGCATTGTCGAATTCTTTGATTTCGGTGATAGTTAGGCTAGGTTGGGTTAGGTTTGGTGAGGTTAGCGAGTTTTGTGTATATTTTTGCATTGTCGATCTCTTTGATTTCGGTGATAGTTAGGCTAGGTTGGGTTAGGTTTGGTGAGGTTAGCGAGTTTTGTGTATATTTTTGCATTGTCGATTTCTTTGATTTCGGTGATAGTTAGGCTAGGTTGGGTTAGGTTTGGTGAGGTTAACGAGTTTTGTGTACATCTTACAATCTCGAATTCTTTGATTTCGGTGATGGTTAGGTTAGGTTGGATAAGGTTTGGTGAGGTTATCGAGTTTCGTGTATATTTTAAAATCTCGAATTCTTTGATTTCGGTGATGGTTAGGTTAGGTTGGGTTAATTTTGGTGAGGTAAGCGAGTTTTGTTTAAATTTATGAATCTCGAATTCTTTGATTTCGGTGATGGTTAGGTTAGGTTGGGTTAGCTTTGGTGGGTTAGCGAATGTCGTGAAAATCTTAGAATCTCGAATTCTTTGATTTTGGTGTTGGATAGGTTAGGTTGGGTTAGGTATGTTGAGGTAAGCGAGTTTTGTGTATATTTTTGCAATGTCGAATTCTTTGATTTCGGTGATGGTTAGGTAAGGTTGGGTTAGGTTTGGTGAGGTTAGCGAGATTTGTGAATATTTTTGCATTGTCGAATTCTTTGATTTCGGTGATAGTTAGGCTAGGTTGGGTTAGGTTTGGTGAGGTTAGCGAGTTTTGTGTATATTTTTGCATTGTCGATCTCTTTGATTTCGGTGATGGTTAGGCTAGGTTGGGTTAGGTTTGGTGAGGTTAACGAGTTTTGTGTATATTTTTGCATTGTCGATTTCTTTGATTTCGGTGATAGTTAGGCTAGGTTGGGTTAGGTTTGGTGAGGTTAACGAGTTTTGTGTACATCTTACAATCTCGAATTCTTTGATTTCGGTGATGGTTAGGTTAGGTTGGATAAGGTTTGGTGAGGTTATCGAGTTTCGTGTATATTTTAAAATCTCGAATTCTTTGATTTCGGTGATGGTTAGGTTAGGTTGGGTTAATTTTGGTGAGGTAAGCGAGTTTTGTTTAAATTTATGAATCTCGAATTCTTTGATTTCGGTGATGGTTAGGTTAGGTTGGGTTAGCTTTGGTGGGTTAGCGAATGTCGTGAAAATCTTAGAATCTCGAATTCTTTGATTTTGGTGTTGGATAGGTTAGGTTGGGTTAGGTATGGTGAGGTAAGCGAGTTTTGTGTATATTTTTGCAATGTCGAATTCTTTGATTTCGGTGATGGTTAGGTAAGGTTGGGTTAGGTTTGGTGAGGTTAGCGAGATTTGTGAATATTTTTGCATTGTCGAATTCTTTGATTTCGGTGATAGTTAGGCTAGGTTGGGTTAGGTTTGGTGAGGTTAGCGAGTTTTGTGTATATTTTTGCATTGTCGATCTCTTTGATTTCGGTGATAGTTAGGCTAGGTTGGGTTAGGTTTGGTGAGGTTAGCGAGTTTTGTGTATGTTTTTGCATTGTCGATCTCTTTGATTTCGGTGATAGTTAGGCTAAGTTGGGTTAGGTTTGGTGAGGTTAACGAGTTTTGTGTACATCTTACAATCTCGAATTCGTTGATTTCGATAATGGTTAGGTTAGGTTGGATAAGGTTTGGTGAGGTTAGCGAGTTTCGTGTATATTTTAAAATCTCGAATTCTTTGATTTCGGTGATGGTTAGGTTAGGTTGGGTTAGTTTTGGTGAGGTAAGCGAGTTTTGTTTAAATTTAAAAATCTCGAATTCTTTAATTTCGGTGATGGTTAGGTTAGGTTAAGTTAGCTTTGGTGGGTTCGCGAATGTCGTGAAAATCTTAGAATCTCGAATTCTTTGATTTCGGTGTTGGATAGGTTAGGTTGGGTTAGGTATGGTGAGGTAAGCGAGTTTTGTGTATATTTTTGCATTGTCGATCTCTTTGATTTCGGTGATAGTTAGGCTAGGTTGGGTTAGGTTTGGTGAGGTTAGCGAGTTTTGTGTATATTTTTGCATTGTCGATTTCTTTGATTTCGGTGTTAGTTAGGCTAGGTTGGGTTAGGTTTGGTGAGGTTAACGAGTTTTGTGTACATCTTACAATCTCGAATTCTTTGATTTCGGTGATGGTTAGGTTAGGTTGGATAAGGTTTGGTGAGGTTATCGAGTTTCGTGTATATTTTAAAATCTCGAATTCTTTGATTTCGGTGATGGTTAGGTTAGGTTGGGTTAGCTTTGGTGGGTTAGCGAATGTCGTGAAAATCTTTGAATCTCGAATTCTTTGATTTTGGTGTTGGATAGGTTAGGTTGGGTTAGGTTTGGTGAGGTAAGCGAGTTTTGTGTATATTTTTGCAATGTCGAATTCTTTGATTTCGGTGATGGTTAGGTAAGGTTGGGTTAGGTTTGGTGAGGTTTGCGAGATTTGTGAATATTTTTGCATTGTCGAATTTTTTGATTTCGGTGATAGTTAGGCTTGGTTGGGTTAGGTTTGGTGAGGTAAGCGAGTTTTGTGTATATTTTTGCATTGTCGATCTCTTTGATTTCGGTGATAGTTAGGCTAGGTTGGGTAAGGTTTGGTGAGGTAACCGAGTTTTGTGAATATTTTTGCAATGTCGATTTCTTTGATTTCGGTGATGGTAAGGTTAGGTTAGGTAAGGTTTGTTGAGGTTAGCGAGTTTTTTGTATATTTTTGCATTGTCGAATTCTTTGATTTCGGTGATAGTTAGGCTAGGTTGGGTTAGGTTTGGTGAGGTAAGCGAGATTTGTGTATATTTTTGCATTGTCGAATTCTTTGATTTCGGTGATAGTTAGGCTATGTTGGGTTAGGTTTGGTGAGGTTAACGAGTTTTGTGTACATCTTACATACTCGAATTCGTTGATTTCGATAATGGTTAGGTTAGGTTGGATAAGGTTTGGTGAGGTTAGCGAGTTTCGTGTATATTTTAAAATCTCGAATTCTTTGATTTCGGTGATGGTTAGGTTAGGTTGGGTTAATTTTGGTAAGGTAAGCGAGATTTGTTTAAATTTATAAATCTCGAATTCTTTGATTTCGGTGATGGTTAGGTTAGGTTGGGTTAGGTTTGGTGAGGTTAGCGAGTTTTGTGTATAATTTTGCATTGTCGAATTCTTTGATTTCGGTGAAAGTTAAGCTAGGTTGGGTCAGGTTTGGTGAGGTTAGCGAGTTTTGTGTATATTTTTGCATTGTCGATTTCTTTGATTTCGGTGATAGTTAGGCTAGGTTGGGTTAGGTTTGGTGAGGTAAGCGAGTTTTGTGTATATTTTTGCATTGTCGAATTCTTTGATTTCGGTGAAAGTTAAGCTAGGTTGGGTCAGGTTTGGTGAGGTAAGCGAGTTTTGTGTATATTTTTGCATTGTCGATTTCTTTGATTTCGGTGATAGTTAGGCTAGGTTGGGTTAGGTTTGGTGAGGTTAACGAGTTTTGTGTACATCTTACAATCTCGAATTCTTTGATTTCGGTGATGGTTAGGTTAGGTTGGATAAGGTTTGGTGAGGTTAGCGAGTTTCGTTTATACTTTTGCAAAGTCGATTTCTTTGATTTCGGTGATAGTTAGGCTAGGTTGGGTTAGGTTTGGTGAGGTTACCGAGTTTTGTGTATATTTTTGCAATGTCGAATTCTTTAACTTCGGTGACGGTTAGGTTGGGTTGGGTTAGGTTTGGTGAAGTTAGCGAGATTTGTGTAAATCTTACAATCTCGAATTTTTTTGATTTCGGTGATGGTAAGGTTGGGTTGGATTAGGTTTGGTGAGGTTAGCGAGTTTCGTGTATATTTTTGCAATGTCGAATTCTTTGATTTCGGTGAAAGTTAAGCTAGGTTGGGTCAGGTTTGGTGAGGTAAGCGAGTTTTGTGTATATTTTTGCATTGTCGATTTCTTTGATTTCGGTGATAGTTAGGCTAGGTTGGGTTAGGTTTGGTGAGGTTAACGAGTTTTGTGTACATCTTACAATCTCGAATTCTTTGATTTCGGTGATGGTTAGGTTAGGTTGGATAAGGTTTGGTGAGGTTACCGAGTTTTGTGTATATTTTTGCAATGTCGAATTCTCTGACTTCGGTGACGGTAAGGTTGGGTTGGGTTAGGTTTGGTGAGGTTAGCGAGTTTTGTGTAAATCTTACAATCTCGAATTTTTTTGATTTCGGTGATGGTTAGGTTAGGTTGGATTTGGTTTGGTGAGGTTAGCGAGTTTCGTGTATATTTTAAAATCTCGAATTCTCTGATTTCGGTGATGGTAAGGTTAGGTTGGGTTAGTTTTGGTGAGGTAAGCGAGTTTTGTTAAAATTTTAAAATCTCGAATTCTTTGATTTCGGTGATGGTAAGGTTTGGTTGGATAAGGTTTGGTGAGGTTAGCGAGTTTCGTGTATATTTTAAAATCTCGAATTCTTTGATTTCGGTGATGGTTAGGTTAGGTTGGGTTAGTTTTGGTGAGGTAAGCGAGTTTTGTTTAAATTTAAAAATCTCGAATTCTTTGATTTCGGTGATGGTTAGGTTAGGTTAAGTTAGCTTTGGTGGGTTCGCAAATGTCGTGAAAATCTTAGAATCTCGAATTCTTTGATTTCGGTGTTGGATAGGTTAGGTTGGGTTAGGTATGGTGAGGTAAGCGAGTTTTGTGTATATTTTTGCAATGTCGAATTCTTTGACTTCGGTGACGGTTAGGTTGGGTTGGGTTAGGTTTGGTGAGGTTAGCGAGATTTGTGTAAATATTTAAAACTCGAGTTCTTTGATTTCGGTGTTGGTTAGGTTAGGTTGGGTTAGGTTTGGTGAGTTTAGCTAGTTTCGTGTATATTTTTGCAATGTCGAATTCTTTAATTTCGGTGACGGTTAGGTTGGGTTGGGTTAGGTTTGGTGAGGTTAGCGAGTTTTGTGTAAATCTTACAATCTCGAATTCTTTGATTTCGGTGATGGTTAGGTTAGGTTGGATTAGGTTTGGTGAGGTTAGCGAGTTTCGTGTATATTTTAAAATCTCGAATTCTCTGATTTCGGTGATGGTTAGGTTAGATTGGGTTAGTTTTATTGAGGTAAGCGAGTTTTGTTAAAATTTTAAAATCTCGAATTCTTTGATTTCGGTGATGGTAAGGTTTGGTTGGATAAGGTTTGGTGAGGTTAGCGAGTTTCGTGTATATTTTAAAATCTCGAATTCTTTGATTTCGGTGATGGTTAGGTTAGGTTGGGTTAGTTTTGGTGAGGTAAGCGAGTTTTGTTTAAATTTAAAAATCTCGAATTCTTTGATTTCGGTGATGGTTAGGTTAGGTTAAGTTAGCTTTGGTGGGTTCGCGAATGTCGTGAAAATCTTAGAATCTCGAATTCTTTGATTTCGGTGATGGTTAGGTTAGGTTGGGTTATTTTTGGTGAGGTTACCGAATTTCGTGAAAATCTTACAATCTCGAATTCTTTGATTTCGGTGTTGGATAGGTTAGGTTGGGTTAGGTATGGTGAGGTAAGCGAGTTTTGTGTATATTTTTGCATTGTCGATCTCTTTGATTTCGGTGATAGTTAGGCTAGGTTGGGTTAGGTTTGGTGAGGTTAGCGAGTTTTGTGTATATTTTTGCATTGTCGATTTCTTTGATTTCGGTGATAGTTAGGCTAGGTTGGGTTAGGTTTGGTGAGGTTAACGAGTTTTGTGTACATCTTACAATCTCGAATTCTTTGATTTCGGTGATGGTTAGGTTAGGTTGGATAAGGTTTGGTGAGGTTATCGAGTTTCGTGTATATTTTAAAATCTCGAATTCTTTGATTTCGGTGATGGTTAGGTTAGGTTGGGTTAATTTTGGTGAGGTAAGCGAGTTTTGTTTAAATTTATGAATCTCGAATTCTTTGATTTCGGTGATGGTTAGGTAAGGTTGGGTTAGGTTTGGTGAGGTTAGCGAGATTTGTGAATATTTTTGCATTGTCGAATTCTTTGATTTCGGTGATAGTTAGGCTAGGTTGGGTTAGGTTTGGTGAGGTTAGCGAGTTTTGTGTATATTTTTGCATTACCGATCTCTTTGATTTCGGTGATAGTTAGGCTAGGTTGGGTTAGGTTTGGTGAGGTTAACGAGTTTTGTGTATATTTTTGCATTGTCGATTTCTTTGATTTCGGTGATAGTTAGGCTAGGTTGGGTTAGGTTTGGTGAGGTTAACGAGTTTTGTGTACATCTTACAATTTCGAATTCTTTGATTTCGGTGATGGTTAGGTTAGGTTGGGTTAGCTTTGGTGGGTTAGCGAATGTCGTGAAAATCTTAGAATCTCGAATTCTTTGATTTTGGTGTTGGATAGGTTAGGTTGGGTTAGGTTTGGTGAGGTAAGCGAGTTTTGTGTATATTTTTGCAATGTCGAATTCTTTGATTTCGGTGATGGTTAGGTAAGGTTGGGTTAGGTTTGGTGAGGTTAGCGAGATTTGTGAATATTTTTGCATTGTCGAATTCTTTGATTTCGGTGATAGTTAGGCTAGGTTGGGTTAGGTTTGGTGAGGTTAGCGAGTTTTGTGTATATTTTTGCATTGTCGATCTCTTTGATTTCGGTGATAGTTAGGCTAGGTTGGGTTAGGTTTGGTGAGGTTAACGAGTTTTGTGTATATTTTTGCATTGTCGATTTCTTTGATTTCGGTGATAGTTAGGCTAGGTTGGGTTAGGTTTGGTGAGGTTAACGAGTTTTGTGTACATCTTACAATCTCGAATTCTTTGATTTCGGTGATGGTTAGGTTAGGTTGGATAAGGTTTGGTGAGGTAAGCGAGTTTCGTGTATATTTTAAAATCTCGAATTCTTTGATATCGGTGATGGTTAGGTTAGGTTGGGTTAATTTTGGTGAGGTAAATGAGTTTTGTTTAAATTTATAAATCTCGAATTCTTTGATTTCGGTGATGGTTAGGTTAGGTTGGGTTAGCTTTGGTGGGTTAGCGAATGTCGTGAAAATCTTAGAATCTCGAATTCTTTGATTTCGGTGTTGGATAGGTTAGGTTGGGTTAGGTTTGGTGAGGTAAGCGAGTTTTGTGTATATTTTTGCAATGTCGAATCTTTTGACTTCGGTGACGGTTAGGTTGGGTTGGGTTAGGTTTGGTGAGGTTAGCGAGATTTGTGTAAATCTTTAAAACTCGAGTTCTTTGATTTCTGTGATGGTTAGGTTAGGTTGGGTTAGGTTTGGTGAGTTTAGAGAGTTTCGGGTATATTTTTGCAATGTCGATTTCTTTGATTTCGGTGATGGTTAGGTTAGGTTGGGTTAGGTTTGGTGAGGTTAGCGAGTTTTGTGTATATTTTTGCATTGTCAAATTCTTTGATTTCGGTGATAGTTAGGCTAGGTTGGGTTAGGTTTGGTGAAGTAAGCGAGTTTTGTGTATATTTTTGCATTGTCGATCTCTTTGATTTCGGTGATAGTTAGGCTAGGTTGGGTTAGGTTTGGTGAGGTTAACGAGTTTTGTGTACATCTTACAATCTCGAATTCGTTGATTTCGGTGATGGTTAGGTTAGGTTGGATAAGGTTTGGTAAGGTTAGCGAGTTTCGTGTATATTTTAAAATCTCGAATTCTTTGATTTCGGTGATGGTAAGGTTAGGTTGGGTTAATTTTGGTGAGGTAAGCGTGTTTTGTTCAAATTTAAAAATCTCGAATTCTTTGATTTCGGTGATGGTTAGGTTAGGTTGGGTTAGCTTTGGTGGGTTAGCGAATGTCGTGAAAATCTTAGAATCTCGAATTTTTTGATTTCGGTGTTGGATAGGTTAGGTTGGGTTAGGTATGGTGAGGTAAGCGAGTTTTGTGTATATTTTTGCAATGTCGAATCTTTTGACTTCGGTGACGGTTAGGTTGGGTTGGGTTAGGTTTGGTGAGGTTAGCGAGATTCGTGTAAATCTTTAAAACTCAAGTTCTTTGTTTTCGGTGATGGTTAGGTTAGGTTGGGTTAGGTTTGGTGAGGTTAGCGAGTTTTTTGTATTTTTTTGCATTGTCGAATTCTTTGATTTCGGTGATAGTTAAGCTAGGTTGGGTTAGGTTTGGTGAGGTAAGCGAGTTTTGTGTATATTTTTGTATTGTCGATTTCTTTGACTCGGTGATAGATAGTTAAACCTAACCCAACCTAGTAGGCTAGGTTGGGTTAGGTTTGGTGAGGTTAACGAGTTTTGTGTACATCTTACAATTTCAAATTCTTTGATTTCGGTGATGGTTAGGTTAGGTTGGATAAGGTTTGGTGAGGTTAGCGAGTTTCGTGTATATTTTAAAATCTCGAATTCTTTGATTTCGGTGATGGTAAGGTTAGGTTGGGTTAGGTTTGGTGAGTTTAGCGAGTTTCGGGTATATTTTTGCAATGTCGAATTTTTTGATTTCGGTGACGGTTAGGTTGGGTTGGGTTAGGTTTGGTGAGGTAAGCGAGTTTTGTGTAAATCTTACAATCTCGAATTCTTTGATTTTGGTGATGGTTAGGTTAGGTTGGATTAGGTTTGGTGAGGTTGGCGAGATTTGTGTATACTTTTGCAAGGTCGATTTCTTTGATTTCGGTGATAGTAAGGCTAGGTTGGGTTAGGTTTGGTGAGGTTACCGAGTTTTGTGTATATTTTTGCAATGTCGATTTCTTTGATTTCGGTGATAGTTAGGCTAGGTTGGGTTAGGTTTAATGAGGTAAGCTACTTTTTTTTTTTTTGCATTGTCGATCTCTTTGATTTCGGTGATAGTTAGGCTAGGTTGGGTTAGGTTTGGTGAGGTTAACGAGTTTTGTGTACATCTTACAATCTCGAATTCTTTGATTTCGGTGATGGTTAGGTTAGGTTGGATTAGGTTTGGTGAGGTTAGCGAGTTTCGTGTATACTTTTGCAAGGTCGATTTCTTTGATTTCGGTGATAGTTAGGCTAGGTTGGGTTAGGTTTGGTGAGGTTAACGAGTTTTGTGTACATCTTACAATCTCGAATTCTTTGATTTCGGTGATGGTTTGGTTAAGTTGGATAAGGTTTGGTGAGGTTAGCGAGTTTCGTGTATATTTTAAAATCTCGAATTCTTTGATTTCGGTGATGGTTAGGTTAGGTTGGGTTAATTTTGGTGAGGTAAGCGAGTTTTGTTTAAATTTATAAATCTCGAATTCTTTGATTTCGGTGATGGTTAGGTTAGGTTGGGTTAGCATTGGTGGGTTAGCGAATGTCGTGAAAATCTTAGAATCTCGAATTCTTTGATTTTGGTGTTGGATAGGTTAGGTTGGGTTAGGTATGGTGAGGTAAGCGAGTTTTGTGTATATTTTTGCAATGTCGAATCTTTTGACTTCGGTGACGGTTAGGTTGGGTTGGGTTAGGTTTGGTGAGGTTAGCGAGATTTGTGTAAATCTTTAAAACTCGAGTTCTTTGATTTCGGTGATGGTTAGGTTAGGTTGGGTTAGGTTTGGTGAGTTTATCGAGTTTCGGGTAAATTTTTGCAATGTCGAATTCTTTGATTTTGGTGACGGTTAGGTTGGGTTGGGTTAGGTTTGGTGAGGTAAGCGAGTTTTGTGTAAATCTTACAATCTCGAATTCTTTGATTTCGGTGATGGTTAGGTTAGGTTGGCTTAGCTTTGGTGGGTTAGCGAATGTCGTGAAAATCTTAGGATCTCGAATTTTTTGATTTCGGTGTTGGATAGGTTAGGTTGGGTTAGGTATGGTGAGGTAAGCGAGTTTTGTGTATATTTTTGCAATGTCGAATCTTTTGACTTCGGTGACGGTTAGGTTGGGTTGGGTTAGGTTTGGTGAGGTTAGCGAGATTTGTGTAAATCTTTAAAACTCAAGTTCTTTGTTTTCGGTGATGGTTAGGTTAGGTTGGGTTAGGTTTGGTGAGGTTAGCGAGTTTTGTGTACATCTTACAATCTCGAATTCTTTGATTTCGGTGATGGTTAGGTTAGGTTGGGTTAGTTTTGGTGAGGTAAGCGAGTTTTGTTTAAATTTAAAAATCTCGAATTCTTTGATTTCGGTGATGGTTAGGTTAGGTTAAGTTAGCTTTGGTGGGTTCGCAAATGTCGTGAAAATCTTAGAATCTCGAATTCTTTGATTTCGGTGTTGGATAGGTTAGGTTGGGTTAGGTATGGTGAGGTAAGCGAGTTTTGTGTATATTTTTGCAATGTCGAATTCTTTGACTTCGGTGACGGTTAGGTTGGGTTGGGTTAGGTTTGGTGAGGTTAGCGAGATTTGTGTAAATATTTAAAACTCGAGTTCTTTGATTTCGGTGTTGGTTAGGTTAGGTTGGGTTAGGTTTGGTGAGTTTAGCTAGTTTCGTGTATATTTTTGCAATGTCGAATTCTTTAATTTCGGTGACGGTTAGGTTGGGTTGGGTTAGGTTTGGTGAGGTTAGCGAGTTTTGTGTAAATCTTACAATCTCGAATTCTTTGATTTCGGTGATGGTTAGGTTAGGTTGGATTAGGTTTGGTGAGGTTAGCGAGTTTCGTGTATATTTTAAAATCTCGAATTCTCTGTTTTCGGTGATGGTTAGGTTAGATTGGGTTAGTTTTATTGAGGTAAGCGAGTTTTGTTAAAATTTTAAAATCTCGAATTCTTTGATTTCGGTGATGGTAAGGTTTGGTTGGATAAGGTTTGGTGAGGTTAGCGAGTTTCGTGTATATTTTAAAATCTCGAATTCTTTGATTTCGGTGATGGTTAGGTTAGGTTGGGTTAGTTTTGGTGAGGTAAGCGAGTTTTGTTTAAATTTAAAAATCTCGAATTCTTTGATTTCGGTGATGGTTAGGTTAGGTTAAGTTAGCTTTGGTGGGTTCGCGAATGTCGTGAAAATCTTAGAATCTCGAATTCTTTGATTTCGGTGATGGTTAGGTTAGGTTGGGTTAGTTTTGGTGAGGTAAGGGAGTTTTGTTAAAATTTTAAAATCTCGAATTCTTTGAGTTCGGTGATGGTTAGGTTAGGTTGGGTTATTTTTGGTGAGGTTACCGAATTTCGTGAAAATCTTACAATCTCGAATTCTTTGATTTCGGTGTTGGATAGGTTAGGTTGGGTTAGGTATGGTGAGGTAAGCGAGTTTTGTGTATATTTTTGCATTGTCGATCTCTTTGATTTCGGTGATAGTTAGGCTAGGTTGGGTTAGGTTTGGTGAGGTTAGCGAGTTTTGTGTATATTTTTGCATTGTCGATTTCTTTGATTTCGGTGATAGTTAGGCTAGGTTGGGTTAGGTTTGGTGAGGTTTGCGAGTTTTGTGTATATTTTTGCATTACCGATCTCTTTGATTTCGGTGATAGTTAGGCTAGGTTGGGTTAGGTTTGGTGAGGTTAACGAGTTTTGTGTATATTTTTGCATTGTCGATTTCTTTGATTTCGGTGATAGTTAGGCTAGGTTGGGTTAGGTTTGGTGAGGTTAACGAGTTTTGTGTACATCTTACAATTTCGAATTCTTTGATTTCGGTGATGGTTAGGTTAGGTTGGGTTAGCTTTGGTGGGTTAGCGAATGTCGTGAAAATCTTAGAATCTCGAATTCTTTGATTTTGGTGTTGGATAGGTTAGGTTGGGTTAGGTTTGGTTAGGTAAGCGAGTTTTGTGTATATTTTTGCAATGTCGAATTCTTTGATTTCGGTGATGGTTAGGTAAGGTTGGGTTAGGTTAGGTTTGGTGAGGTTAGCGAGATTTGTGAATATTTTTGCATTGTCGAATTCTTTGATTTCGGTGATAGTTAGGCTAGGTTGCGTTAGGTTTGGTGAGGTTAGCGAGTTTTGTGTATATTTTTGCATTGTCGATCTCTTTGATTTCGGTGATAGTTAGGCTAGGTTGGGTTAGGTTTGGTGAGGTAAGCGAGTTTTGTGTATATTTTTGCATTGTCGATCTCTTTGATTTCGGTGATAGTTAGGCTAGGTTGGGTTAGGTTTGGTGAGGTTAACGAGTTTTGTGTACATCTTACAATCTCGAATTCGTTGATTTCGGTGATGGTTAGGTTAGGTTGGATAAGGTTTGGTAAGGTTAGCGAGTTTCGTGTATATTTTAAAATCTCGAATTCTTTGATTTCGGTGATGGTAAGGTTAGGTTGGGTTAATTTTGGTGAGGTAAGCGTGTTTTGTTCAAATTTAAAAATCTCGAATTCTTTGATTTCGGTGATGGTTAGGTTAGGTTGGGTTAGCTTTGGTGGGTTAGCGAATGTCGTGAAAATCTTAGAATCTCGAATTTTTTGATTTCGGTGTTGGATAGGTTAGGTTGGGTTAGGTATGGTGAGGTAAGCGAGTTTTGTGTATATTTTTGCAATGTCGAATCTTTTGACTTCGGTGACGGTTAGGTTGGGTTGGGTTAGGTTTGGTGAGGTTAGCGAGATTCGTGTAAATCTTTAAAACTCAAGTTCTTTGTTTTCGGTGATGGTTAGGTTAGGTTGGGTTAGGTTTGGTGAGGTTAGCGAGTTTTTTGTATTTTTTTGCATTGTCGAATTCTTTGATTTCGGTGATAGTTAAGCTAGGTTGGGTTAGGTTTGGTGAGGTAAGCGAGTTTTGTGTATATTTTTGTATTGTCGATTTCTTTGACTCGGTGATAGTTAGGCTAGGTTGGGTTAGGTTTGGTGAGGTTAACGAGTTTTGTGTACATCTTACAATTTCAAATTCTTTGATTTCGGTGATGGTTAGGTTAGGTTGGATAAGGTTTGGTGAGGTTAGCGAGTTTCGTGTATATTTTAAAATCTCGAATTCTTTGATTTCGGTGATGGTAAGGTTAGGTTGGGTTAGTTTTGGTGAGGTAAGCGAGTTTTGTTTAAATTTAAAAATCTCGAATTCTTTGATTTCGGTGATGGTTAGGTTAGGTTAAGTTAGCTTTGGTGGGTTCGCAAATGTCGTGAAAATCTTAGAATCTCGAATTCTTTGATTTCGGTGATGGTTAGGTTAGGTTGGATTAGGTTTGGTGAGGTTAGCGAGTTTCGTGTATACTTTTGCAAGGTCGATTTCTTTGATTTCGGTGATAGTTAGGCTAGGTTGGGTTAGGTTTGGTGAGGTTAACGAGTTTTGTGTACATCTTACAATCTCGAATTCTTTGATTTCGGTGATGGTTTGGTTAGGTTGGATAAGGTTTGGTGAGGTTAGCGAGTTTCGTGTATATTTTAAAATCTCGAATTCTTTGATTTCGGTGATGGTTAGGTTAGGTTGGGTTAATTTTGGTGAGGTAAGCGAGTTTTGTTTAAATTTATAAATCTCGAATTCTTTGATTTCGGTGATGGTTAGGTTAGGTTGGGTTAGCATTGGTGGGTTAGCGAATGTCGTGAAAATCTTAGAATCTCGAATTCTTTGATTTTGGTGTTGGATAGGTTAGGTTGGGTTAGGTATGGTGAGGTAAGCGAGTTTTGTGTATATTTTTGCAATGTCGAATCTTTTGACTTCGGTGACGGTTAGGTTGGGTTGGGTTAGGTTTGGTGAGGTTAGCGAGATTTGTGTAAATCTTTAAAACTCGAGTTCTTTGATTTCGGTGATGGTTAGGTTAGGTTGGGTTAGGTTTGGTGAGTTTATCGAGTTTCGGGTAAATTTTTGCAATGTCGAATTCTTTGATTTTGGTGACGGTTAGGTTATGTTGGGTTAGGTTTGGTGAGGTAAGCGAGTTTTGTGTAAATCTTACAATCTCGAATTCTTTGATTTCGGTGATGGTTAGGTTAGGTTGGCTTAGCTTTGGTGGGTTAGCGAATGTCGTGAAAATCTTAGGATCTCGAATTTTTTGATTTCGGTGTTGGATAGGTTAGGTTGGGTTAGGTATGGTGAGGTAAGCGAGTTTTGTGTATATTTTTGCAATGTCGAATCTTTTGACTTCGGTGACGGTTAGGTTGGGTTGGGTTAGGTTTGGTGAGGTTAGCGAGATTTGTGTAAATCTTTAAAACTCAAGTTCTTTGTTTTCGGTGATGGTTAGGTTAGGTTGGGTTAGGTTTGGTGAGGTTAGCGAGTTTTGTGTACATCTTACAATCTCGAATTCTTTGATTTCGGTGATGGTTAGGTTAGGTTGGGTTAGTTTTGGTGAGGTAAGCGAGTTTTGTTTAAATTTAAAAATCTCGAATTCTTTGATTTCGGTGATGGTTAGGTTAGGTTAAGTTAGCTTTGGTGGGTTCGCAAATGTCGTGAAAATCTTAGAATCTCGAATTCTTTGATTTCGGTGTTGGATAGGTTAGGTTGGGTTAGGTATGGTGAGGTAAGCGAGTTTTGTGTATATTTTTGCAATGTCGAATTCTTTGACTTCGGTGACGGTTAGGTTGGGTTGGGTTAGGTTTGGTGAGGTTAGCGAGATTTGTGTAAATATTTAAAACTCGAGTTCTTTGATTTCGGTGTTGGTTAGGTTAGGTTGGGTTAGGTTTGGTGAGTTTAGCTAGTTTCGTGTATATTTTTGCAATGTCGAATTCTTTAATTTCGGTGACGGTTAGGTTGGGTTGGGTTAGGTTTGGTGAGGTTAGCGAGTTTTGTGTAAATCTTACAATCTCGAATTCTTTGATTTCGGTGATGGTTAGGTTAGGTTGGATTAGGTTTGGTGAGGTTAGCGAGTTTCGTGTATATTTTAAAATCTCGAATTCTCTGATTTCGGTGATGGTTAGGTTAGATTGGGTTAGTTTTATTGAGGTAAGCGAGTTTTGTTAAAATTTTAAAATCTCGAATTCTTTGATTTCGGTGATGGTAAGGTTTGGTTGGATAAGGTTTGGTGAGGTTAGCGAGTTTCGTGTATATTTTAAAATCTCGAATTCTTTGATTTCGGTGATGGTTAGGTTAGGTTGGGTTAGTTTTGGTGAGGTAAGCGAGTTTTGTTTAAATTTAAAAATCTCGAATTCTTTGATTTCGGTGATGGTTAGGTTAGGTTAAGTTAGCTTTGGTGGGTTCGCGAATGTCGTGAAAATCTTAGAATCTCGAATTCTTTGATTTCGGTGATGGTTAGGTTAGGTTGGGTTAGTTTTGGTGAGGTAAGGGAGTTTTGTTAAAATTTTAAAATCTCGAATTCTTTGAGTTCGGTGATGGTTAGGTTAGGTTGGGTTATTTTTGGTGAGGTTACCGAATTTCGTGAAAATCTTACAATCTCGAATTCTTTGATTTCGGTGTTGGATAGGTTAGGTTGGGTTAGGTATGGTGAGGTAAGCGAGTTTTGTGTATATTTTTGCATTGTCGATCTCTTTGATTTCGGTGATAGTTAGGCTAGGTTGGGTTAGGTTTGGTGAGGTTAGCGAGTTTTGTGTATATTTTTGCATTGTCGATTTCTTTGATTTCGGTGATAGTTAGGCTAGGTTGGGTTAGGT
The DNA here is from genome assembly GCF_051622035.1 of Arctopsyche grandis. Classification (NCBI taxonomy): domain Eukaryota; kingdom Metazoa; phylum Arthropoda; class Insecta; order Trichoptera; family Hydropsychidae; genus Arctopsyche; species Arctopsyche grandis. The sequence goes on from NC_135367.1 coordinate 29,471,246, forward strand.
TTGGTGAGGTTAGCGAGTTTTGTGTATATTTTTGCATTACCGATCTCTTTGATTTCGGTGATAGTTAGGCTAGGTTGGGTTAGGTTTGGTGAGGTTAACGAGTTTTGTGTATATTTTTGCATTGTCGATTTCTTTGATTTCGGTGATAGTTAGGCTAGGTTGGGTTAGGTTTGGTGAGGTTAACGAGTTTTGTGTACATCTTACAATTTCGAATTCTTTGATTTCGGTGATGGTTAGGTTAGGTTGGGTTAGCTTTGGTGGGTTAGCGAATGTCGTGAAAATCTTAGAATCTCGAATTCTTTGATTTTGGTGTTGGATAGGTTAGGTTGGGTTAGGTTTGGTGAGGTAAGCGAGTTTTGTGTATATTTTTGCAATGTCGAATTCTTTGATTTCGGTGATGGTTAGGTAAGGTTGGGTTAGGTTTGGTGAGGTTAGCGAGATTTGTGAATATTTTTGCATTGTCGAATTCTTTGATTTCGGTGATAGTTAGGCTAGGTTGGGTTAGGTTTGGTGAGGTTAGCGAGTTTTGTGTATATTTTTGCATTGTCGATCTCTTTGATTTCGGTGATAGTTAGGCTAGGTTGGGTTAGGTTTGGTGAGGTTAACGAGTTTTGTGTATATTTTTGCATTGTCGATTTCTTTGATTTCGGTGATAGTTAGGCTAGGTTGGGTTAGGTTTGGTGAGGTTAACGAGTTTTGTGTACATCTTACAATCTCGAATTCTTTGATTTCGGTGATGGTTAGGTTAGGTTGGATAAGGTTTGGTGAGGTAAGCGAGTTTCGTGTATATTTTAAAATCTCGAATTCTTTGATATCGGTGATGGTTAGGTTAGGTTGGGTTAATTTTGGTGAGGTAAGTGAGTTTTGTTTAAATTTATAAATCTCGAATTCTTTGATTTCGGTGATGGTTAGGTTAGGTTGGGTTAGCTTTGGTGGGTTAGCGAATGTCGTGAAAATCTTAGAATCTCGAATTCTTTGATTTCGGTGTTGGATAGGTTAGGTTGGGTTAGGTTTGGTGAGGTAAGCGAGTTTTGTGTATATTTTTGCAATGTCGAATCTTTTGACTTCGGTGACGGTTAGGTTGGGTTGGGTTAGGTTTGGTGAGGTTAGCGAGATTTGTGTAAATCTTTAAAACTCGAGTTCTTTGATTTCTGTGATGGTTAGGTTAGGTTGGGTTAGGTTTGGTGAGTTTAGAGAGTTTCGGGTATATTTTTGCAATGTCGATTTCTTTGATTTCGGTGATGGTTAGGTTAGGTTGGGTTAGGTTTGGTGAGGTTAGCGAGTTTTGTGTATATTTTTGCATTGTCAAATTCTTTGATTTCGGTGATAGTTAGGCTAGGTTGGGTTAGGTTTGGTGAGGTAAGCGAGTTTTGTGTATATTTTTGCATTGTCGATCTCTTTGATTTCGGTGATAGTTAGGCTAGGTTGGGTTAGGTTTGGTGAGGTTAACGAGTTTTGTGTACATCTTACAATCTCGAATTCGTTGATTTCGGTGATGGTTAGGTTAGGTTGGATAAGGTTTGGTAAGGTTAGCGAGTTTCGTGTATATTTTAAAATCTCGAATTCTTTGATTTCGGTGATGGTAAGGTTAGGTTGGGTTAATTTTGGTGAGGTAAGCGTGTTTTGTTCAAATTTAAAAATCTCGAATTCTTTGATTTCGGTGATGGTTAGGTTAGGTTGGGTTAGCTTTGGTGGGTTAGCGAATGTCGGGAAAATCTTAGAATCTCGAATTTTTTGATTTCGGTGTTGGATAGGTTAGGTTGGGTTAGGTATGGTGAGGTAAGCGAGTTTTGTGTATATTTTTGCAATGTCGAATCTTTTGACTTCGGTGACGGTTAGGTTGGGTTGGGTTAGGTTTGGTGAGGTTAGCGAGATTCGTGTAAATCTTTAAAACTCAAGTTCTTTGTTTTCGGTGATGGTTAGGTTAGGTTGGGTTAGGTTTGGTGAGGTTAGCGAGTTTTTTGTATTTTTTTGCATTGTCGAATTCTTTGATTTCGGTGATAGTTAAGCTAGGTTGGGTTAGGTTTGGTGAGGTAAGCGAGTTTTGTGTATATTTTTGTATTGTCGATTTCTTTGACTCGGTGATAATTAGGCTAGGTTGGGTTAGGTTTGGTGAGGTTAACGAGTTTTGTGTACATCTTACAATTTCAAATTCTTTGATTTCGGTGATGGTTAGGTTAGGTTGGATAAGGTTTGGTGAGGTTAGCGAGTTTCGTGTATATTTTAAAATCTCGAATTCTTTGATTTCGGTGATGGTAAGGTTAGGTTGGGTTAGGTTTGGTGAGTTTAGCGAGTTTCGGGTATATTTTTGCAATGTCGAATTTTTTGATTTCGGTGACGGTTAGGTTGGGTTGGGTTAGGTTTGGTGAGGTAAGCGAGTTTTGTTTAAATCTTACAATCTCGAATTCTTTGATTTTGGTGATGGTTAGGTTAGGTTGGATTAGGTTTGGTGAGGTTGGCGAGTTTCGTGTATACTTTTGCAAGGTCGATTTCTTTGATTTCGGTGATAGTTAGGCTAGGTTGGGTTAGGTTTGGTGAGGTTACCGAGTTTTGTGTATATTTTTGCAATGTCGATTTCTTTGATTTCGGTGATAGTTAGGCTAGGTTGGGTTAGGTTTGGTGAGGTAAGCTAGTTTTTTTTTTTTTGCATTGTCGATCTCTTTGATTTCGGTGATAGTTAGGCTAGGTTGGGTTAGGTTTGGTGAGGTTAACGAGTTTTGTGTACATCTTACAATCTCGAATTATTTGATTTCGGTGATGGTTAGGTTAGGTTGGATTAGGTTTGGTGAGGTTAGCGAGTTTCGTGTATACTTTTGCAAGGTCGATTTCTTTGATTTCGGTGATAGTTAGGCTAGGTTGGGTTAGGTTTGGTGAGGTTAACGAGTTTTGTGTACATCTTACAATCTCGAATTCTTTGATTTCGGTGATGGTTTGGTTAGGTTGGATAAGGTTTGGTGAGGTTAGCGAGTTTCGTGTATATTTTAAAATCTCGAATTCTTTGATTTCGGTGATGGTTAGGTTAGGTTGGGTTAATTTTGGTGAGGTAAGCGAGTTTTGTTTAAATTTATAAATCTCGAATTCTTTGATTTCGGTGATGGTTAGGTTAGGTTGGGTTAGCATTGGTGGGTTAGCGAATGTCGTGAAAATCTTAGAATCTCGAATTCTTTGATTTTGGTGTTGGATAGGTTAGGTTGGGTTAGGTATGGTGAGGTAAGCGAGTTTTGTGTATATTTTTGCAATGTCGAATCTTTTGACTTCGGTGACGGTTAGGTTGGGTTGGGTTAGGTTTGGTGAGGTTAGCGAGATTTGTGTAAATCTTTAAAACTCAAGTTCTTTGATTGCGGTGATGGTTAGGTTAGGTTGGGTTAGGTTTGGTGAGTTTATCGAGTTTCGGGTAAATTTTTGCAATGTCGAATTCTTTGATTTTGGTGACGGTTAGGTTGGGTTGGGTTAGGTTTGGTGAGGTAAGCGAGTTTTGTGTAAATCTTACAATCTCGAATTCTTTGATTTCGGTGATGGTTAGGTTAGGTTGGCTTAGCTTTGGTGGGTTAGCGAATGTCGTGAAAATCTTAGGATCTCGAATTTTTTGATTTCGGTGTTGGATAGGTTAGGTTGGGTTAGGTATGGTGAGGTAAGCGAGTTTTGTGTATATTTTTGCAATGTCGAATCTTTTGACTTCGGTGACGGTTAGGTTGGGTTGGGTTAGGTTTGGTGAGGTTAGCGAGATTTGTGTAAATCTTTAAAACTCAAGTTCTTTGTTTTCGGTGATGGTTAGGTTAGGTTGGGTTAGGTTTGGTGAGGTTAGCGAGTTTTGTGTACATCTTACAATCTCGAATTCTTTGATTTCGGTGATGGTTAGGTTAGGTTGGGTTAGTTTTGGTGAGGTAAGCGAGTTTTGTTTAAATTTAAAAATCTCGAATTCTTTTATTTCGGTGATGGTTAGGTTAGGTAAAGTTAGCTTTGGTGGGTTCGCGAATGTCGTGAAAATCTTAGAATCTCGAATTCTTTGATTTCGGTGTTGGATAGGTTAGGTTGGGTTAGGTATGGTGAGGTAAGCGAGTTTTGTGTATATTTTTGCAATGTCGAATTCTTTGATTTCGGTGATGGTTAGGTTAGGTTGGGTTAATTTTGGTGAGGTAAGCGAGTTTTGTTTAAATTTATGAATCTCGAATTCTTTGATTTCGGTGATGGTTAGGTTAGGTTGGGTTAGCTTTGGTGGGTTAGCGAATGTCGTGAAAATCTTAGAATCTCGAATTCTTTGATTTTGGTGTTGGATAGGTTAGGTTGGGTTAGGTATGGTGAGGTAAGCGAGTTTTGTGTATATTTTTGCAATGTCGAATTCTTTGATTTCGGTGATGGTTAGGTAAGGTTGGGTTAGGTTTGGCGAGGTTAGCGAGATTTGTGAATATTTTTGCATTGTCAAATTCTTTGATTTCGGTGATAGTTAGGCTAGGTTGGGTTAGGTTTGGTGAGGTTAGCGAGTTTTGTGTATATTTTTGCATTGTCGATCTCTTTGATTTCGGTGATAGTAAGGCTAGGTTGGGTTAGGTTTGGTGAGGTTAACGAGTTTTGTGTATATTTTTGCATTGTCGATTTCTTTGATTTCGGTGATAGTTAGGCTAGGTTGGGTTAGGTTTGGTGAGGTTAACGAGTTTTGTGTACATCTTACAATCTCGAATTCTTTGATTTCGGTGATGGTAAGGTTAGGTTGGATAAGGTTTGGTGAGTTTAGCGAGTTTCGTGTATATTTTAAAATCTCGAATTCTTTGATTTCGGTGATGGTTAGGTTAGGTTGGCTTAGCTTTGGTGGGTTAGCGAATGTCGTGAAAATCTTAGGATCTCGAATTTTTTGATTTCGGTGTTGGATAGGTTAGGTTGGGTTAGGTATGGTGAGGTAAGCGAGTTTTGTGTATATTTTTGCAATGTCGAATCTTTTGACTTCGGTGACGGTTAGGTTGGGTTGGGTTAGGTTTGGTGAGGTTAGCGAGATTTGTGTAAATCTTTAAAACTCAAGTTCTTTGATTTCAGTGATAGTTAGGCTAGGTTGGGTTAGGTTTGGTGGGGTTACCGAGTTTTGTGTATATTTTTGCAATGTCGATTTTTTTAATTTGGTGATGGTTAGGTTAGGTTGGGTAAGGTTTGGTGAGGTAACCGAGTTTTGTGAATATTTTTGCAATGTCGATTTCTTTGATTTCGGTGATGGTAAGGTTAGGTTAGGTAAGGTTTGTTGAGGTTAGCGAGTTTTTTGTATATTTTTGCATTGTCGAATTCTTTGATTTCGGTGATAGTTAGGCTAGGTTGGGTTAGGTTTGGTGAGGTAAGCGAGATTTGTGTATATTTTAAAATCTCGAATTCTTTGATTTCGGTGATGGTTAGGTTAGGTTGGGTTAATTTTGGTGAGGTAAGCGAGTTTTGTGTAAATCTTACAATCTCGAATTCTTTGATTTCGGTGATGGTTAGGTTAGGTTGGCTTAGCTTTGGTGGCTTAGCGAATGTCGTGAAAATCTTAGGATCTCGAATTTTTTGATTTCGGTGTTGGATAGGTTAGGTTGGGTTAGGTATGGTGAGGTAAGCGAGTTTTGTGTATATTTTTGCAATGTCGAATCTTTTGACTTCGGTGACGGTTAGGTTGGGTTGGGTTAGGTTTGGTGAGGTTAGCGAGATTTGTGTAAATCTTTAAAACTCAAGTTCTTTGTTTTCGGTGATGGTTAGGTTAGGTTGGGTTAGGTTTGGTGAGGTTAGCGAGTTTTGTGTACATCTTACAATCTCGAATTCTTTGATTTCGGTGATGGTTAGGTTAGGTTGGGTTAGTTTTGGTGAGGTAAGCGAGTTTTGTTTAAATTTAAAAATCTCGAATTCTTTAATTTCGGTGATGGTTAGGTTAGGTAAAGTTAGCTTTGGTGGGTTCGCGAATGTCGTGAAAATCTTAGAATCTCGAATTCTTTGATTTCGGTGTTGGATAGGTTAGGTTGGGTTAGGTATGGTGAGGTAAGCGAGTCTTGTGTATATTTTTGCATTGTCGATCTCTTTGATTTCGGTGATAGTTAGGCTAGGTTAGGTTAGGTTTGGTGAGGTGAGCGAGTTTTGTGTATATTTTTGCATTGTCGATTTCTTTGATTTCGGTGATAGTTAGGCTAGGTTGGGTTAGGTTTGGTGAGGTTAACGAGTTTTGTGTACATCTTACAATCTCGAATTCTTTGATTTCGGTGATGGTTAGGTTAGGTTGGATAAGGTTTTGTGAGGTTATCGAGTTTCGTGTATATTTTAAAATCTCGAATTCTTTGATTTCGGTGATGGTTAGGTTAGGTTGGGTTAATTTTGGTGAGGTAAGCGAGTTTTGTTTAAATTTATGAATCTCGAATTCTTTGATTTCGGTGATGGTTAGGTTAGGTTGGGTTAGCTTTGGTGGGTTAGCGAATGTCGTGAAAATCTTAGAATCTCGAATTCTTTGATTTTGGTGTTGGATAGGTTAGGTTGGGTTAGGTATGGTGAGGTAAGCGAGTTTTGTGTATATTTTTGCAATGTCGAATTCTTTGATTTCGGTGATGGTTAGGTAAGGTTGGGTTAGGTTTGGCGAGGTTAGCGAGATTTGTGAATATTTTTGCATTGTCGAATTCTTTGATTTCAGTGATAGTTAGGCTAGGTTGGGTTAGGTTTGGTGAGGTTAGCGAGTTTTGTGTATATTTTTGCATTGTCGATCTCTTTGATTTCGGTGATAGTTAGGCTAGGTTGGGTTAGGTTTGGTGAGGTTAACGAGTTTTGTGTATATTTTTGCATTGTCGATTTCTTTGATTTCGGTGATAGTTAGGCTAGGTTGGGTTAGGTTTGGTGAGGTTAACGAGTTTTGTGTACATCTTACAATCTCGAATTCTTTGATTTCGGTGATGGTAAGGTTAGGTTGGATAAGGTTTGGTGAGGTTAGCGAGTTTCGTGTATATTTTAAAATCTCGAATTCTTTGATTTCGGTGATGGTTAGGTTAGGTTGGCTTAGCTTTGGTGGGTTAGCGAATGTCGTGAAAATCTTAGGATCTCGAATTTTTTGATTTCGGTGTTGGATAGGTTCAGGTTGGGTTAGGTATGGTGAGGTAAGCGAGTTTTGTGTATATTTTTGCAATGTCGAATCTTTTGACTTCGGTGACGGTTAGGTTGGGTTGGGTTAGGTTTGGTGAGGTTAGCGAGATTTGTGTAAATCTTTAAAACTCAAGTTCTTTGATTTCAGTGATAGTTAGGCTAGGTTGGGTTAGGTTTGGTGGGGTTACCGAGTTTTGTGTATATTTTTGCAATGTCGATTTTTTTAATTTGGTGATGGTTAGGTTAGGTTGGGTAAGGTTTGGTGAGGTAACCGAGTTTTGTGAATATTTTTGCAATGTCGATTTCTTTGATTTCGGTGATGGTAAGGTTAGGTTAGGTAAGGTTTGTTGAGGTTAGCGAGTTTTTTTTTTTTTTTTTTTTTTTTTTTTGTATATTTTTGCATTGTCGAATTCTTTGATTTCGGTGATAGTTAGGCTAGGTTGGGTTAGGTTTGGTGAGGTAAGCGAGATTTGTGTATATTTTAAAATCTCGAATTCTTTGATTTCGGTGATGGTTAGGTTAGGTTGGGTTAATTTTGGTGAGGTAAGCGAGTTTTGTGTAAATCTTACAATCTCGAATTCTTTGATTTCGGTGATGGTTAGGTTAGGTTGGCTTAGCTTTGGTGGGTTAGCGAATGTCGTGAAAATCTTAGGATCTCGAATTTTTTGATTTCGGTGTTGGATAGGTTAGGTTGGGTTAGGTATGGTGAGGTAAGCGAGTTTTTTGTATATTTTTGCAATGTCGAATCTTTTGACTTCGGTGACGGTTAGGTTGGGTTGGGTTAGGTTTGGTGAGGTTAGCGAGATTTGTGTAAATCTTTAAAACTCAAGTTCTTTGTTTTCGGTGATGGTTAGGTTAGGTTGGGTTAGGTTTGGTGAGGTTAGCGAGTTTTGTGTACATCTTACAATCTCGAATTCTTTGATTTCGGTGATGGTTAGGTTAGTTTGGGTTAGTTTTGGTGAGGTAAGCGAGTTTTGTTTAAATTTAAAAATCTCGAATTCTTTAATTTCGGTGATGGTTAGGTTAGGTAAAGTTAGCTTTGGCGGGTTCGCGAATGTCGTGAAAATCTTAGAATCTCGAATTCTTTGATTTCGGTGTTGGATAGGTTAGGTTGGGTTAGGTATGGTGAGGTAAGCGAGTCTTGTGTATATTTTTGCATTGTCGATCTCTTTGATTTCGGTGATAGTTAGGCTAGGTTAGGTTAGGTTTGGTGAGGTTAGCGAGTTTTGTGTATATTTTTGCATTGTCGATTTCTTTGATTTCGGTGATAGTTAGGCTAGGTTGGGTTAGGTTTGGTGAGGTTAACGAGTTTTGTGTACATCTTACAATCTCGAATTCTTTGATTTCGGTGATGGTAAGGTTAGGTTGGATAAGGTTTGGTGAGGTTAGCGAGTTTCGTGTATATTTTAAAATCTCGAATTCTTTGATTTCGGTGATGGTTAGGTTAGGTTGGCTTAGCTTTGGTGGGTTAGCGAATGTCGTGAAAATCTTAGGATCTCGATTTTTTTGATTTCGGTGTTGGATAGGTTAGGTTGGGTTAGGTATGGTGAGGTAAGCGAGTTTTGTGTATATTTTTGCAATGTCGAATCTTTTGACTTCGGTGACGGTTAGGTTGGGTTGGGTTAGGTTTGGTGAGGTTAGCGAGATTTGTGTAAATCTTTAAAACTCAACTTTTTTGATTTCAGTGATAGTTAGGCTAGGTTGGGTTAGGTTTGGTGGGGTTACCGAGTTTGGTGTATATTTTTGCAATGTCGATTTTTTTAATTTGGTGATGGTTAGGTTAGGTTGGTTAAGGTCTGGTGAGGTAACCGAGTTTTGTGAATATTTTTGCAATGTCGAATTCTTTGATTTCGGTGATGGTTAGGTAAGGTTGGGTTAGGTTTGGCGAGGTTAGCGAGATTTGTGAATATTTTTGCATTGTCGAATTCTTTGATTTCGGTGATAGTTAGGCTAGGTTGGGTTAGGTTTGGTGAGGTTAGCGAGTTTTGTGTATATTTTTGCATTGTCGATCTCTTTGATTTTGGTGATAGTTAGGCTAGGTTGGGTTAGGTTTGGTGAGGTTAACGAGTTTTGTGTACATCTTACAATCTCGAATTCTTTGATTTCGGTGATGGTAAGGTTAGGTTGGATAAGGTTTGGTGAGGTTAGCGAGTTTCGTGTATATTTTAAAATCTCGAATTCTTTGATTTCGGTGATGGTTAGGTTAGGTTGGGTTAGCTTTGGTGGGTTAGCGAATGTCGTGAAAATCTTAGAATCTCGAATTCTTTGATTTCGGTGTTGGATAGGTTAGGTTGGGTTAGGTATGGTGAGGTAAGCGAGTTTTGTGTATATTTTTGCAATGTCGAATCTTTTGACTTCGGTGACGGTTAGGTTGGGTTGGGTTAGGTTAGGTGAGGTTAGCGAGATTTGTGTAAATCTTTAAAACTCAAGTTCTTTGATTTCAGTGATAGTTAGGCTAGGTTGGGTTAGGTTTGGTGGGGTTACCGAGTTTTGTGTATATTTTTGCAATGTCGATTTTTTTAATTTGGTGACGGTTAGGTTGGGTTGGGTTAGGTTTGGTGAGGTTAGCGAGATTTGTGTAAATCTTTAAAACTCGAGTTCTTTGATTTCGGTGATGGTTAGGTTAGGTTGGGTTAGGTTTGGTGAGTTTAGCGAGTTTCGGGTATATTTTTGCAATGTCGAATTCTTTGATTTCGGTGACGGTTAGGTTGGGTTGGGTTAGGTTTGGTGAGGTAAGCGAGTTTCGTGTATACTTTTGCAAGGTCGATTTCTTTGATTTCGGTGATAGTTAGGCTAGGTTGGGTTAGGTTTGGTGAGGTTACCGAGTTTTGTGTATATTTTTGCATTGTCGATTTCTTTGATTTCCGTGATAGTTAGGCTAGGTTAGGTTAGGTTTGGTGAGGTTAACGAGTTTTGTGTACATCTTACAATCTCGAATTCTTTAATTTCGGTGATGGTTAGGTTAGGTTGGATAAGGTTTGGTGAGGTTATCGAGTTTCGTGTATATTTTAAAATCTCGAATTCTTTGATTTCGGTGATGGTTAGGTTAGGTTGGGTTAATTTTGGTGAGGTAAGCGAGTTTTGTTTAAATTTATGAATCTCGAATTCTTTGATTTCGGTGATGGTTAGGTTAGGTTGGGTTAGCTTTGGTGGGTTGAGTAGCGCGCGGACAGTGGGAGCGAGTGGACGTGTCTGTGCGCGCTCTCTCGGCCGAGCACCGACGCCGGCTGTCTACACAGTCCAGAACCGCTACCGCTACTAGAAGCCAGGAGTCGCAACTAGGAGTCAGGAGGGGCCATTGGCACTTCACTGCGTCTGTGCCAGTAGTATCAGACGTATCTGAAGGAGGTAGGAGAGGCTGTGTGTTTGCATGTAAAAAAAAAAAAACCAGGCCGCCACGTTGTTATAACTACCACACAACCCATAACACACCGACAGTTGTCGAAACACCACGCACATAGCGATAATAATAATTGACACTTTGCAAATTGTCGTTATATCGCGTGTAACACAACATCGCTAATCATCTGACCACGCACGCCGGTTCCGATCGCTATACGAATACGACCAGCTGACTTTCTGTCAAATCGCGCGACAACCATTGACATTTCTCGGGGGCGCGGGGAGCTGCCAGTCACTGTCAAAGGTGGCTACACTGTGAAAAAAGCCAGTGAAACGCCCGCAAATCGTCGTTATATCACGTGTAATACAATACAATACATCGCTTGAACAGCTGTACCACACCACGCCGGTTCCGATCGTGACACGAATACGATCAGCTGACTAGCTGTCAAATAGCGTGACAGCCAATTATATTTCACGCCTGCCTCAGGCAAAGGTGGCTACACTGTGAATAAAGCCAGTGAAACATCCGCAAATTGTTGTAATATTACGTGTAATACAATACAATACAATACATTCCTAGACCATCTGACTACACCACGCCGGTTTCGATCGCGACACGAACACGATCAGCTGACTAGCTGTCAAATCGTGGGGGCGCCGGCGAGCCGCTTGCCACAGACGATCGTTGCAAAGCACCTACTGTACAACACGGCATTCATACAAATAAATAAACAAATATAAATAATTATCTGCAAAACCAATTAAGATTAAAACTCTAATTAAATTATTTATTCACTAGCGACACCTATGGTCAATTTAGATTAAAACCGTAATTAAATTATTTACTCACTAGCGACACCTATGGTCAATTTAGATTAAAACCTTAATTAAATTATTTATACACTAGCGACATCTATGGTCAATTAAGATCAAAACCTTAAATTAAATTATTTATTCACTAGCGACATCTATGGTCACAATTAAAAATCTTTACCACAAAAAATCGTAAGAAGTTAACGTCACCGGGAATGAACCGCCGACATACATAGTTCGCACTATGAACAGCTGACAAACATGCGCGTGACTACCTGCCCCCATACGCGAGAGACGTAACATCATTACATGCACAGCTGATTCTTAGACCAGCTGACCACAACAAACGACACATCGTGGATTATCTGCTGATATGAATGTCCATTTACTTTATCTGTCATTATAAATGCTATTCTTCATGTTTATGTATGAATGTATTTATGTTTATGTTTAATTGGTATTTTGTTTTTTTCTTTTTTGTGTTATATTTTTTTTTTGACCAGTGTGGCACTTTAGGCTTTAGCGCTTCAGGAATTCCTGTTAAGCCACAATGGTCTGTTTAAAATAAATAAATAAATAAATGAATGACAATGAGCAACGAAAAGCCACAGCAACAAATTATGGATCCAATAAACAGAATAAAAGTGGAAATGGACATGCTCGTGGAGTTTGTGTCAAACGTCAAAAACACGAAGGAAAACATTAGAACCCAAATTAGCCTAGTACGCAGATTAGTGACAAGCCTAGCCGAGGAAGAGCAGAAAAATAATAAAATCAACAAAACTGCATCTAAAGCTTCCGACGCGAGCACGGCGACAGAGACGACAGAGAAAAACACTCAGACCGAGACCGAAGAGTGGAAGACCCAACGGAAACAGCAGCGGAAGCAAAAGTGGAAGCCCCAGAAGCCGCTACAGAAGCAACAGGAACAGGAGCAAGCGCAACAGGAAGAAAAACAGCAGCAGCGCCCACAGCCGTATCCACAGCCGCAGACGCAGCAGCAACGACAACAACAAAACAAGGTCCAGCAGAAAAAACCCAAACTGACTATACCGCGCCCAAAAACCGAAGCGATAACACTGAAGCGAAGCGAAAGTAATAACAACACGTACGCGGATATTCTCAAAAAAATAAGAACCACCGTAGACATCGCTGCAACTGGATGCCAGGTGGACCGCATCAGAAAAACCCGGAACGGTATGATCCTAATGGAACTGGAAAGGAACGGCGGCAACCCCACAACGCTAGCAGACGCCATTAAAACAGCACTAGGTGACGACACAACGGTCAGGAGATTAACGACGATGGTGAAGATAGAGGTGCGGGACCTGGATGAAGGAGAAGAGCGCCAAGATGTGATGGACGCCCTCAAACCAGTACTGGGAACGCTTACAGTCGAGGAGGCTGAAGGGGTCAGCCTATTCAACACTTACAACGGAACAAGAGTCGCAGTTGTAAAGATGGCAAGCGACAAAGCACGTACAATCCTAAAAAAAGGTAAGCTTCGCGTAGGATGGGTAAACTGCCGCGTACGACAGCACATAGAAGCGGTCCGCTGTTACAAGTGCCAGGAGTACGGACACTTGGCAGCCACCTGCAGCGGAAGTGACAGGTCCCAACTGTGTCGCCGATGTGGTAAAGGAGGCCACATAGCAGCCAAATGCGAGAACAGTCTGTGCTGCATTGTCTGCAAAGACCGCGGCACGGACACACAGCACATGGCAGGGACACCCAAGTGTCCTGCATACAAAACCGAACTGGAGAGACAGAGGAAGGGGAAGACACAAACATAATGGCTGCAAATGGAAAAATAAGAGTCCTCCAGGTAAACCTTAACCATTGCAGGGCTGCGCAGGACCTCCTCCTGCAGACCATCTATGAGAAAAAAATTGACATCACAATAATAAGCGAACAACATCGCCCATTAAATGGAGATTGGTTCGCCGACACAACCCAGCGCTCGGCGATCTACATCTCACGCGGAAGCGGGATAATCACAGAGGCAGGAACACCACAGGTAGGTGCAGTCTGGGTTCGGGTGCGGGGCGTGCGGTTCTACAGCTGTTACTGTTCGCCGAACGCCTCGGTCTCGGACTTCGTACTGTTTTTGCACGAATTGGAGGCGAGCGTCAGCAGGAGCACAGGACGAGTGGTCGTTGCCGGAGACTTCAATGCAAAGTCTACAGAGTGGGAATCACCTATCACCGATGAGCGCGGTCGCCTACTAGCTGACACAATGGCCAGACTAAACCTGCATGTCCTGAACACCGGAAGTGCAAATACCTTCGTCAGAGGAAGCACTGGCTCCATAGTCGACGTCGCTTTCGCGGACGAGGACACCATTGGCCGCATTACCAACTGGGAGGTGCTCAGCGACACAACACTAAGCGACCACCAATACATCTCATACGAGCTAAGAGACACAAGAACGACCGATTCGACCCCGCATAAGACCGAGCCGACAAGGTGGGCCGTCAGCAAGCTAGACACTAAAACGTGCGAAGAGACGCTCAAGTTCGAGTGTGGCCGTATTCAAGATACCACAACTGGAACAGAACTTTGCAAAGAGACAACGGCAGCGATCACTCGGGCTTGCGAGGCCTCGATGCCGAAGAAGGGTGGAGTGGGACGGAAACCACAATATTGGTGGAACGACGAAATTGCAGAGCTGCGAAGAACCTGCACAAGAAAACGAAGAGAGCACTGTCGGACTGAACGAAGACACAGATCAGGCCACGAAGACGACCAAACGGCCATCGAAACCGCAAGCGAAGCCCACAAAGAAGCAAGAAGAGCAGTCACCTACGCAATCAGGAGGAGTAAAAAGTTGATGTGGGAACAACTCATAGCGACGGTGGACCTGGACCCATGGGGCCAAGCGTATCGTATGGTCCGTGGTAAGCTGTCCGGCCACCGCCAAATTCCCTTCTTAAACAGAGATGGAAATTTGGAAACGATAGTTTCACACCTTTTCCCTACACACAAAGAGACGACACCACAAGCGTGGATCATAGAGCCCGAAGACATCCCAGAGTTTACACTGGGTGAACTATACTCGGCAACAAAACGGCTGTCCACTGACAAATCACCTGGACCTGACGGAATACCGAATGAAATTCTCCGCATATCGGCTAAAGTCTGCCCGAAAACATTGCTGCGGACATTCAACAGCTGCCTCAAGAGTGGAGAATTCCCAAAAATATGGAAAAGGCAGAAACTCGTGCTCATACCCAAGGGCAACAAACCACCGGAGGAGCCGTCGTCATACCGGCCACTGTGCATGTTGGACGGATTGGGCAAACTCCTCGAGCGCCTCATATTACAGAGAGTAGCGAAGACGACGGAGACGGAAGGCGGGTTATGTTCGCAGCAATACGGGTTCAGACCCGGTCGGTCCACGGTAGACGCAATAGCCGAGGTCATAAAGACAATAAAAGACGCTCATAGTGGAACATTAAAAACGAGCAGTCACTGCATAATGGTGACACTGGACGTTAAAAATGCTTTCAATTCTGCCAGATGGGATAAAATAATGTCGGCTCTATCGGAGCTCGGTGGAATACCAGACTACCTTGTAAGAATAATAGGAAGTTACCTGTCGGAGAGGGTTCTGATCACAAGACTGGCAGAACGCAAGATCTCCTCTGGTGTTCCACAGGGCTCTGTCATGGGACCAACATTATGGAACATAATGTACGACTCACTTCTTAAATTAAGACTTCCAGGAGGAGCGAAGCTGGTGGGTTTTGCAGACGACGTAGCTATCATTGTTGTGGCTAGGAAAATAACGGACCTCGAGACCGCCACAAACGACACTCTCGACCTGGTGAACGACTGGATGACGGAAGCCGGACTACAGCTTGCACCACAAAAAACCGAGGCGGTTTTGTTCACCAGAAAAAGAAAAATCGAACCCCCGAAAATCACCATTTCGGGATACGACGTGAGACTAAAAAGGTATTTGACTTATCTTGGAATAATTCTAGATGACAAATTAACCTTTAAGAAACAAGCTGAGCATGCCGCGGAGAAAGCGGCAAGAGCTGTCAACAACATCGGACGACTAATGCCCAACATCGGAGGGCCCAAACCATGCCGAAGAAAACTACTCAACAGCGTAGTGCACTCGGTGATCCTATACGGTGCACCAATATGGGCGCCCAGCATGGCAGTGGAGAGAACCAGGAAATACCTCGCAAGAGTACAACGCAGGGGCGTACTGAGAATCGTATCGGCATATACAACAGTATCCGAGTGCGCAGTACTGGTTATTGCTGGAGTACCACCCATCGACCTACTGGCACATGAAAGAAAGAAGGTATACGAGGGAAGAAAGGAGGGAACGAAAAAAGTAAGAGCGACGGCACGGGCGGAGCTCATGACGGAATGGCAGGTCCGCTGGGACGGCGCAGACAAAGGTAGATGGACACATCGACTGATCCCATCAATCGCAGCCTGGACAAGGAGGAAAAGCGCAAAACCGGACTACCACACAACCCAGCTACTAACCAGCCATGGGTGTTTCGGAGCATTCCTCAACCGCATCGGAAAGGAAACGACAGCAGAATGTCACCACTGTGCATCAATCAGAGATGACGCAGAACATACACTCCTCGTATGCCCTGCATGGGAATCTGAAAGAGCGACACTCGAAGAAAGCACCCCGGTCAACACTGAAGACATAGCACAGAACATCACTAAAGACGTAGCCTCTTGGGAAGCATTCGCAGAGTTCGCAAGGAGCGTCATGAAGCAGAAGGAGGAGGCCGAACGGCTAAGGAAAGCGGAAAGACTTATAGAAGGAAATGAATAGATGTCAACCCATAGATATAGATATACTATTACCAGCCTATGATTAATACTGCAAATGAATGTTTTTCAGGAAACAAAAACCAAGCGGGTCAACTAGATGAACTGGAAAGGAGGGATCCGCACAAAAAGGAGAAGCCAACAAGGACGAAATCAGCCCCTGCGGAAGCAATCCACCAACGAGTGGGGTCCCCAAAGGGGTGAGGTGAGTCGGGGGAGTTTTTTAGTCAGTAAAAATCTGACACTTCCCTCTAGTGCGGACTAGAGGGAGTCTTATTGAAGATTTTCTCCTCCCACGCATAGGAAAAAAAAAAAAAAAAAAAAAAAAAGCTTTGGTGGGTTAGCGAATGTCGTGAAAATCTTAGAATCTCGAATTCTTTGATTTTGGTGTTGGATAGGTTAGGTTGGGTTAGGTATGGTGAGGTAAGCAAGTTTTGTGTATATTTTTGCAATGTCGAATTCTTTGATTTCGGTGATGGTTAGGTAAGGTTGGGTTAGGTTTGGTGAGGTTAGCGAGATTTGTGAATATTTTTGCATTGTCGAATTCTTTGATTTCGGTGATAGTTAGGCTAGGTTGGGTTAGGTTTGGTGAGGTTAGCGAGTTTTGTGTATATTTTTGCATTGTCGATCTCTTTGATTTCGGTGATAGTTAGGCTAGGTTGGGTTAGGTTTGGTGAGGTTAACGAGTTTTGTGTATATTTTTGCATTGTCGATTTCTTTGATTTCGGTGATAGTTAGGCTAGGTTGGGTTAGGTTTGGTGAGGTTAACGAGTTTTGTGTACATCTTACAATCTCGAATTCATTGATTTCGGTGATGGTTAGGTTAGGTTGGGTTAGCTTTGGTGGGTTAGCGAATGTCGTGAAAATCTTAGAATCTCGAATTCTTTGATTTCGGTGTTGGATAGGTTAGGTTGGGTTAGGTATAGTGAGGTAATCGAGTTTTGTGTATATTTTTGCAATGTCGAATCTTTTGACTTCGGTGACGGTTAGGTTGGGTTGGGTTAGGTTTGGTGAGGTAAGCGAGATTTGTGTAAATCTTTAAAACTCGAGTTCTTTGATTTCGGTGATGGTTAGGTTAGGTTGAGTTAGGTTTGGTGAGTTTAGCGAGTTTCGGGTATATTTTTGCAATGTCGAATTCTTTGATTTCAGTGACGGTTAGGTTGGGTTGGGTTAGGTTTGGTGAGGTAAGCGAGTTTTGTGTAAATCTTACAATCTCGAATTCTTTGATTTTGGTGATGGTTAGGTTAGGTCGGATTAGGTTTGGTGAGGTAAGCGAGTTTTGTGTATATTTTTTCATTGTCGAACTCTTTGATTTCGTTGATAGTTAGGCTAGGTTGGGTTAGGTTTGGTGAGGTTAGCGAGTTTTGTGTATATTTTTGCAATTTTGAATTCTTTGATTTCGGTGATGGTTAGGTTAGGTTTGGTTAGCTTTGGTGAGGTTAGCGAATTCCGTGAAAATCTTACAATCTCGAATTCTTTGATTTCGGTCTTGGATAGGTTAGGTTGGGTTAGGAATGGTGAGGTAAGCGAGTTTTGTGTATATTTTTGCATTGTCGAATTCTTTGATTTCGGTGTTGGTTAGGTTAGGTTGGGTTAGGTTTGGTGAGGAGAGCGAGTTTTGTTTATATTTTTGCAATGTCGAATTTTTTGATTTCGGTGATAGATAGGCTAGGTTGGGTTAGGTTTGGTGAGGTTAACGAGTTTTGTGTACATCTTACGATCTCGAATTCTTTGATTTCGGTGATGGTTAGGTTAGGTTAGGTTAGGTTTAGTGAGGTTAGCGAGTTTTGTGTATATTTTTGCATTGTCGAATTCTTTGATTTCGGTGAAAGTTAAGCTAGGTTGGGTCAGGTTTGGTGAGGTTAGCGAGTTTTGTGTATATTTTTGTAATGTCGATTTCTTTGATTTCGGTGATGGTTAGGTTAGGTTGGGTTAGGTTTGGTGAGGTTAGCGAGTTTTGTGTATATTTTTGCATTGTCGAATTCTTTGATTTCGGTGAAAGTTAAGCTAGGTTGGGTCAGGTTTGGTGAGGTTAGCGAGTTTTGTGTATATTTTTGCATTGTCGATTTCTTTGATTTCGGTGATAGTTAGGCTAGGTTGGGTTAGGTTTGGTGAGGTTAACGAGTTTTGTGTACATCTTACAATCTCGAATTCATTGATTTCGGTGATGGTTAGGTTAGGTTGGGTTAGCTTTGGTGGGTTAGCGAATGTCGTGAAAATCTTAGAATCTCGAATTCTTTGATTTCGGTGTTGGATAGGTTAGGTTGGGTTAGGTATGGTGAGGTAATCGAGTTTTGTGTATATTTTTGCAATGTCGATTTCTTTGATTTCGGTGATGGTTAGGTTAGGTTGGGTTAGGTTTGGTGAAGTTAGCGAGTTTTGTGTATATTTTTGCATTGTCGAATTCTTTGATTTCGGTGAAAGTTAAGCTAGGTTGGGTCAGGTTTGGTGAGGTTAGCGAGTTTTGTGTATATTTTTGCATTGTCGATTTCTTTGATTTCGGTGATAGTTAGGCTAGGTTGGGTTAGGTTTGGTGAGGTTAACGAGTTTTGTGTACATCTTACAATCTCGAATTCTTTGATTTCGGTGATGGTTAGGTTAGGTTGGATAAGGTTTGGTGAGGTTAGCGAGTTTCGTTTATACTTTTGCAAAGTCGATTTCTTTGATTTCGGTGATAGTTAGGCTAGGTTGGGTTAGGTTTGGTGAGGTTACCGAGTTTTGTGTATATTTTTGCAATGTCGATTTCTTTGATTTCGGTGATGGTTAGGTTAGGTTGGGTTAGGTTTGGTGAGGTAAGCGAGTTTTTTGTATATTTTTGCATTGTCGAATTCTTTGATTTCGGTGAAAGTTAAGCTAGGTTGGGTCAGGTTTGGTGAGGTTAGCGAGTTTTGTGTATATTTTTGCATTGTCGATTTCTTTGATTTCGGTAATAGTTAGGCTAGGTTGGGTTAGGTTTGGTGAGGTTAACGAGTTTTGTGTACATCTGACAATCTCGAATTCTTTGATTTCGGTGATGGTTAGGTTTCGTTGGATAAGGTTTGGTGAGGTTAGCGAGTTTCGTGTATATTTTAAAATCTCGAATTCTTTGATTTCGGTGATGGTTAGGTTAGGTTGGGTTAGCTTTGGTGGGTTAGCGAATGTCGTGAAAATATAAGAATCTCGAATTCTTTGATTTTGGTGTTGGATAGGTTAGGTTGGGTAAGGTATGGTGAGGTAAGCGAGCTTTGTGTATATTTTTGCAATGTCGAATTCTTTGATTTCGGTGATGGTTAGGTAAGGTTGGGTTAGGTTTGGTGAGGTTAGCGAGTTTCGTGTATACTTTTGCAAGGTCGATTTCTTTGATTTCGGTGATAGTTAGGCTAGGTTGGGTTAGGTTTGGTAAGGTTACCGAGTTTTGTGTATATTTTTGCAATGTCGATTTCTTTGATTTCGGTGATGGTTAGGTTAGGTTGGGTTAGGTTTGGTGAGGTTAGCGAGTTTTGTGTATAATTTTGCATTGTCGAATTCTTTGATTTCGGTGAAAGTTAAGCTAGGTTGGGTCAGGTTTGGTGAGGTTAGCGAGATTTGTGTATATTTTTGCATTGTTAAATTCTTTGATTTCGGTGATAGTTAGGCTAGGTTGGGTTAGGTTTGGTGAGGTAAGCGAGTTTTGTGTATATTTTTGCATTGTCGAACTCTTTGATTTCGTTGATAGTTAGGCTAGGTTGGGTTAGGTTTGGTGAGGTAAGCGACTTTTGTGTATATTTTTGCAGTTTTGAATTCTTTGATTTCGGTGATGGTTAGGTTAGGTTGGGTTAGCTTTGGTGAGGTTAGCGAATTCCGTGGAAATCTTACAATCTCGAATTCTTTGATTTCGGTCTTGAATAGGTTAGGTTGGGTTAGGAATGGTGAGGTAAGCGAGTTTTGTGTATATTTTTGCATTGTCCAATTCTTTGATTTCGGTGTTGGTTAGGTTAGGTTCGGTTAGGTTTGGTGAGGAGAGCGAGTTTTGTGTATATTTTTGCAATGTCGAATTCTTTGATTTCGGTGATGGTTAGGTAAGGTTGGGTTAGGTTTTGTGAGGTTAGCGAGATTTGTGAATATTTTTGCATTGTCGAAATCTTTGATTTCGGTGATAGTTAGGCTAGGTTGAGTTAGGTTTGGTGAGGTAAGCGAGTTTTGTGTATATTTTTGCATTGTCGATCTCTTTGATTTCGGTGATAGTTAGGCTAGGTTGGGTTAGGTTTGGTGAGGTAAGCGAGTTTTGTGTATATTTTCGCATTGTCGATCTCTTTGATTTCGGTGATAGTTAGGCTAGGTTGGGTTAGGTTTGGTGAGGTTAACGAGTTTTGTGTACATCTGACAATCTCGAATTCTTTGATTTCGGTGATGGTTAGGTTTGGTTGGATAAGGTTTGGTGAGGTTAGCGAGTTTCGTGTATATCTTAAAATCTCGAATTCTTTGATTTCGGTGATGGTTAGGTTAGGTTGGGTTAGTTTTGGTGAGGTAAGCGAGTTTTGTTTAAATTTAAAAATCTCGAATTCTTTGATTTCGGTGATGGTTAGGTTAGGTTAAGTTAGCTTTGGTGGGTTCGCGAATGTCGTGAAAATCTTAGAATCTCGAATTCTTTGATTTCGGAGTTGGATAGGTTAGGTTGGGTTAGGTATGGTGAGGTAAGCGAGTTTTGTGTATATTTTTGCAATGTCGAATTCTTTGACTTCGGTGACGGTTAGGTTGGGTTGGGTAAGGTTTGGTGAGGTTAGCGAGATTTGTGTAAATCTTTAAAACTTGAGTTCTTTGATTTCGGTGATCGTTAGGTTAGGTTGGGTTAGGTTTGGTGAGGTTAGCGAGTTTCGTGTATATTTTAAAATCTCGAATTCTCTGATTTCGGTGATGGTTAGGTTAGGTTGGGTTAGTTTTGGTGAGGTAAGGGAGTTTTGTTAAAATTTTAAAATCTCGAATTCTTTGAGTTCGGTGATGGTTAGGTTAGGTTGGGTTATCTTTGGTGAGGTTAGCGAATTTCGTGAAAATCTTACAATCTCGAATTCTTTGATTTCGGTGTTGGATAGGTTATGTTGGGTTAGGTATGGTGAGGTAAGCGAGTTTTGTGTATATTTTTGCAATGTCGAATTCTTTGATTTCGGTGATGGTTAGGTAAGGTTGGGTTAGGTTTGGTGAGGTTAGCGAGATTTGTGAATATTTTTGCATTGTCGAATTCTTTGATTTCGGTGATAGTTAGGCTAGGTTGGGTGGGGTTTGGTGAGGTAAGCGAGTTTTGTGTAAATCTTACAATCTCGAATTCTTTGATTTTGGTGATGGTTAGGTTAGGTCGGATTAGGTTTGGTGAGGTTAGCGAGTTTCGTGTATATTTTAAAATCTCGAATTATTTGATTTCGGTGATGGTTAGGTTAGGTTGGGTTAATTTTGGTGAGGTAAGCGAGTTTTGTTTAAATTTATGAATCTCGAATTCTTTGATTTCGGTGATGGTTAGGTTAGGTTGGGTTAGCTTTGGTGGGTTAGCGAATGTCGTGAAAATCTTAGAATCTCGAATTCTTTGATTTTGGTGTTGGATAGGTTAGGTTGGGTTAGGTATGGTGAGGTAAGCAAGTTTTGTGTATATTTTTGCAATGTCGAATTCTTTGATTTCGGTGATGGTTAGGTAAGGTTGGGTTAGGTTTGGTGAGGTTAGCGAGATTTGTGAATATTTTTGCATTGTCGAATTCTTTGATTTCGGTGATAGTTAGGCTAGGTTGGGTGGGGTTTGGTGAGGTAAGCGAGTTTTGTGTATATTTTTGCATTGTCGATTTCGTTGATTTCGGTGATAGTTAGGCTAGGTTGGGCTAGGTTTGGTGAGGTTAACGAGTTTTGTGTACATCTTACAATCTCGAATTCTTTGATTTCGGTGATGGTTAGGTTAGGTTGGATAAGGTTTGGTGAGGTTATCGAGTTTCGTGTATATTTTAAAATCTCGAATTCTTTGATTTCGGTGATGGTTATGTTAGGTTGGGTTAATTTTGGTGAGGTAAGCGAGTTATGTTTAAATTTATGAATCTCGAATTCTTTGATTTCGGTGATGGTTAGGTTAGGTTGGGTTAGCTTTGGTGGGTTAGCGAATGTCGTGAAAATCTTAGAATCTCGAATTCTTTGATTTTGGTGTTGGATAGGTTAGGTTGGGTTAGGTATGGTGAGGTAAGCGAGTTTTGTGTATATTTTTGCAATGTCGAATTCTTTGATTTCGGTGATGGTTAGGTAAGGTTGGGTTAGGTTTGGCGAGGCTAGCGAGATTTGTGAATATTTTTGCATTGTCGAATTCTTTGATTTCGGTGATAGTTAGGCTAGGTTGGGTTAGGTTTGGTGAGGTAAGCGAGTTTTGTGTATATTTTTGCATTGTCGATTTCTTTGATTTCGGTGATAGTTAGGCTAGGTTGGGCTAGGTTTGGTGAGGTTAACGAGTTTTGTGTACATTTTACAATCTCGAATTCTTTGATTTCGGTGATGGTTAGGTTAGGTTGGATAAGGTTTGGTGAGGTTATCGAGTTTCGTGTATATTTTAAAATCTCGAATTCTTTGATTTCGGTGATGGTTAGGTTAGGTTGGGTTAATTTTGGTGAGGTAAGCGAGTTTTGTTTAAATTTATGAATCTCGAATTCTTTGATTTCGGTGATGGTTAGGTTAGGTTGGGTTAGCTTTGGTAGGTTAGCGAATGTCGTGAAAATCTTAGAATCTCGAATTCTTTGATTTTGGTGTTGGATAGGTTAGGTTGGGTTAGGTATGGTGAGGTAAGCGAGTTTTGTGTATATTTTTGCAATGTCGAATTCTTTGATTTCGGTGATGGTTAGGTAAGGTTGGGTTAGGTTTGGCGAGGTTAGCGAGATTTGTGAATATTTTTGCATTGTCGAATTCTTTGATTTCGGTGATAGTTAGGCTAGGTTGGGTTAGGTTTGGTGAGGTAAGCGAGTTTTGTGTATATTTTTGCATTGTCGATCTCTTTGATTTCGGTGATAGTTAGGCTAGGTTGGGTTAGGTTTGGTGAGGTTAACGAGTTTTGTGTATATTTTTGCATTGTCGATTTCTTTGATTTCGGTGATAGTTAGGCTAGGTTGGGTTAGGTTTGGTGAGGTTAACGAGTTTTGTGTACATCTAACAATCTCGAATTCTTTGATTTCGGTGATGGTTAGGTTAGGTTGGATAAGGTTTGGTGAGGTTAGCGAGTTTCGTGTTTATTTTAAAATCTCGAATTCTTTGATTTCGGTGATGGTTAGGTTAGGTTGGGTTAATTTTGGTGAGGTAAGCGAGTTTTGTTTAAATTTATAAATCTCGAATTCTTTGATTTCGGTGATGGTTAGGTTAGGTTGGGTTAGCTTTGGTGGGTTAGCAAATGTCGTGAAAATCTTAGAATCTCGAATTCTTTGATTTTGGTGTTGGATAGGTAAGGTTGGGTTAGGTATGGTGAGGTAAGCGAGTTTTGTGTATATTTTTGCAATGTCGAATCTTTTGACTTCGGTGACGGTTAGGTTGGGTTGGGTTAGGTTTGGTGAGGTTAGCGAGATTTGGGTAAATCTTTAGAACTCGAGTCCTTTGATTTCGGTGATGGTTAGGTTAGGTTGGGTTAGGTTTGGTGAGTTTATCGAGTTTCGGGTAAATTTTTGCAATGTCGAATTCTTTGATTTCGGTGACGGTTAGGTTGGGTTGGGTTAGGTTTGGTGAGGTAAGCGAGTTTTGTGTAAATCTTACAATCTCGAATTCTTTGATTTCGGTGATGGTTAGGATAGGTTGGCTTAGCTTTGGTGGGTTAGCGAATGTCGTGAAAATCTTAGGATCTCGAATTTTTTGATTTCGGTGTTGGATAGGTTAGGTTGGGTTAGGTATGGTGAGGTAAGCGAGTTTTGTGTATATTTTTGCAATGTCGAATCTTTTGACTTCGGTGACGGTTAGGTTGGGTTGGGTTAGGTTTGGTGAGGTTAGCGAGATTTGTGTAAATCTTTAAAACTCGAGTTCTTTGATTTCGGTGTTGGTTAGGTTAGGTTGGGTTAGGTTTGGTGAGTTTAGCGAGTTTCGGGTATATTCTTGCAATGTCGAATTCTTTGATTTCGGTGATAGTTAGGCTAGGTTGGGTTAGGTTTGGTGAGGTTACCGAGTCTTGTGTATATTTTTGCAATGTCGATTTCTTTGATTTCGGTGATGGTTAGGTTAGGTTGGGTTAGGTTTGGTGAGGTTAGCGAGTTTTGTGTATATTTTTGCATTGTCAAATTCTTTGATTTCGGTGATAGTTCGGCTAGGTTGGGTTATGTTTGGTGAGGTTAGCGAGTTTTGTGTATATTTTTGCATTGTCGATCTCTTTGATTTCGGTGATAGTTAGGCTAGGTTGGGTTAGGTTTGGTGAGGTTAACGAGTTTTGTGTACATCTTACAATCTCGAATTCGTTGATTTCGGTGATGGTTAGGTTAGGTTGGATAAGGTTTGGTAAGGTTAGCGAGTTTCGTGTATATTTTAAAATCTCGAATTCTTTGATTTCGGTGATGGTAAGGTTAGGTTGGGTTAATTTTGGTGAGGTAAGCGTGTTTTGTTCAAATTTAAAAATCTCGAATTCTTTGATTTCGGTGATGGTTAGGTTAGGTTGGGTTAGCTTTGGTGGGTTAGCGAATGTCGTGAAAATCTTAGGATCTCGAATTTTTTGATTTCGGTGTTGGATAGGTTAGGTTGGGTTAGGTATGGTGAGGTAAGCGAGTTTTGTGTATATTTTTGCAATGTCGAATCTTTTGACTTCGGTGACGGTTAGGTTGGGTTGGGTTAGGTTTGGTGAGGTTAGCGAGATTTGTGTAAATCTTTAAAACTCAAGTTCTTTGTTTTCGGTGATGGTTAGGTTAGGTTGGGTTAGGTTTGGTGAGGTTAGCGAGTTTTGTGTATATTTTTGCAATGTCGATTTTTTTAATTTGGTGATGGTTAGGTTAGGTTGGGTAAGGTTTAGTGAGGTAACCGAGTTTTGTGTATATTTTTGCAATGTCGATTTCTTTGATTTCGGTGATGGTAAGGTTAGGTTAGGTAAGGTTTGTTGAGGTTAGCGAGTTTTTTGTATATTTTTGCATTGTCGAATTCTTTGATTTCGGTGATAGTTAGGCTAGGTTGGTTAGGTTTGGTGAAGTAAGCGAGATTTGTGTCTATTTTTGCATTGTCGAATTCTTTGATTTCGGTGATAGTTAGGCTAGGTTGGGTTAGGTTTGGTGAGGTTAGCGAGTTTTGTGTATGTTTTTGCATTGTCGATCTCTTTGATTTCGGTGATAGTTAGGCTAATTTCGGTTAGGTTTGGTGAGGTTAACGAGTTTTGTGTACATCTTACAATCTCGAATTCGTTGATTTCGATAATGGTTAGGTTAGGTTGGATAAGGTTTGGTGAGGTAAGCGAGTTTCGTGTATATTTTAAAATCTCGAATTCTTTGATTTCGGTGATGGTTACGTTAGGTTGGGTTAGGTTTGGTGAGTTTAGCGAGTTTCGGGTATATTTTTGCAATGTCGAATTCTTTGATTACGGTGACGGTTAGGTTGGGTTGGGTTAGGTTTGGTGAGGTAAGCGAGTTTTGTGTAAATCTTACAATCTCGAATTCTTTGATTTTGGTGATGGTTAGGTTAGGTTAGGTTAGGTTAGGTTAGGTTAGGTTAGGTTAGGTTAGGTTAGGTTAGGTTAGGTTAGGTTAGGTTAGGTTAGGTTAGGTTTGGTGAGGTTAGCGAGTTTCGTGTATACTTTTGCAAGGTCGATTTCTTTGATTTCGGTGATAGTTAGGCTAGGTTGGGTTAGGTTTGGTGAGGTAAGCGAGTTTTGTGTAAATCTTACAATCTCGAATTCTTTGATTTCGGTGATGGTTAGGTTAGGTTGGCTTAGCTTTGGTGGGTAAGCGAATGTCGTGAAAATCTTAGGATCTCGAATTTTTTGATTTCGGTGTTGGATAGGTTAGGTTGGGTTAGGTATGGTGAGGTAAGCGAGTTTTGTGTATATTTTTGCAATGTCGAATCTTTTGACTTCGGTGACGGTTAGGTTGGGTTGGGTTAGGTTTGGTGAGGTTAGCGAGTTTTGTGTATATTTTTGCAATTTTGAATTCTTTGATTTCGGTGATGGTTAGGTTAGGTTTGGTTAGCTTTGGTGAGGTTAGCGAATTCCGTGAAAATCTTACAATCTCGAATTCTTTGATTTCGGTCTTGGATAGGTTAGGTTGGGTTAGGAATAGTGAGGTAAGCGAGTTTTGTGTATATTTTTTCATTGTCGAATTCTTTGATTTCGGTGTTGGTTAGGTTAGGTTGGGTTAGGTTTGGTGAGGAGAGCGAGTTTTGTGTATATTTTTGCAATGTCGAATTCTTTGATTTCGGTGATAGATAGGCTAGGTTGGGTTAGGTTTGGTGAGGTTAACGAGTTTTGTGTACATCTTACAATCTCGAATTCTTTGATTTCGGTGATGGTTAGGTTAGGTAAGGTTAGGTTTGGTGAGGTTAGCGAGTTTTGTGTATATTTTTGCATTGTCGAATTCTTTGATTTCGGTGAAAGTTAAGCTAGGTTGGGTCAGGTTTGGTGAGGTGAGCGAGTTTTGTGTATATTTTTGCAATGTCGATTTCTTTGATTTCGGTGATGGTTAGGTTAGGTTGGGTTAGGTTTGGTGAGGTTAGCGAGTTTTGTGTATATTTTTGCATTGTCGAATTCTTTGATTTCGGTGAAAGTTAAGCTAGGTTGGGTCAGGTTTGGTGAGGTTAGCGAGTTTCGTGTATATTTTAAAATCTCGAATTCTCTGATTTCGGTGATGGTTAGGTTAGGTTGGGTTAGTTTTGGTGAGGTAAGGGAGTTTTGTTAAAATTTTAAAATCTCGAATTCTTTGAGTTCGGTGATGGTTAGGTTAGGTTGGGTTATTTTTGGTGAGGTTAGCGAATTTCGTGAAAATCTTACAATCTCGAATTCTTTGATTTCGGTGTTGGATAGGTTATGTTGGGTTAGGTATGGTGAGGTAAGCGAGTTTTGTGTATATTTTTGCAATGTCGAATCTTTTGACTTCGGTGACGGTTAGGTTGGGTTGGGTTAGGTTTGGTGAGGTAAGCGAGTTTTGTGTAAATCTTACAATCTCGAATTCTTTGATTTTGGTGATGGTTAGGTTAGGTCGGATTAGGTTTGGTGAGGTTAGCGAGTTTCGTGTATACTTTTGCAAAGTCGATTTCTTTGATTTCGGTGATAGTTAGGCTAGGTTGGGTTAGGTTTGGTGAGGTTACCGAGTTTTGTGTATATTTTTGCATTGTCGATTTCTTTGATTTCCGTGATAGTTAGGCTAGGTTAGGTTAGGTTTGGTGAGGTTAACGAGTTTTGTGTACATCTTACAATCTCGAATTCTTTGATTTCGGTGATGGTTAGGTTAGGTTGGATAAGGTTTGGTGAGGTTATCGAGTTTCGTGTATATTTTAAAATCTCGAATTCTTTGATTTCGGTGATGGTTATGTTAGGTTGGGTTAATTTTGGTGAGGTAAGCGAGTTATGTTTAAATTTATGAATCTCGAATTCTTTGATTTCGGTGATGGTTAGGTTAGGTTGGGTTAGCTTTGGTGGGTTAGCGAATGTCGTGAAAATCTTAGAATCTCGAATTCTTTGATTTTGGTGTTGGATAGGTTAGGTTGGGTTAGGTATGGTGAGGTAAGCGAGTTTTGTGTATATTTTTGCAATGTCGAATTCTTTGATTTCGGTGATGGTTAGGTAAGGTTGGGTTAGGTTTGGCGAGGCTAGCGAGATTTGTGAATATTTTTGCATTGTCGAATTCTTTGATTTCGGTGATAGTTAGGCTAGGTTGGGTTAGGTTTGGTGAGGTAAGCGAGTTTTGTGTATATTTTTGCATTGTCGATTTCTTTGATTTCGGTGATAGTTAGGCTAGGTTGGGCTAGGTTTGGTGAGGTTAACGAGTTTTGTGTACATTTTACAATCTCGAATTCTTTGATTTCGGTGATGGTTAGGTTAGGTTGGATAAGGTTTGGTGAGGTTATCGAGTTTCGTGTATATTTTAAAATCTCGAATTCTTTGATTTCGGTGATGGTTAGGTTAGGTTGGGTTAATTTTGGTGAGGTAAGCGAGTTTTGTTTAAATTTATGAATCTCGAATTCTTTGATTTCGGTGATGGTTAGGTTAGGTTGGGTTAGCTTTGGTAGGTTAGCGAATGTCGTGAAAATCTTAGAATCTCGAATTCTTTGATTTTGGTGTTGGATAGGTTAGGTTGGGTTAGGTATGGTGAGGTAAGCGAGTTTTGTGTATATTTTTGCAATGTCGAATTCTTTGATTTCGGTGATGGTTAGGTAAGGTTGGGTTAGGTTTGGCGAGGTTAGCGAGATTTGTGAATATTTTTGCATTGTCGAATTCTTTGATTTCGGTGATAGTTAGGCTAGGTTGGGTTAGGTTTGGTGAGGTAAGCGAGTTTTGTGTATATTTTTGCATTGTCGATCTCTTTGATTTCGGTGATAGTTAGGCTAGGTTGGGTTAGGTTTGGTGAGGTTAACGAGTTTTGTGTATATTTTTGCATTGTCGATTTCTTTGATTTCGGTGATAGTTAGGCTAGGTTGGGTTAGGTTTGGTGAGGTTAACGAGTTTTGTGTACATCTAACAATCTCGAATTCTTTGATTTCGGTGATGGTTAGGTTAGGTTGGATAAGGTTTGGTGAGGTTAGCGAGTTTCGTGTTTATTTTAAAATCTCGAATTCTTTGATTTCGGTGATGGTTAGGTTAGGTTGGGTTAATTTTGGTGAGGTAAGCGAGTTTTGTTTAAATTTATAAATCTCGAATTCTTTGATTTCGGTGATGGTTAGGTTAGGTTGGGTTAGCTTTGGTGGGTTAGCAAATGTCGTGAAAATCTTAGAATCTCGAATTCTTTGATTTTGGTGTTGGATAGGTAAGGTTGGGTTAGGTATGGTGAGGTAAGCGAGTTTTGTGTATATTTTTGCAATGTCGAATCTTTTGACTTCGGTGACGGTTAGGTTGGGTTGGGTTAGGTTTGGTGAGGTTAGCGAGATTTGGGTAAATCTTTAGAACTCGAGTCCTTTGATTTCGGTGATGGTTAGGTTAGGTTGGGTTAGGTTTGGTGAGTTTATCGAGTTTCGGGTAAATTTTTGCAATGTCGAATTCTTTGATTTCGGTGACGGTTAGGTTGGGTTGGGTTAGGTTTGGTGAGGTAAGCGAGTTTTGTGTAAATCTTACAATCTCGAATTCTTTGATTTCGGTGATGGTTAGGATAGGTTGGCTTAGCTTTGGTGGGTTAGCGAATGTCGTGAAAATCTTAGGATCTCGAATTTTTTGATTTCGGTGTTGGATAGGTTAGGTTGGGTTAGGTATGGTGAGGTAAGCGAGTTTTGTGTATATTTTTGCAATGTCGAATCTTTTGACTTCGGTGACGGTTAGGTTGGGTTGGGTTAGGTTTGGTGAGGTTAGCGAGATTTGTGTAAATCTTTAAAACTCGAGTTCTTTGATTTCGGTGTTGGTTAGGTTAGGTTGGGTTAGGTTTGGTGAGTTTAGCGAGTTTCGGGTATATTCTTGCAATGTCGAATTCTTTGATTTCGGTGATAGTTAGGCTAGGTTGGGTTAGGTTTGGTGAGGTTACCGAGTCTTGTGTATATTTTTGCAATGTCGATTTCTTTGATTTCGGTGATGGTTAGGTTAGGTTGGGTTAGGTTTGGTGAGGTTAGCGAGTTTTGTGTATATTTTTGCATTGTCAAATTCTTTGATTTCGGTGATAGTTCGGCTAGGTTGGGTTATGTTTGGTGAGGTTAGCGAGTTTTGTGTATATTTTTGCATTGTCGATCTCTTTGATTTCGGTGATAGTTAGGCTAGGTTGGGTTAGGTTTGGTGAGGTTAACGAGTTTTGTGTACATCTTACAATCTCGAATTCGTTGATTTCGGTGATGGTTAGGTTAGGTTGGATAAGGTTTGGTAAGGTTAGCGAGTTTCGTGTATATTTTAAAATCTCGAATTCTTTGATTTCGGTGATGGTAAGGTTAGGTTGGGTTAATTTTGGTGAGGTAAGCGTGTTTTGTTCAAATTTAAAAATCTCGAATTCTTTGATTTCGGTGATGGTTAGGTTAGGTTGGGTTAGCTTTGGTGGGTTAGCGAATGTCGTGAAAATCTTAGGATCTCGAATTTTTTGATTTCGGTGTTGGATAGGTTAGGTTGGGTTAGGTATGGTGAGGTAAGCGAGTTTTGTGTATATTTTTGCAATGTCGAATCTTTTGACTTCGGTGACGGTTAGGTTGGGTTGGGTTAGGTTTGGTGAGGTTAGCGAGATTTGTGTAAATCTTTAAAACTCAAGTTCTTTGTTTTCGGTGATGGTTAGGTTAGGTTGGGTTAGGTTTGGTGAGGTTAGCGAGTTTTGTGTATATTTTTGCAATGTCGATTTTTTTAATTTGGTGATGGTTAGGTTAGGTTGGGTAAGGTTTAGTGAGGTAACCGAGTTTTGTGTATATTTTTGCAATGTCGATTTCTTTGATTTCGGTGATGGTAAGGTTAGGTTAGGTAAGGTTTGTTGAGGTTAGCGAGTTTTTTGTATATTTTTGCATTGTCGAATTCTTTGATTTCGGTGATAGTTAGGCTAGGTTGGTTAGGTTTGGTGAAGTAAGCGAGATTTGTGTCTATTTTTGCATTGTCGAATTCTTTGATTTCGGTGATAGTTAGGCTAGGTTGGGTTAGGTTTGGTGAGGTTAGCGAGTTTTGTGTATGTTTTTGCATTGTCGATCTCTTTGATTTCGGTGATAGTTAGGCTAATTTCGGTTAGGTTTGGTGAGGTTAACGAGTTTTGTGTACATCTTACAATCTCGAATTCGTTGATTTCGATAATGGTTAGGTTAGGTTGGATAAGGTTTGGTGAGGTAAGCGAGTTTCGTGTATATTTTAAAATCTCGAATTCTTTGATTTCGGTGATGGTTACGTTAGGTTGGGTTAGGTTTGGTGAGTTTAGCGAGTTTCGGGTATATTTTTGCAATGTCGAATTCTTTGATTACGGTGACGGTTAGGTTGGGTTGGGTTAGGTTTGGTGAGGTAAGCGAGTTTTGTGTAAATCTTACAATCTCGAATTCTTTGATTTTGGTGATGGTTAGGTTAGGTTAGGTTAGGTTAGGTTAGGTTAGGTTAGGTTAGGTTAGGTTAGGTTAGGTTAGGTTAGGTTAGGTTAGGTTAGGTTAGGTTAGGTTAGGTTTGGTGAGGTTAGCGAGTTTCGTGTATACTTTTGCAAGGTCGATTTCTTTGATTTCGGTGATAGTTAGGCTAGGTTGGGTTAGGTTTGGTGAGGTAAGCGAGTTTTGTGTATATTTTTGCAATGTCGAATCTTTTGACTTCGGTGACGGTTAGGTTGGGTTGGGTTAGGTTTGGTGAGGTTAGCGAGATTTGTGTAAATCTTTAAAACTCAAGTTCTTTGTTTTCGGTGATGGTTAGGTTAGGTTGGGTTAGGTTTGGTGAGGTTAGCGAGTTTTGTGTATTTTTTTGCAGTGTCGAATTATTTGATTTCGGTGATAGTTAGGCTAGGTTGGGTTAGGTTTGGTGAGGTTAGCGAGTTTTGTGTATATTTTTGCAATTTTGAATTCTTTGATTTCGGTGATGGTTAGGTTAGGTTTGGTTAGCTTTGGTGAGGTTAGCGAATTCCGTGAAAATCTTACAATCTCGAATTCTTTGATTTCGGTCTTGGATAGGTTAGGTTGGGTTAGGAATAGTGAGGTAAGCGAGTTTTGTGTATATTTTTTCATTGTCGAATTCTTTGATTTCGGTGTTGGTTAGGTTAGGTTGGGTTAGGTTTGGTGAGGAGAGCGAGTTTTGTGTATATTTTTGCAATGTCGAATTCTTTGATTTCGGTGATAGATAGGCTAGGTTGGGTTAGGTTTGGTGAGGTTAACGAGTTTTGTGTACATCTTACAATCTCGAATTCTTTGATTTCGGTGATGGTTAGGTTAGGTAAGGTTAGGTTTGGTGAGGTTAGCGAGTTTTGTGTATATTTTTGCATTGTCGAATTCTTTGATTTCGGTGAAAGTTAAGCTAGGTTGGGTCAGGTTTGGTGAGGTGAGCGAGTTTTGTGTATATTTTTGCAATGTCGATTTCTTTGATTTCGGTGATGGTTAGGTTAGGTTGGGTTAGGTTTGGTGAGGTTAGCGAGTTTTGTGTATATTTTTGCATTGTCGAATTCTTTGATTTCGGTGAAAGTTAAGCTAGGTTGGGTCAGGTTTGGTGAGGTTAGCGAGTTTCGTGTATATTTTAAAATCTCGAATTCTCTGATTTCGGTGATGGTTAGGTTAGGTTGGGTTAGTTTTGGTGAGGTAAGGGAGTTTTGTTAAAATTTTAAAATCTCGAATTCTTTGAGTTCGGTGATGGTTAGGTTAGGTTGGGTTATTTTTGGTGAGGTTAGCGAATTTCGTGAAAATCTTACAATCTCGAATTCTTTGATTTCGGTGTTGGATAGGTTATGTTGGGTTAGGTATGGTGAGGTAAGCGAGTTTTGTGTATATTTTTGCAATGTCGAATCTTTTGACTTCGGTGACGGTTAGGTTGGGTTGGGTTAGGTTTGGTGAGGTAAGCGAGTTTTGTGTAAATCTTACAATCTCGAATTCTTTGATTTTGGTGATGGTTAGGTTAGGTCGGATTAGGTTTGGTGAGGTTAGCGAGTTTCGTGTATACTTTTGCAAAGTCGATTTCTTTGATTTCGGTGATAGTTAGGCTAGGTTGGGTTAGGTTTGGTGAGGTTACCGAGTTTTGTGTATATTTTTGCATTGTCGATTTCTTTGATTTCCGTGATAGTTAGGCTAGGTTAGGTTAGGTTTGGTGAGGTTAACGAGTTTTGTGTACATCTTACAATCTCGAATTCTTTGATTTCGGTGATGGTTAGGTTAGGTTGGATAAGGTTTGGTGAGGTTATCGAGTTTCGTGTATATTTTAAAATCTCGAATTCTTTGATTTCGGTGATGGTTAGGTTAGGTTGGGTTAATTTTGGTGAGGTAAGCGAGTTTTGTTTAAATTTATGAATCTCGAATTCTTTGATTTCGGTGATGGTTAGGCTAGGTTGGGTTAGGTTTGGTGAGGTAAGCGAGTTTTGTGTATATTTTTGCATTGTCGATTTCTTTGATTTCGGTGATAGTTAGGCTAGGTTAAGTTAGGTTTGGTGAGGTTAACGAGTTTTGTGTACATCTTACAATCTCGAATTCTTTGATTTCGGTGATAGTTAGGCTAGGTTGGGTTAGGTTTGGTGAGGTAAGAGTTTTGTGTATATTTTTGCATTGTCGATCTCTTTGATTTCGGTGATAGTTAGGCTAGGTTGGGTTAGGTTTGGTGAGGTTAACGAGTTTTGTGTACATCTGACAATCTCGAATTCTTTGATTTCGGTGATGGTTAGGTTTGGTTGGGTTAGGTATGGTGAGGTAAGCGAGTTTTGTGTATATTTTTGCAATGTCGAATTCTTTGACTTCGGTGACGGTTAGGTTGGGTTGGGTTAGGTTTGGTGAGGTTAGCGAGATTTGTGTAAATATTTTAAACTCGAGTTCTTTGATTTCGGTGTTGGTTAGGTTAGGTTGGGTTAGGTTTGGTGAGTTTAGCGAGTTTCGTGTATATTTTTGCAATGTCGAATTCTTTAATTTCAGTGACGGTTAGGTTGGGTTGGGTTAGGTTTGGTGAGGTTAGCGAGTTTTGTGTAAATCTTACAATCTCGAATTCTTTGATTTCGGTGATGGTTAGGTTAGGTTGGATTAGGTTTGGTGAGGTTAGCGAGTTTCGTGTATATTTTAAAATCTCGAATTCTCTGATTTCGGTGATGGTTAGGTTAGATTGGGTTAGTTTTATTGAGGTAAGCGAGTTTTGTTAAAATTTTAAAATCTCGAATTCTTTGATTTCGGTGATGGTTAGGTTTGGTTGGATAAGGTTTGGTGAGGTTAGCGAGTTTCGTGTATATCTTAAAATCTCGAATTCTTTGATTTCGGTGATGGTTAGGTTAGGTTGGGTTAGTTTTGGTGAGGTAAGCGAGTTTTGTTTAAATTTAAAAATCTCGAATTCTTTGATTTCGGTGATGGTAAGGTTAGGTTCAGTTAGCTTTGGTGGGTTCGCGAATGTCGTGAAAATCTTAGAATCTCGAATTCTTTGATTTCGGAGTTGGATAGGTTAGGTTGGGTTAGGTATGGTGAGGTAAGCGAGTTTTGTGTATATTTTTGCAATGTCGAATTCTTTGACTTCGGTGACGGTTAGGTTGGGTTGGGTAAGGTTTGGTGAGGTTAGCGAGATTTGTGTAAATCTTTAAAACTTGAGTTCTTTGATTTCGGTGATCGTTAGGTTAGGTTGGGTTAGGTTTGGTGAGGTTAGCGAGTTTCGTGTATATTTTAAAATCTCGAATTCTCTGATTTCGGTGATGGTTAGGTTAGGTTGGGTTAGTTTTGGTGAGGTAAGGGAGTTTTGTTAAAATTTTAAAATCTCGAATTCTTTGAGTTCGGTGATGGTTAGGTTAGGTTGGGTTATTTTTGGTGAGGTTAGCAAATTTCGTGAAAATCTTACAATCTCGAATTCTTTGATTTCGGTGTTGGATAGGTTATGTTGGGTTAGGTATGGTGAGGTAAGCGAGTTTTGTGTATATTTTTGCAATGTCGAATCTTTTGACTTCGGTGACGGTTAGGTTGGGTTGGGTTAGGTTTGGTGAGGTTAGCGAGATTTGTGTAAATCTTTAAAACTCGAGTTCTTTGATTTCGGTGATGGTTAGGTTAGGTTGGGTTAGGTTTGGTGAGTTTAGCGAGTTTCGGGTATATTTTTGCAATGTCGAATTCTTTGATTTCGGTGACGGTTAGGTTGGGTTGGGTTAGGTTTGGTGAGGTAAGCGAGTTTTGTGTAAATCTTACAATCTCGAATTCTTTGATTTTGGTGATGGTTAGGTTAGGTCGGATTAGGTTTGGTGAGGTTAGCGAGTTTCGTGTATATTTTAAAATCTCGAATTCTTTGATTTCGGTGATGGTTAGGTTAGGTTGGGTTAATTTTGGTGAGGTAAGCGAGTTTTGTTTAAATTTATGAATCTCGAATTCTTTGATTTCGGTGATGGTTAGGTTAGGTTGGGTTAGCTTTGGTGGGTTAGCGAATGTCGTGAAAATCTTAGAATCTCGAATTCTTTGATTTTGGTGTTGGATAGGTTAGGTTGGGTTAGGTATGGTGAGGTAAGCAAGTTTTGTGTATATTTTTGCAATGTCGAATTCTTTGATTTCGGTGATGGTTAGGTAAGGTTGGGTTAGGTTTGGTGAGGTTAGCGAGATTTGTGAATATTTTTGCATTGTCGAATTCTTTGATTTCGGTGATAGTTAGGCTAGGTTGGGTTAGGTTTGGTGAGGTAAGCGAGTTTTGTGTATATTTTTGTATTGTCGATTTCTTTGATTTCGGTGATAGTTAGGCTAGGTTGGGTTAGGTTTGGTGAGGTTAACGAGTTTTGTGTACATCTTACAATTTCGAATTCTTTGATTTCGGTGATGGTTAGGTTAGGTTGGATAAGGTTTGGTGAGGTTAGCGAGTTTTGTGTATATTTTAAAATCTCGAATTCTTTGATTTCGGTGATGGTTAGGTTAGGTTGGGTTAATTTTGGTGAGGTAAGCGAGTTTTGTTTAAATTTATAAATCTCGAATTCTTTGATTTCGGTGATGGTTAGGTTAGGTTGGCTTAGCTTTGGTGGGTTAGCGAATGTCGTGAAAATCTTAGGATCTCGAATTTTTTGATTTCGGTGTTGGATAGGTTAGGTTGGGTTAGGTATGGTGAGGTAAGCGAGTTTTGTGTATATTTTTGCAATGTCGAATCTTTTGACTTCGGTGACGGTTAGGTTGGGTTGGGTTAGGTTTGGTGAGGTTAGCGAGATTTGTGTAAATCTTTAAAACTCAAGTTCTTTGTTTTCGGTGATGGTTAGGTTAGGTTGGGTTAGGTTTGGTGAGGTTAGCGAGTTTTGTGTATTTTTTTGCATTGTCGAATTATTTGATTTCGGTGATAGTTAGGCTAGGTTGGGTTAGGTTTGGTGGGGTTACCAAGTTTTGTGTATATTTTTGCAATGTCGATTTTTTTAATTTGGTGATGGTTAGGTTAGGTTGGGTAAGGTTTAGTGAGGTAACCGAGTTTTGTGTATATTTTTGCAATGTCGATTTCTTTGATTTCGGTGATGGTAAGGTTAGGTTAGGTAAGGTTTGTTGAGGTTAGCGAGTTTTTTGTATATTTTTGCATTGTCGAATTCTTTGATTTCGGTGATAGTTAGGCTAGGTTGGGTTAGGTTTGGTGAAGTAAGCGAGATTTGTGTATATTTTTGCATTGTCGAATTCTTTGATTTCGGTGATAGTTAGGCTAAGTTCGGTTAGGTTTGGTGAGGTTAACGAGTTTTGTGTACATCTTACAATCTCGAATTCGTTGATTTCGATAATGGTTAGGTTAGGTTGGATAAGGTTTGGTGAGGTAAGCGAGTTTCGTGTATATTTTAAAATCTCGAATTCTTTGATTTCGGTGATGGTTACGTTAGGTTGGGTTAGGTTTGGTGAGTTTAGCGAGTTTCGGGTTAATTTTTGCAATGTCGAATTCTTTGATTACGGTGACGGTTAGGTTGGGTTGGGTTAGGTTTGGTGAGGTAAGCGAGTTTTGTGTAAATCTTACAATCTCGAATTCTTTGATTTTGGTGATGGTTAGGTTAGGTCGGATAAGGTTTGGTGAGGTTAGCGAGTTTCGTGTATACTTTTGCAAGGTCGATTTCTTTGATTTCGGTGATAGTAAGGCTAGGTTGGGTTAGGTTTGGTGAGGTTACCGAGTTTTGTGTTTATTTTTGCAATGTCGATTTCTTTGATTTCGGTGATGGTTAGGTTAGGTTGGGTTAGGTTTGGTGAGGTTAGCGAGTTTTGTGTATATTTTAAAATCTCGAATTCTTTGATTTCGGTGATGGTTAGGTTAGGTTGGGTTAATTTTGGTGAGGTAAGCGAGATTTGTTTAAATTTATAAATCTCGAATTCTTTGATTTCGGTGATGGTTAGGTTAGGTTGGGTAAGCTTTGGTGGGTAAGCGAATGTCGTGAAAATCTTAGAATCTCGAATTCTTTGATTTCGGTGTTGGATAGGTTAGGTTGGGTTAGGTATGGTGAGGTAAGCGAGTTTTGTGTATATTTTTGCAATGTCGAATCTTTTGACTTCGGTGACGGTTAGGTTGGGTTGGGTTAGGTTTGGTGAGGTTAGCGAGATTTGTGTAAATCTTTAAAACTCGAGGTCTTTGATTTTGGTGATGGTTAGGTTAGGTCGGATTAGGTTTGGTGAGGTTAGCGAGTTTCGTGTATACTTTTGCAAGGTCGATTTCTTTGATTTCGGTGATAGTTAGGCTAGGTTGGGTTAGTTTTGGTGGGTAAGCGAATGTCGTGAAAATCTTAGGATCTCGAATTTTTTGATTTCGGTGTTGGATAGGTTAGGTTGGGTTAGGTATGGTGAGGTAAGCGAGTTTTGTGTATATTTTTGCAATGTCGAATCTTTTGACTTCGGTGACGGTTAGGTTGGGTTGGGTTAGGTTTGGTGAGGTTAGCGAGATTTGTGTAAATCTTTAAAACTCAAGTTCTTTGTTTTCGGTGATGGTTAGGTTAGGTTGGGTTAGGTTTGGTGAGGTTAGCGAGTTTTGTGTATTTTTTTGCAGTGTCGAATTATTTGATTTCGGTGATAGTTAGGCTAGGTTGGGTTAGGTTTGGTGAGGTTAGCGAGTTTTGTGTATATTTTTGCAATTTTGAATTCTTTGATTTCAGTGATGGTTAGGTTAGGTTGGGTTAGGTGTGGTGAGGTTAGCGAGTTTTGTGTATATTTTTGCATTGTCGAATTCTTTGATTTCGGTGAAAGTTAAGCTAGGTTGGGTCAGGTTTGGTGAGGTTAGCGAGTTTCGTGTATATTTTAAAATCTCGAATTCTCTGATTTCGGTGATGGTTAGGTTAGGTTGGGTTAGTTTTGGTGAGGTAAGGGAGTTTTGTTAAAATTTTAAAATCTCGAATTCTTTGAGTTCGGTGATGGTTAGGTTAGGTTGGGTTATTTTTGGTGAGGTTAGCGAATTTCGTGAAAATCTTACAATCTCGAATTCTTTGATTTCGGTGTTGGATAGGTTATGTTGGGTTAGGTATGGTGAGGTAAGCGAGTTTTGTGTATATTTTTGCAATGTCGAATCTTTTGACTTCGGTGACGGTTAGGTTGGGTTGGGTTAGGTTTGGTGAGGTTAGCGAGATTTGTGTAAATCTTTAAAACTCGAGTTCTTTGATTTCGGTGATGGTTAGGTTAGGTTGGGTTAGGTTTGGTGAGTTTAGCGAGTTTCGGGTATATTTTTGCAATGTCGAATTCTTTGATTTTGGTGACGGTTAGGTTGGGTTGGGTTAGGTTTGGTGAGGTAAGCGAGTTTTGTGTAAATCTTACAATCTCGATTTCTTTGATTTCGGTGATAGTTAGGCTAGGTTGGGTTAGGTTAGGTGAGGTTAACGAGTTTTGTGTACATCTTACAATCTCGAATTCTTTGATTTCGGTGATGGTTAGGTTAGGTTGGGTTAATTTTGGTGAGGTAAGCGAGTTTTGTTTAAATTTATGAATCTCGAATTCTTTGATTTCGGTGATGGTTAGGTTAGGTTGGGTTAGCTTTGGTGGGTTAGCGAATGTCGTAAAAATCTTAGAATCTCGAATTCTTTGATTTTGGTGTTGGATAGGTTAGGTTGGGTTAGGTATGGTGAGGTAAGCGAGTTTTGTGTATATTTTTGCAATGTCGAATCTTTTGACTTCGGTGACGGTTAGGTTGGGTTGGGTTTGGTTTGGTGAGGTTAGCGAGATTTGTGTAAATCTTTAAAACTCGAGGTCTTTGATTTTGGTGATGGTTAGGTTAGGTCGGATTAGGTTTGGTGAGGTTAGCGAGTTTCGTGTATACTTTTGCAAGGTCGATTTCTTTGATTTCGGTGATAGTTAGGCTAGGTTGGGTTAGTTTTGGTGGGTAAGCGAATGTCGTGAAAATCTTAGGATCTCGAATTTTTTGATTTCGGTGTTGGATAGGTTAGGTTGGGTTAGGTATGGTGAGGTAAGCGAGTTTTGTGTATATTTTTGCAATGTCGAATCTTTTGACTTCGGTGACGGTTAGGTTGGGTTGGGTTAGGTTTGGTGAGGTTAGCGAGATTTGTGTAAATCTTTAAAACTCAAGTTCTTTGTTTTCGGTGATGGTTAGGTTAGGTTGGGTTAGGTTTGGTGAGGTTAGCGAGTTTTGTGTATTTTTTTGCAGTGTCGAATTATTTGATTTCGGTGATAGTTAGGCTAGGTTGGGTTAGGTTTGGTGAGGTTAGCGAGTTTTGTGTATATTTTTGCAATTTTGAATTCTTTGATTTCAGTGATGGTTAGGTTAGGTTTGGTTAGCTTTGGTGAGGTTAGCGAATTCCGTGAAAATCTTACAATCTCGAATTCTTTGATTTCGGTTTTGGATAGGTTAGGTTGGGTTAGGAATAGTGAGGTAAGCGAGTTTTGTGTATATTTTTGCATTGTCGAATTCTTTGATTTCGGTGTTGGTTAGGTTAGGTTGGGTTAGGTTTGGTGAGGAGAGCGAGTTTTGTGTATATTTTTGCAATGTCGAATTCTTTGATTTCGGTGATAGATAGGCTAGGTTGGGTTAGGTTTGGTGAGGTTAACGAGTTTTGTGTACATCTTACAATCTCGAATTCTTTGATTTCGGTGATGGTTAGGTTAGGTAAGGTTAGGTTTGGTGAGGTTAGCGAGTTTTGTGTATATTTTTGCATTGTCGAATTCTTTGATTTCGGTGAAAGTTAAGCTAGGTTGGGTCAGGTTTGGTGAGGTGAGCGAGTTTTGTGTATATTTTTGCAATGTCGATTTCTTTGATTTCGGTGATGGTTAGGTTAGGTTGGGTTAGGTTTGGTGAGGTTAGCGAGTTTTGTGTATATTTTTGCATTGTCGAATTCTTTGATTTCGGTGAAAGTTAAGCTAGGTTGGGTCAGGTTTGGTGAGGTTAGCGAGTTTCGTGTATATTTTAAAATCTCGAATTCTCTGATTTCGGTGATGGTTAGGTTAGGTTGGGTTAGTTTTGGTGAGGTAAGGGAGTTTTGTTAAAATTTTAAAATCTCGAATTCTTTGAGTTCGGTGATGGTTAGGTTAGGTTGGGTTATTTTTGGTGAGGTTAGCGAATTTCGTGAAAATCTTACAATCTCGAATTCTTTGATTTCGGTGTTGGATAGGTTATGTTGGGTTAGGTATGGTGAGGTAAGCGAGTTTTGTGTATATTTTTGCAATGTCGAATCTTTTGACTTCGGTGACGGTTAGGTTGGGTTGGGTTAGGTTTGGTGAGGTTAGCGAGATTTGTGTAAATCTTTAAAACTCGAGTTCTTTGATTTCGGTGATGGTTAGGTTAGGTTGGGTTAGGTTTGGTGAGTTTAGCGAGTTTCGGGTATATTTTTGCAATGTCGAATTCTTTGATTTCGGTGACGGTTAGGTTGGGTTGGGTTAGGTTTGGTGAGGTAAGCGAGTTTTGTGTAAATCTTACAATCTCGAATTCTTTGATTTTGGTGATGGTTAGGTTAGGTCGGATTAGGTTTGGTGAGGTTAGCGAGTTTCGTGTATACTTTTGCAAAGTCGATTTCTTTGATTTCGGTGATAGTAAGGCTAGGTTGGGTTAGGTTTGGTGAGGTTACCGAGTTTTGTGTATATTTTTGCATTGTCGATTTCTTTGATTTCCGTGATAGTTAGGCTAGGTTAGGTTAGGTTTGGTGAGGTTAACGAGTTTTGTGTACATCTTACAATCTCGAATTCTTTGATTTCGGTGATGGTTAGGTTAGGTTGGATAAGGTTTGGTGAGGTTATCGAGTTTCGTGTATATTTTAAAATCTCGAATTCTTTGATTTCGGTGATGGTTAGGTTAGGTTGGGTTAATTTTGGTGAGGTAAGCGAGTTTTGTTTAAATTTATGAATCTCGAATTCTTTGATTTCGGTGATGGTTAGGCTAGGTTGGGTTAGGTTTGGTGAGGTAAGCGAGTTTTGTGTATATTTTTGCATTGTCGATTTCTTTGATTTCGGTGATAGTTAGGCTAGGTTGGGTTAGGTTAGGTGAGGTTAACGAGTTTTGTGTACATCTTACAATCTCGAATTCTTTGATTTCGGTGATGGTTAGGTTAGGTTGGGTTAATTTTGGTGAGGTAAGCGAGTTTTGTTTAAATTTATGAATCTCGAATTCTTTGATTTCGGTGATGGTTAGGTTAGGTTGGGTTAGCTTTGGTGGGTTAGCGAATGTCGTGAAAATCTAAGAATCTCGAATTCTTTGATTTTGGTGTTGGATAGGTTAGGTTGGGTTAGGTATGGTGAGGTAAGCGAGTTTTGTGTATATTTTTGCAATGTCGAATTCTTTGATTTCGGTGATGGTTAGGTAAGGTTGGGTTAGGTTTGGCGAGGTTAGCGAGATTTGTGAATATTTTTGCATTGTCGAATTCTTTGATTTCGGTGATAGTTAGGCTAGGTTGGGTTAGGTTTGGTGAGGTAAGCGAGTTTTGTGTATATTTTTGCATTGTCGATTTCTTTGATTTCGGTGATAGTTAGGCTAGGTTGGGTTAGGTTTGGTGAGGTTAACGAGTTTTGTGTACATCTTACAATCTCGAATTCTTTGATTTCGGTGATGGTTAGGTTAGGTTGGATAAGGTTTGGTGAGGTTATCGAGTTTCGTGTATATTTTAAAATCTCGAATTCTTTGATTTCGGTGATGGTTAGGTTAGGTTGGGTTAATTTTGGTGAGGTAAGCGAGTTTTGTTTAAATTTATGAATCTCGAATTCTTTGATTTCGGTGATGGTTAGGTTAGGTTGGGTTAGCTTTGGTAGGTTAGCGAATGTCGTGAAAATCTTAGAATCTCGAATTCTTTGATTTTGGTGTTGGATAGGTTAGGTTGGGTTAGGTATGGTGAGGTAAGCGAGTTTTGTGTATATTTTTGCAATGTCGAATTCTTTGATTTCGGTGATGGTTAGGTAAGGTTGGGTTAGGTTTGGCGAGGTTAGCGAGATTTGTGAATATTTTTGCATTGTCGAATTCTTTGATTTCGGTGATAGTTAGGCTAGGTTGGGTTAGGTTTGGTGAGGTTAGCGAGTTTTGTGTATATTTTTGCATTGTCGATCTCTTTGATTTCGGTGATAGTTAGGCTAGGTTGGGTTAGGTTTGGTGAGGTTAACGAGTTTTGTGTATATTTTTGCATTGTCGATTTCTTTGATTTCGGTGATAGTTAGGCTAGGTTGGGTTAGGTTTGGTGAGGGTAACGAGTTTTGTGTACATCTAACAATCTCGAATTCTTTGATTTCGGTGATGGTTAGGTTAGGTTGGATAAGGTTTGGTGAGGTTAGCGAGATTTGTGTAAATCTTTAGAACTCGAGTCCTTTGATTTCGGTGATGGTTAGGTTAGGTTGGGTTAGGTTTGGCGAGGTTAGCGAGATTTGTGAATATTTTTTCATTGTCGAATTCTTTGATTTCGGTGATAGTTAGGCTAGGTTGGGTTAGGTTTGGTGAGGTTAACGAGTTTTGTGTATATTTTTGCATTGTCGATTTCTTTGATTTCGGTGATAGTTAGGCTAGGTTGGGTTAGGTTTGGTGAGGTTAACGAGTTTTGTGTACATCTAACAATCTCGAATTCTTTGATTTCGGTGATGGTTAGGTTAGGTTGGATAAGGTTTGGTGAGGTTAGCAAAATTTGTGTAAATCTTTAGAACTCGAGTCCTTTGATTTCGGTGATGGTTAGGTTAGGTTAGGTTAGGTTAGGTTAGGTTAGGTTAGGTTAGGTTAGGTTAGGTTAGGTTAGGTTAGGTTAGGTTAGGTTAGGTTAGGTTAGGTTAGGTTAGGTTAGGTTAGGTTAGGTTAGGTTAGGTTAGGTTAGGTTAGGTTAGGTTAGGTTAGGTTAGGTTAGGTTAGGTTAGGTTAGGTTAGGTTAGGTTAGGTTAGGTTAGCTTAGGTTAGCTTAGGTTAGCTTAGGTTAGGTTAGCTTAGGTTAGGTTAGGTTAGGTTAGGTTAGGTTAGGTTAGGTTAGGTTAGGTTAGGTTAGGTTAGGTTAGGTTAGGTTAGGTTAGGTTAGGTTAGGTTAGGTTAGGTTAGGTTAGGTTAGGTTAGGTTAGGTTAGGTTAGGTTAGGTTAGGTTAGGTTAGGTTAGGTTAGGTTAGGTTAGGTTAGGTTAGGTTAGGTTAGGTTAGGTTAGGTTAGGTTAGGTTAGGTTAGGTTAGGTTAGGTTAGGTTAGGTTAGGTTAGGTTAGGTTAGGTTAGGTTAGGTTAGGTTAGGTTAGGTTAGGTTAGGTTAGGTTAGGTTAGGTTAGGTTAGGTTAGGTTAGGTTAGGTTAGGTTAGGTTAGGTTAGGTTAGGTTAGGTTAGGTTAGGTTAGGTTAGGTTAGGTTAGGTTAGGTTAGGTTAGGTTAGGTTAGGTTAGGTTAGGTTAGGTTAGGTTAGGTTAGGTTAGGTTAGGTTAGGTTAGGTTAGGTTAGGTTAGGTTAGGTTAGGTTAGGTTAGGTTAGGTTAGGTTAGGTTAGGTTAGGTTAGGTTAGGTTAGGTTAGGTTAGGTTAGGTTAGGTTAGGTTAGGTTAGGTTAGGTTAGGTTAGGTTAGGTTAGGTTAGGTTAGGTTAGGTTAGGTTAGGTTAGGTTAGGTTAGGTTAGGTTAGGTTAGGTTAGGTTAGGTTAGGTTAGGTTAGGTTAGGTTAGGTTAGGTTAGGTTAGGTTAGGTTAGGTTAGGTTAGGTTAGGTTAGGTTAGGTTAGGTTAGGTTAGGTTAGGTTAGGTTAGGTTAGGTTAGGTTAGGTTAGGTTAGGTTAGGTTAGGTTAGGTTAGGTTAGGTTAGGTTAGGTTAGGTTAGGTTAGGTTAGGTTAGGTTAGGTTAGGTTAGGTTAGGTTAGGTTAGGTTAGGTTAGGTTAGGTTAGGTTAGGTTAGGTTAGGTTAGGTTAGGTTAGGTTAGGTTAGGTTAGGTTAGGTTAGGTTAGGTTA
The DNA here is from genome assembly GCF_051622035.1 of Arctopsyche grandis. Lineage (NCBI taxonomy): Eukaryota > Metazoa > Arthropoda > Insecta > Trichoptera > Hydropsychidae > Arctopsyche > Arctopsyche grandis. The sequence continues at coordinate 29,515,219 of NC_135367.1, forward strand.
GGTTAGGTTAGGTTAGGTTAGGTTAGGTTAGGTTAGGTTAGGTTAGGTTAGGTTAGGTTAGGTTAGGTTAGGTTAGGTTAGGTTAGGTTAGGTTAGGTTAGGTTAGGTTAGGTTAGGTTAGGTTAGGTTAGGTTAGGTTAGGTTAGGTTAGGTTAGGTTAGGTTAGGTTAGGTTAGGTTAGGTTAGGTTAGGTTAGGTTAGGTTAGGTTAGGTTAGGTTAGGTTAGGTTAGGTTAGGTTAGGTTAGGTTAGGTTAGGTTAGGTTAGGTTAGGTTAGGTTAGGTTAGGTTAGGTTAGGTTAGGTTAGGTTAGGTTAGGTTAGGTTAGGTTAGGTTAGGTTAGGTTAGGTTAGGTTAGGTTAGGTTAGGTTAGGTTAGGTTAGGTTAGGTTAGGTTAGGTTAGGTTAGGTTAGGTTAGGTTAGGTTAGGTTAGGTTAGGTTAGGTTAGGTTAGGTTAGGTTAGGTTAGGTTAGGTTAGGTTAGGTTAGGTTAGGTTAGGTTAGGTTAGGTTAGGTTAGGTTAGGTTAGGTTAGGTTAGGTTAGGTTAGGTTAGGTTAGGTTAGGTTAGGTTAGGTTAGGTTAGGTTAGGTTAGGTTAGGTTAGGTTAGGTTAGGTTAGGTTAGGTTAGGTTAGGTTAGGTTAGGTTAGGTTAGGTTAGGTTAGGTTAGGTTAGGTTAGGTTAGGTTAGGTTAGGTTAGGTTAGGTTAGGTTAGGTTAGGTTAGGTTAGGTTAGGTTAGGTTAGGTTAGGTTAGGTTAGGTTAGGTTAGGTTAGGTTAGGTTAGGTTAGGTTAGGTTAGGTTAGGTTAGGTTAGGTTAGGTTAGGTTAGGTTAGGTTAGGTTAGGTTAGGTTAGGTTAGGTTAGGTTAGGTTAGGTTAGGTTAGGTTAGGTTAGGTTAGGTTAGGTTAGGTTAGGTTAGGTTAGGTTAGGTTAGGTTAGGTTAGGTTAGGTTAGGTTAGGTTAGGTTAGGTTAGGTTAGGTTAGGTTAGGTTAGGTTAGGTTAGGTTAGGTTAGGTTAGGTTAGGTTAGGTTAGGTTAGGTTAGGTTAGGTTAGGTTAGGTTAGGTTAGGTTAGGTTAGGTTAGGTTAGGTTAGGTTAGGTTAGGTTAGGTTAGGTTAGGTTAGGTTAGGTTAGGTTAGGTTAGGTTAGGTTAGGTTAGGTTAGGTTAGGTTAGGTTAGGTTAGGTTAGGTTAGGTTAGGTTAGGTTAGGTTAGGTTAGGTTAGGTTAGGTTAGGTTAGGTTAGGTTAGGTTAGGTTAGGTTAGGTTAGGTTAGGTTAGGTTAGGTTAGGTTAGGTTAGGTTAGGTTAGGTTAGGTTAGGTTAGGTTAGGTTAGGTTAGGTTAGGTTAGGTTAGGTTAGGTTAGGTTAGGTTAGGTTAGGTTAGGTTAGGTTAGGTTAGGTTAGGTTAGGTTAGGTTAGGTTAGGTTAGGTTAGGTTAGGTTAGGTTAGGTTAGGTTAGGTTAGGTTAGGTTAGGTTAGGTTAGGTTAGGTTAGGTTAGGTTAGGTTAGGTTAGGTTAGGTTAGGTTAGGTTAGGTTAGGTTAGGTTAGGTTAGGTTAGGTTAGGTTAGGTTAGGTTAGGTTAGGTTAGGTTAGGTTAGGTTAGGTTAGGTTAGGTTAGGTTAGGTTAGGTTAGGTTAGGTTAGGTTAGGTTAGGTTAGGTTAGGTTAGGTTAGGTTAGGTTAGGTTAGGTTAGGTTAGGTTAGGTTAGGTTAGGTTAGGTTAGGTTAGGTTAGGTTAGGTTAGGTTAGGTTAGGTTAGGTTAGGTTAGGTTAGGTTAGGTTAGGTTAGGTTAGGTTAGGTTAGGTTAGGTTAGGTTAGGTTAGGTTAGGTTAGGTTAGGTTAGGTTAGGTTAGGTTAGGTTAGGTTAGGTTAGGTTAGGTTAGGTTAGGTTAGGTTAGGTTAGGTTAGGTTAGGTTAGGTTAGGTTAGGTTAGGTTAGGTTAGGTTAGGTTAGGTTAGGTTAGGTTAGGTTAGGTTAGGTTAGGTTAGGTTAGGTTAGGTTAGGTTAGGTTAGGTTAGGTTAGGTTAGGTTAGGTTAGGTTAGGTTAGGTTAGGTTAGGTTAGGTTAGGTTAGGTTAGGTTAGGTTAGGTTAGGTTAGGTTAGGTTAGGTTAGGTTAGGTTAGGTTAGGTTAGGTTAGGTTAGGTTAGGTTAGGTTAGGTTAGGTTAGGTTAGGTTAGGTTAGGTTAGGTTAGGTTAGGTTAGGTTAGGTTAGGTTAGGTTAGGTTAGGTTAGGTTAGGTTAGGTTAGGTTAGGTTAGGTTAGGTTAGGTTAGGTTAGGTTAGGTTAGGTTAGGTTAGGTTAGGTTAGGTTAGGTTAGGTTAGGTTAGGTTAGGTTAGGTTAGGTTAGGTTAGGTTAGGTTAGGTTAGGTTAGGTTAGGTTAGGTTAGGTTAGGTTAGGTTAGGTTAGGTTAGGTTAGGTTAGGTTAGGTTAGGTTAGGTTAGGTTAGGTTAGGTTAGGTTAGGTTAGGTTAGGTTAGGTTAGGTTAGGTTAGGTTAGGTTAGGTTAGGTTAGGTTAGGTTAGGTTAGGTTAGGTTAGGTTAGGTTAGGTTAGGTTAGGTTAGGTTAGGTTAGGTTAGGTTAGGTTAGGTTAGGTTAGGTTAGGTTAGGTTAGGTTAGGTTAGGTTAGGTTAGGTTAGGTTAGGTTAGGTTAGGTTAGGTTAGGTTAGGTTAGGTTAGGTTAGGTTAGGTTAGGTTAGGTTAGGTTAGGTTAGGTTAGGTTAGGTTAGGTTAGGTTAGGTTAGGTTAGGTTAGGTTAGGTTAGGTTAGGTTAGGTTAGGTTAGGTTAGGTTAGGTTAGGTTAGGTTAGGTTAGGTTAGGTTAGGTTAGGTTAGGTTAGGTTAGGTTAGGTTAGGTTAGGTTAGGTTAGGTTAGGTTAGGTTAGGTTAGGTTAGGTTAGGTTAGGTTAGGTTAGGTTAGGTTAGGTTAGGTTAGGTTAGGTTAGGTTAGGTTAGGTTAGGTTAGGTTAGGTTAGGTTAGGTTAGGTTAGGTTAGGTTAGGTTAGGTTAGGTTAGGTTAGGTTAGGTTAGGTTAGGTTAGGTTAGGTTAGGTTAGGTTAGGTTAGGTTAGGTTAGGTTAGGTTAGGTTAGGTTAGGTTAGGTTAGGTTAGGTTAGGTTAGGTTAGGTTAGGTTAGGTTAGGTTAGGTTAGGTTAGGTTAGGTTAGGTTAGGTTAGGTTAGGTTAGGTTAGGTTAGGTTAGGTTAGGTTAGGTTAGGTTAGGTTAGGTTAGGTTAGGTTAGGTTAGGTTAGGTTAGGTTAGGTTAGGTTAGGTTAGGTTAGGTTAGGTTAGGTTAGGTTAGGTTAGGTTAGGTTAGGTTAGGTTAGGTTAGGTTAGGTTAGGTTAGGTTAGGTTAGGTTAGGTTAGGTTAGGTTAGGTTAGGTTAGGTTAGGTTAGGTTAGGTTAGGTTAGGTTAGGTTAGGTTAGGTTAGGTTAGGTTAGGTTAGGTTAGGTTAGGTTAGGTTAGGTTAGGTTAGGTTAGGTTAGGTTAGGTTAGGTTAGGTTAGGTTAGGTTAGGTTAGGTTAGGTTAGGTTAGGTTAGGTTAGGTTAGGTTAGGTTAGGTTAGGTTAGGTTAGGTTAGGTTAGGTTAGGTTAGGTTAGGTTAGGTTAGGTTAGGTTAGGTTAGGTTAGGTTAGGTTAGGTTAGGTTAGGTTAGGTTAGGTTAGGTTAGGTTAGGTTAGGTTAGGTTAGGTTAGGTTAGGTTAGGTTAGGTTAGGTTAGGTTAGGTTAGGTTAGGTTAGGTTAGGTTAGGTTAGGTTAGGTTAGGTTAGGTTAGGTTAGGTTAGGTTAGGTTAGGTTAGGTTAGGTTAGGTTAGGTTAGGTTAGGTTAGGTTAGGTTAGGTTAGGTTAGGTTAGGTTAGGTTAGGTTAGGTTAGGTTAGGTTAGGTTAGGTTAGGTTAGGTTAGGTTAGGTTAGGTTAGGTTAGGTTAGGTTAGGTTAGGTTAGGTTAGGTTAGGTTAGGTTAGGTTAGGTTAGGTTAGGTTAGGTTAGGTTAGGTTAGGTTAGGTTAGGTTAGGTTAGGTTAGGTTAGGTTAGGTTAGGTTAGGTTAGGTTAGGTTAGGTTAGGTTAGGTTAGGTTAGGTTAGGTTAGGTTAGGTTAGGTTAGGTTAGGTTAGGTTAGGTTAGGTTAGGTTAGGTTAGGTTAGGTTAGGTTAGGTTAGGTTAGGTTAGGTTAGGTTAGGTTAGGTTAGGTTAGGTTAGGTTAGGTTAGGTTAGGTTAGGTTAGGTTAGGTTAGGTTAGGTTAGGTTAGGTTAGGTTAGGTTAGGTTAGGTTAGGTTAGGTTAGGTTAGGTTAGGTTAGGTTAGGTTAGGTTAGGTTAGGTTAGGTTAGGTTAGGTTAGGTTAGGTTAGGTTAGGTTAGGTTAGGTTAGGTTAGGTTAGGTTAGGTTAGGTTAGGTTAGGTTAGGTTAGGTTAGGTTAGGTTAGGTTAGGTTAGGTTAGGTTAGGTTAGGTTAGGTTAGGTTAGGTTAGGTTAGGTTAGGTTAGGTTAGGTTAGGTTAGGTTAGGTTAGGTTAGGTTAGGTTAGGTTAGGTTAGGTTAGGTTAGGTTAGGTTAGGTTAGGTTAGGTTAGGTTAGGTTAGGTTAGGTTAGGTTAGGTTAGGTTAGGTTAGGTTAGGTTAGGTTAGGTTAGGTTAGGTTAGGTTAGGTTAGGTTAGGTTAGGTTAGGTTAGGTTAGGTTAGGTTAGGTTAGGTTAGGTTAGGTTAGGTTAGGTTAGGTTAGGTTAGGTTAGGTTAGGTTAGGTTAGGTTAGGTTAGGTTAGGTTAGGTTAGGTTAGGTTAGGTTAGGTTAGGTTAGGTTAGGTTAGGTTAGGTTAGGTTAGGTTAGGTTAGGTTAGGTTAGGTTAGGTTAGGTTAGGTTAGGTTAGGTTAGGTTAGGTTAGGTTAGGTTAGGTTAGGTTAGGTTAGGTTAGGTTAGGTTAGGTTAGGTTAGGTTAGGTTAGGTTAGGTTAGGTTAGGTTAGGTTAGGTTAGGTTAGGTTAGGTTAGGTTAGGTTAGGTTAGGTTAGGTTAGGTTAGGTTAGGTTAGGTTAGGTTAGGTTAGGTTAGGTTAGGTTAGGTTAGGTTAGGTTAGGTTAGGTTAGGTTAGGTTAGGTTAGGTTAGGTTAGGTTAGGTTAGGTTAGGTTAGGTTAGGTTAGGTTAGGTTAGGTTAGGTTAGGTTAGGTTAGGTTAGGTTAGGTTAGGTTAGGTTAGGTTAGGTTAGGTTAGGTTAGGTTAGGTTAGGTTAGGTTAGGTTAGGTTAGGTTAGGTTAGGTTAGGTTAGGTTAGGTTAGGTTAGGTTAGGTTAGGTTAGGTTAGGTTAGGTTAGGTTAGGTTAGGTTAGGTTAGGTTAGGTTAGGTTAGGTTAGGTTAGGTTAGGTTAGGTTAGGTTAGGTTAGGTTAGGTTAGGTTAGGTTAGGTTAGGTTAGGTTAGGTTAGGTTAGGTTAGGTTAGGTTAGGTTAGGTTAGGTTAGGTTAGGTTAGGTTAGGTTAGGTTAGGTTAGGTTAGGTTAGGTTAGGTTAGGTTAGGTTAGGTTAGGTTAGGTTAGGTTAGGTTAGGTTAGGTTAGGTTAGGTTAGGTTAGGTTAGGTTAGGTTAGGTTAGGTTAGGTTAGGTTAGGTTAGGTTAGGTTAGGTTAGGTTAGGTTAGGTTAGGTTAGGTTAGGTTAGGTTAGGTTAGGTTAGGTTAGGTTAGGTTAGGTTAGGTTAGGTTAGGTTAGGTTAGGTTAGGTTAGGTTAGGTTAGGTTAGGTTAGGTTAGGTTAGGTTAGGTTAGGTTAGGTTAGGTTAGGTTAGGTTAGGTTAGGTTAGGTTAGGTTAGGTTAGGTTAGGTTAGGTTAGGTTAGGTTAGGTTAGGTTAGGTTAGGTTAGGTTAGGTTAGGTTAGGTTAGGTTAGGTTAGGTTAGGTTAGGTTAGGTTAGGTTAGGTTAGGTTAGGTTAGGTTAGGTTAGGTTAGGTTAGGTTAGGTTAGGTTAGGTTAGGTTAGGTTAGGTTAGGTTAGGTTAGGTTAGGTTAGGTTAGGTTAGGTTAGGTTAGGTTAGGTTAGGTTAGGTTAGGTTAGGTTAGGTTAGGTTAGGTTAGGTTAGGTTAGGTTAGGTTAGGTTAGGTTAGGTTAGGTTAGGTTAGGTTAGGTTAGGTTAGGTTAGGTTAGGTTAGGTTAGGTTAGGTTAGGTTAGGTTAGGTTAGGTTAGGTTAGGTTAGGTTAGGTTAGGTTAGGTTAGGTTAGGTTAGGTTAGGTTAGGTTAGGTTAGGTTAGGTTAGGTTAGGTTAGGTTAGGTTAGGTTAGGTTAGGTTAGGTTAGGTTAGGTTAGGTTAGGTTAGGTTAGGTTAGGTTAGGTTAGGTTAGGTTAGGTTAGGTTAGGTTAGGTTAGGTTAGGTTAGGTTAGGTTAGGTTAGGTTAGGTTAGGTTAGGTTAGGTTAGGTTAGGTTAGGTTAGGTTAGGTTAGGTTAGGTTAGGTTAGGTTAGGTTAGGTTAGGTTAGGTTAGGTTAGGTTAGGTTAGGTTAGGTTAGGTTAGGTTAGGTTAGGTTAGGTTAGGTTAGGTTAGGTTAGGTTAGGTTAGGTTAGGTTAGGTTAGGTTAGGTTAGGTTAGGTTAGGTTAGGTTAGGTTAGGTTAGGTTAGGTTAGGTTAGGTTAGGTTAGGTTAGGTTAGGTTAGGTTAGGTTAGGTTAGGTTAGGTTAGGTTAGGTTAGGTTAGGTTAGGTTAGGTTAGGTTAGGTTAGGTTAGGTTAGGTTAGGTTAGGTTAGGTTAGGTTAGGTTAGGTTAGGTTAGGTTAGGTTAGGTTAGGTTAGGTTAGGTTAGGTTAGGTTAGGTTAGGTTAGGTTAGGTTAGGTTAGGTTAGGTTAGGTTAGGTTAGGTTAGGTTAGGTTAGGTTAGGTTAGGTTAGGTTAGGTTAGGTTAGGTTAGGTTAGGTTAGGTTAGGTTAGGTTAGGTTAGGTTAGGTTAGGTTAGGTTAGGTTAGGTTAGGTTAGGTTAGGTTAGGTTAGGTTAGGTTAGGTTAGGTTAGGTTAGGTTAGGTTAGGTTAGGTTAGGTTAGGTTAGGTTAGGTTAGGTTAGGTTAGGTTAGGTTAGGTTAGGTTAGGTTAGGTTAGGTTAGGTTAGGTTAGGTTAGGTTAGGTTAGGTTAGGTTAGGTTAGGTTAGGTTAGGTTAGGTTAGGTTAGGTTAGGTTAGGTTAGGTTAGGTTAGGTTAGGTTAGGTTAGGTTAGGTTAGGTTAGGTTAGGTTAGGTTAGGTTAGGTTAGGTTAGGTTAGGTTAGGTTAGGTTAGGTTAGGTTAGGTTAGGTTAGGTTAGGTTAGGTTAGGTTAGGTTAGGTTAGGTTAGGTTAGGTTAGGTTAGGTTAGGTTAGGTTAGGTTAGGTTAGGTTAGGTTAGGTTAGGTTAGGTTAGGTTAGGTTAGGTTAGGTTAGGTTAGGTTAGGTTAGGTTAGGTTAGGTTAGGTTAGGTTAGGTTAGGTTAGGTTAGGTTAGGTTAGGTTAGGTTAGGTTAGGTTAGGTTAGGTTAGGTTAGGTTAGGTTAGGTTAGGTTAGGTTAGGTTAGGTTAGGTTAGGTTAGGTTAGGTTAGGTTAGGTTAGGTTAGGTTAGGTTAGGTTAGGTTAGGTTAGGTTAGGTTAGGTTAGGTTAGGTTAGGTTAGGTTAGGTTAGGTTAGGTTAGGTTAGGTTAGGTTAGGTTAGGTTAGGTTAGGTTAGGTTAGGTTAGGTTAGGTTAGGTTAGGTTAGGTTAGGTTAGGTTAGGTTAGGTTAGGTTAGGTTAGGTTAGGTTAGGTTAGGTTAGGTTAGGTTAGGTTAGGTTAGGTTAGGTTAGGTTAGGTTAGGTTAGGTTAGGTTAGGTTAGGTTAGGTTAGGTTAGGTTAGGTTAGGTTAGGTTAGGTTAGGTTAGGTTAGGTTAGGTTAGGTTAGGTTAGGTTAGGTTAGGTTAGGTTAGGTTAGGTTAGGTTAGGTTAGGTTAGGTTAGGTTAGGTTAGGTTAGGTTAGGTTAGGTTAGGTTAGGTTAGGTTAGGTTAGGTTAGGTTAGGTTAGGTTAGGTTAGGTTAGGTTAGGTTAGGTTAGGTTAGGTTAGGTTAGGTTAGGTTAGGTTAGGTTAGGTTAGGTTAGGTTAGGTTAGGTTAGGTTAGGTTAGGTTAGGTTAGGTTAGGTTAGGTTAGGTTAGGTTAGGTTAGGTTAGGTTAGGTTAGGTTAGGTTAGGTTAGGTTAGGTTAGGTTAGGTTAGGTTAGGTTAGGTTAGGTTAGGTTAGGTTAGGTTAGGTTAGGTTAGGTTAGGTTAGGTTAGGTTAGGTTAGGTTAGGTTAGGTTAGGTTAGGTTAGGTTAGGTTAGGTTAGGTTAGGTTAGGTTAGGTTAGGTTAGGTTAGGTTAGGTTAGGTTAGGTTAGGTTAGGTTAGGTTAGGTTAGGTTAGGTTAGGTTAGGTTAGGTTAGGTTAGGTTAGGTTAGGTTAGGTTAGGTTAGGTTAGGTTAGGTTAGGTTAGGTTAGGTTAGGTTAGGTTAGGTTAGGTTAGGTTAGGTTAGGTTAGGTTAGGTTAGGTTAGGTTAGGTTAGGTTAGGTTAGGTTAGGTTAGGTTAGGTTAGGTTAGGTTAGGTTAGGTTAGGTTAGGTTAGGTTAGGTTAGGTTAGGTTAGGTTAGGTTAGGTTAGGTTAGGTTAGGTTAGGTTAGGTTAGGTTAGGTTAGGTTAGGTTAGGTTAGGTTAGGTTAGGTTAGGTTAGGTTAGGTTAGGTTAGGTTAGGTTAGGTTAGGTTAGGTTAGGTTAGGTTAGGTTAGGTTAGGTTAGGTTAGGTTAGGTTAGGTTAGGTTAGGTTAGGTTAGGTTAGGTTAGGTTAGGTTAGGTTAGGTTAGGTTAGGTTAGGTTAGGTTAGGTTAGGTTAGGTTAGGTTAGGTTAGGTTAGGTTAGGTTAGGTTAGGTTAGGTTAGGTTAGGTTAGGTTAGGTTAGGTTAGGTTAGGTTAGGTTAGGTTAGGTTAGGTTAGGTTAGGTTAGGTTAGGTTAGGTTAGGTTAGGTTAGGTTAGGTTAGGTTAGGTTAGGTTAGGTTAGGTTAGGTTAGGTTAGGTTAGGTTAGGTTAGGTTAGGTTAGGTTAGGTTAGGTTAGGTTAGGTTAGGTTAGGTTAGGTTAGGTTAGGTTAGGTTAGGTTAGGTTAGGTTAGGTTAGGTTAGGTTAGGTTAGGTTAGGTTAGGTTAGGTTAGGTTAGGTTAGGTTAGGTTAGGTTAGGTTAGGTTAGGTTAGGTTAGGTTAGGTTAGGTTAGGTTAGGTTAGGTTAGGTTAGGTTAGGTTAGGTTAGGTTAGGTTAGGTTAGGTTAGGTTAGGTTAGGTTAGGTTAGGTTAGGTTAGGTTAGGTTAGGTTAGGTTAGGTTAGGTTAGGTTAGGTTAGGTTAGGTTAGGTTAGGTTAGGTTAGGTTAGGTTAGGTTAGGTTAGGTTAGGTTAGGTTAGGTTAGGTTAGGTTAGGTTAGGTTAGGTTAGGTTAGGTTAGGTTAGGTTAGGTTAGGTTAGGTTAGGTTAGGTTAGGTTAGGTTAGGTTAGGTTAGGTTAGGTTAGGTTAGGTTAGGTTAGGTTAGGTTAGGTTAGGTTAGGTTAGGTTAGGTTAGGTTAGGTTAGGTTAGGTTAGGTTAGGTTAGGTTAGGTTAGGTTAGGTTAGGTTAGGTTAGGTTAGGTTAGGTTAGGTTAGGTTAGGTTAGGTTAGGTTAGGTTAGGTTAGGTTAGGTTAGGTTAGGTTAGGTTAGGTTAGGTTAGGTTAGGTTAGGTTAGGTTAGGTTAGGTTAGGTTAGGTTAGGTTAGGTTAGGTTAGGTTAGGTTAGGTTAGGTTAGGTTAGGTTAGGTTAGGTTAGGTTAGGTTAGGTTAGGTTAGGTTAGGTTAGGTTAGGTTAGGTTAGGTTAGGTTAGGTTAGGTTAGGTTAGGTTAGGTTAGAGTTAGGTTAGGTTAGGTTAGGTTAGGTTAGGTTAGGTTAGGTTAGGTTAG